>NW_017617276.1:1422266-1804766 GCF_001879475.1 Ipomoea nil | reverse complement strand
CATATAGGCATATATATAGATATAAGAAAAACCATTTCGAAGCATGAAGATATATCCTATGAGACTCTAGCTTTTAAAACGGGGAATAGACTCGCCAGATAGGGATAAGCACAGTCAACAGTTATACAATTCACAAGCATAGAGAGACAGACTCGACAGATAGAGATAAGCACAGCCAATAGTCATAACCAAGCATATACGGTTTACTAGCATGTATCCTATGGTCACGTTTTCATAACATTCGTAACATCAAACCATCCATATCTCATCACATAGCACACTTTGATGGCGTCACAGGACCAATCGCATGCCCATACATGAGGGTCAGCGCATATAGCTCTGACACGGCCCCGCAGCACCCTGCCCCGTATCGCAACACGGAGGGGTCGATCGCAACCGACCGATGAACCGCAGCTCATAATGTTTGATCACAACGAAACAGTGGACCGCAGCCCAAGAGTAGTCATCTGACCGCAGCCAGGCATATGAACCGCAGCTCATGTAAAACGTTTGATTGCAACCAAACGGTGGACCGCAGCCCGAGAGTGTAAATCTGACCGCAGCCAGCTTCTGAACCGCAGCTCAGGAATAACCAATTTGATCGCAACCAAATTGGGGTTTCATGCACACATAACACATAACAAACACATGCAACCCACATTGACACATTGGGAAGGGGGGAGAAACCGTATAACGAAACCTATGCGTGATCATCCACATACTAAGAATACTCCTAAGGGGTTCATACTTCTTACACCTAGGCCAACGGGATACCAATCCAACAAGCGTGCAATACATAAGACTAATTCAACCTACGAATGGTACCCGAACATCAAACTAGACATAGGCACGATGGACGGGGTCCGTTGGGACACCACGGGGGTCGGGGGAACATCAAACGGGGAAGCCGGAATCCCGAGGCAGGGGAATTCCCAGCGGGTAGCCGGTGGGTGAAGGGTCACCCGCCGGCTGCCCGCCGGTGACGAATTTCCGGGCAGCGGGTGCCCGGCGGGCAGTCGCCTGCCCGCCGGCTGCCCGCTGCCGGTGACGCCAAACCTGGCCGCGAGTAGGTGGCGGGTCCCCTACCCCCCACTGACTCTTTTTCACAAATAACGCCCCGGGAACCTTTGTGGAACCCGAAACCATGCTTAGACACCTTTAAACACAATCGATGACAACACGTAGACAATTAACGGATCAAAAGCAAGAAACATATGTCACATATCCTATCATGCTTTCTAAACATAATTGACACCCAAACATGCGAATTCCCACCCAATATATCAAGAATAATACCACACGAGTTTCACGATAGATCCTAGGGCTCTAATTATATTTAAATCATCAAGAACGCAATTCATCTTTTAAGCAACAATGTGATTTATCAAGAATATCACACAATCATTAGGAATCTAGGTTTATCAAGAATATCACACAATCATCAAGAATCTCTTTCCATCATCAAGATTATCAAGATTACCCAAGAAATCATAACATCAATTATCAAGATCACACCATTAATATCATAACCGAATCATCAATACACAAGAATGTAGAGGGATGCCTAGAGGGAGATCATAGCTAAGAAAATAGGTTTTGTTGAGACATGGGTTACCTCGTAATCTTAATTAATTTCCTTGGCTATGAAAGGTCTTTCTCTAAGTCTTCCTTCTTTCTTGATTTCTCCTAGGGGAATTCTTGGAGCTCCTTGTGTGGTGAGAGATTATTGTGGTGTGGGTTCTAGGTGCCTCCTATGTCCCCTATTTATATATCTAAGAATCCTAATTAGGGCCCAAATACTATAGGCTTGCTAACTCTATTCCTTTTAGGACTAGGGGTTGGGTTTTTAGAGGTGAGGCCCACGGACTATGGTGGGCCTTTTCCTAATTAATTATTGTAATTTAATTCTTTCTTTGGATAATTGGTTAAATGATTAATTGGTTTTAGGGGTCGTAACACGGGGTGTTACACTCTCCCCCCCCCCCTTTCAAGGGGCTTCGTCCCCGAAGCCCGGTGTGTTAATCCATTCTTTCACCCCTGGACATCCCGCATTTTGGCCTCCTGGTTAGGAACGTGGCCCCAGGTTTTGTCTTAGCTGGGGTAGACTGGACTTCTGGTGTTGTGGTGATAGGGAAGTTTGGGTCTACCTGGGTCTCTTGCTCCGGAGCTGGATGCCCTGCAAGTGCCCAAGGTGGCCTCGATTGCTGCCACCCTCTGATCTAATGCGTGTGTCGTGCGGATTAAGGACGAGAACCCTTCCTCCATGATTTGGTTTTGCCGGTTGAGTTGCGCTAGGATGCGCCCATTGACCGAGCCCTCGTTTTGATCCCTTGGGTTCCCTCCTGATCGTGGGTGTGCCGATGGGTTAGGCTCATCATCCTCCTCCTGACCCTCATCTCCCTCTAAACCCCCACAATCTTGCATTGCTCGTTTGAGTTTTTTGTTGGAGATGTCCAATCGGTCGACCAATTCCCTTCGCTCCTCCTCGGGTTTTAGGCAAATTTCTTCGAGGGTGAGGTATTGTCCCCCTTCAGTGTAGTAGATATCATTACGGCGGAGGTTCTGGGCGTTAAAGATCATGTCGTTTGCAGTCTTGACCTCAGTGTGGCTTAGGTCCACCCCCTTTTTCTCCATGATACAACTTAGGATCATCCCATAGGGCAGGCTAAGTCGGTTGCTCGTCTTGCAAAACTCCATGTGTTTTAGCATGAGGGCCGGTAGGTTGAACTTGATTTTGTGTTTCAAGAGGTAGGCGAAAGTGCACTCTAAACTCCCCACGTCCTTGCTCTTATTATTCGTGGGCAAAAGGCAGTCAGTCACAATCATAACCAATATCTTTTGCTCCGCAGTTAGCCACTTCCTATTTGGTCGCGTGGCCGAGGTGAACCCTTCCTCTTTCCCGAGTAGGTACCCGAGGTAGTCCTTGTACCCCATATTTTGGGTATCAATCCACCCCTTTCGGTCGTAATTTGACACACCCGTGGTGGTCAATTTCAAGAGCTTGGCCAAGCGGCCTTCGGAGAGTATGATTTCCTTGCCGCGGACCTTGGTGGTGATTTCTAGTTTATCACCCCGTTTGGTGGCTACTAGATGTTGATAGAATTCTTTCACCAATTCGGGGTACGTATCCCCCTTGATGGCGAGGTACGTATCCAAAAGCCCTTGGTGATTAAGCATATCGACCAATTCCGGAGAAAATTGGTCGGGTTCGAGGGCTTTACCTCCGATTACGGTGTAGCTGGCGTTACTCCATTCCGGGGTACGGGTTCCGAGGGGTTTCTTTGGCATTGTGAAGCTTTTCTCGGTGACGAAGTTTTCCGGCGAACTTTCCGGCGGGACTCCGGCGAGGCTCGGGCGGTGGTTGGTGTTTCCGTTGGGTTCGAAAGGCGAGGAGAGGGGGGCGGCGCACGGTGGTGGCGGCTGGGCGCGCGATCGGCGGTGCTGGGCAGCGGGTCGCGGCTGGGCGCGACGTGGGCGACCTCCGGGCGAAGGCGGGGCGGTCGGCTGGGCGGCAGCTCGGCGGTGCGAGGTCGACGGGCGACGTTTGGCTGGTGGCGGCGTTCGGCTGGTGGCGGCGGCGTGTGGCCGGTGGGTTTTTGTGGGGGGTGTCTGTCGGTCTTGGGGTGGGGTGCGAAGAGGGTGAGAGTGAGGGTGAGAGTGGGAGGGTGTGAGGAAGGAGGAGAAGAAGGGTTTTTGATTTGGGGATTTTGTGGGTTTTAAGGACTTGTGGGGGATTTAAGAAGGGAATGTTCCCTTGAGGTTTTAAGAAGCATCCTTAGCTTAGTGGTCATGATTTTAGTCTTGTATGTGGGAGGTTAAGGGTTCAATTCCCATTGGTATCATTAGGTTTTTTGATGGTGTGGTCCTTGTCTTTTTCCTTCTTTGGTCTTCTAGTGGTGGGGGGCTTGGCTTGTTTTCCTTAAGTATAATTTTAGTTCCACCCCCGTAAGTAGAGTCGAATTTCGATCTAGTCTTTTGTTTATAATAATTCCGAAGTAATTAAGCTAAGTAAGTAGTTCCACTACGAAGGTGGTTACAAGGAATTTGCCAGTTTATCCTAGACAGAACTCGTCTTCTTGGTTTTCTTCCGCGGGGTTTGCGTGGTCCTCGTCTTTTGGGGTTAGGTTCCCCTCCTCGAGGTTGTTCTCGTTCCCGAGTTCGGCCTGGGTGCGGCTCATGACGAATATCTTTCCGGGAGCGCCGTAGTTTCCTTGGTGAGTGGTGCCCCCGTGTTGACCCGTGGTGGTGGGGCGTGGCCTTTGGGGTTGAGTGCACTGGAAGGCCATGTGTCCTTCCTCTCCGCAGTTGAAGCATCGCCAGGGATTGACCATGCAGTCCTTGCCTCTATGGCTTTTGTTGCATTTCGGGCAAGGGAAGCTTCCTGTGTTAGCTCCATTGTTCCCTAGGGGTGGCCTTTGGCCGGCCAGGTTGCTCGGTCTTGTGTTGGTGTCGTTTCTTGTCCTTTTTACGGGTGGTGTTCCACCCCCGGTGCTTCTTTTTCGTATCTGTTCTTGAACCCCGCGTTGTAGCAGTTGGATTCGATAGAGATTTGCGGCACTGGAGTAAGCCTCGTTGAGGGTCCGGGGTCTGCTTACCACTAGTGCCTTTCGGGCTTCGAAGTTGATGCCCGATACGAACCTCTCTATTTTGGTCACCTCAGTGGGGACTAGTTCTGGTGCGAAGCGTGCTAGTTCCAGGAATCGTTTATGGTATTCCATGACGGTGGTCACCCCTTGTTTTAGATGGAGGAACTCTTCGTGCATAGATGCTTTTACGTGTGTTGGATAGAATCGCTCTCGTAGGCGTGTTTTGAGGTTTTCCCAGTTGAACCCTGGTTCTTGTCGGTAAGCGGGTCCCTCGTGAATCCACCAAAGGTCTGCCTCGTGTCCGAAGTAGAATGAGGCTATTTCCACGCGACGTTTTCCTGGGCATTCCACTAGCCCTAGGATCTTGTCGAGGGTCCGGATCCATTCCTCAAGGATCACGGGGTCTTCCTCTCCTGAAAACGTGGGGGGTCGATGATTCAAAACTTGTCGGGCGACGTCCGAGTTCGTGTTTGATGGAGGTGGTGGGGGCCTGTTATTGCGAAGAGCTACGTCACTTAGTGCTTGGGCGACTTGTGTCAGTTGGGTTAGAGGATCGTGTACGTTGGGTTCTGGTGTCCTTGATTGCCTTGTGTTGGGTGCCATGTTGTCGTCTTTCTAGGTCAATGTTTATAGGTATGTTAGGTGAGAGTTTTGTATCCTTACTTTGGCGTGATAAGCGGAGGGAAAGTTCCCTTTAGATAAGTGAAGGGTAAAGTAAGGGAGAGTTATGTGTAGGTTTCACAGTCTCACCGCGCGTCCTAAGGTTCCTGAGTCCTACGTTCCTAAATACCTAAAGTTCAAGCCTATTGTCTTAAATTCTAGTCTTAAGAGTTTTATCCTAGGGTCAAACTTAAGCTCTGATACCAACTGTAACACCCCGAAATTTTTCAAGACTTTTAAAACTTATATAATAAAGGTAAAATCTCATTAAATCCCAAAACATGATATAAAGAGTACGGGGTGCTATGCCACACCTGAGCTAGAGCACTCAGGTGCACAGGCTAAATAACTAATATCCTTAATAATGTAAATGCATAAGGGTGGCACACAGGCCGAAGAGGAAACTATCTACTTCTACGCTCCAAGACTCTAGCGCGCTCCACTGTCTACTCCTCTGTGCCTGAAAGCCAAATATATCTGTTCAGCGAGAGATGCTGATAACCCACTCTAACGCGTTGAAATACAATACAAATAGGCATATATATAGATATAAGAAAAACCATTTCGAAGCATGAAGATATATCCTAAGAGACTCTAGCTTTTAAAACGGGGAATAGACTCGCCAGATAGGGATAAGCACAGTCAACAGTTATACAATTCACAAGCATAGAGAGACAGACTCGACAAATAGAGATAAGCACAGCCAATAGTCATAACCAAGCATATACGGTTTACTAGCATGTATCCTATGGTCACGTTTTCATAACATTCGTAATGCCAAACCATCCATATCTCATCACATAGCACACTTTGATGGCGCCACAGGACTAATCGCATGCCCATACATGAGGGTCAGCGCATATAGCTCTGACACGGCCCCGCAGCACCCTGCCCCGTATCGCAACACGGAGGGGTCGATCGCAACCGACCGATGAACCACAGCTCATCATAATGTTTGATCGCAACCAAACAGTGGACCGCAGCCCAAGAGTAGTCATCTGACCGCAGCCAGGCATATGAACCGCAACTCATGTAAAACGTTTGATCGCAACCAAACGGTGGACCGCAGCCCTAGAGTGTAAATCTGACCGCAGCCAGCTTCTGAACCGCAGCTCAAGAATAACCAATTTGATCACAACCAAATTGGGGTTTCATGCACACATAACACATAGCAAACACATGCAACCCACATTGACACATTGGGAAGGGGGGAGAAACCGTATAACGAAACCTATGCGTGATCATCCACATACTAAGAATACTCCTAAGGGGTTCATACTTCTTACACCTAGGCCAACGGGATACCAATCCAACGAGCATGCAATACATAAGACTTATTCAATCTACGAATGGTACCCGAACATCAAACTAGACATAGGCACGATGGACGGGGTCCGTTGGGACACCACGGGGGTCGGGGGAACATCAAACGGAGAAGCCAGAATCCCGAGGTGGGGGAATTCCCAGCAGGTAGCCGGTGGATGAAGGGTCACCCGCCGGCTGCCCGCCGGTGACGAATTTCCGGGCTGCGGGTGCCCGGCGAGCAGTCGCCTGCTCGCCGGCTGCCCGCTGCCGGCGACGCCAAACCTGGCCGCGGGTAGGTGGCGGGTCCCCTACCCCCCACTGACTCTTTTTCACAAATAACGCCCCGGGAACCTTTGTGGAACCCGAAACTATGCTTAGACACCTTTAAACGCAATCGATGACAACACGTAGACAATTAACGGATCAAAAGCAAGAAACATACGGCACATATCCTATCATGCTTTCTAAACATAATTGACACCCAAACATGCAAATTCCCACCTAATATATCAAGAATAATACCACACGAGTTTCACGATACATCCTAGGGCTCTAATTATATTTAAATCATCAAGAACGCAATTCATCTTTTAAGCAACAATGTGATTTATCAAAGAATATCACACAATCATTAGGAATCTAGGTTTATCAAGAATATCACACAATCATCAAGAATCTCTTTCCATCATCAAGATTATCAAGATTACCCAAGAAATCATAACATCAATTATCAAGATCACACCATTAATATCATAACCGAATCATCAATACACAAGAATGTAGAGGGATGCCTAGAGGGAGATCATAGCTAAGAAAATAGGTTTTGTTGAGACATGGGTTACCTCGTAGCCTTAATTAATTTCCTTGGCTATGAAGGGTCTTTCTCTAAGTCTTCCTTCTTTCTTGATTTCTCCTAGGGGAATTCTTGGAGCTCCTTGTGTGGTGAGAGATTATTGTGGTGTGGGTTCTAGGTGCCTCCTATGTCCCCTATTTATATATCTAAGAGTCCTAATTAGGGCCCAAATACTATAGGCTTGCTAACTCTATTCCTTTTAGGACTAGGGGTTGAGTTTTTAGAGGTGAGGCCCACGGACTATGGTGGGCCTTTTCCTAATTAATTATTGTAATTTAATTCTTTCTTTGGATAATTGGTTAAATGATTAATTGGTTTTAGGGGTCGTAACACGGGGTGTTACAATTGTGTTAGGTATGTGAGAAACTCTCTTGCTAGGCTACAAAAGTTTAGGGACCAAGCTGATTTAATATGGGTGAAAGCTAAAAATTCTTTGAGTCTTGATATTCTTACAGGTGGAACTCCACATACATGATGCTTCATATTGCATTGCTCTATCAAAAAGTGTTTGAAGTGTATGTGACGTGACTTCTAATACATTTTTCTCTGAGATTTCTAATCTGTCACGCATATTAAATGAAATGATGGGAGCTTAATTTAGTAGTTTTCAAATTATGGGAATGAATATGATGGTAAAGTTTGATAAGTATTGGGGTGATCTAGATAAGATGAATTTTTTGATCTTCTATGCAAACATCTTGGACCCTAGGGACAAATTAAAATCAAATACATGTCATATCAGTTTAATAAATTATATGGTGATGTAAATGGTAAATCATTTTTTAAGAAAGTTATGACTGACCTTAAGGAGTTGCATGCTGATTATGTGGTCAGTTTTCTTGTTTAGTCTAATCCAGTTAAACAGCATGGACAACATGTTCCCTCAATATATTTCACTGTCTCATTTAGTTTTATTTGGGAGACCTCAATCTTTATTAAAATCTCAGTTAAAGAAGCAAAGATTGAAAATGGGGATTTGGGTAGAAAAAAAACTAAAGTGGAAAATTATTTGTTTGAGGCTATTGTAGAGGACTAGAGGAGGAGTGTGATTTTGACCTTTTGAGGTTGTACGTAGAAGCTTAATGCTGGAAGGTTCCATGTATTGTCTAAAGTGGCAAGGAATATACTTGTTGTTCTCATCTCTACAGTTCTATCAAAATCAACATTTGGCACCAATGACTTAGTGAGAGGGTACTAGATGCCTTTAGGAGTTCTCTAACTCCAAAAATTATTGAGGCACTTGTGTCTGCACAAGATTGGATGAGGTTGGTCAATCAACCAACCTCAATTGAAGAAAACATAGATGAAATTGAAAGATTTGAAAATTAATTGTATTACCTTAATTTAAATATATAATTTTCAAATGCTTTTTTTTTTTGTTAAGTTGTGCACGGGAGTTGGTACTAGTGAAGTTGGTTCTTCCTTGCCTCTAATACTTGTATATGTATTTCTTTCGTTTAATTATTCAGGATTTCAGTTATTTTAAGTATTTGATTAATTGATTTTGATATTTGATGAGTGTATGACGGTCCCTCATATGCTCAGACCCTCAATTCCTAATTTCCTGGCTGGAAAGTGTGGCTCAATGGCTTCGAAACATTTATAATGTTAATTGCTACCATTGAGCTAAGAACTCAGTACTGCCTCCAGTATTACTATTCAATAACAGTAATCAGTTTGGCCCCTTTTATCTTTGAATGGTAACAGGTATACCACTTACCGTATCTCTCTGTATCTTTAAGTTTGTTTATGTAGTTGTGTGTTTCTTAAATTCTTAAGTATTTACTAACTTAAGAATTTAAGTTTACAATGAAGATGCTTCCATCATGGTGTCTAAAAATTTATAATTGGATGTTGGTGTGTTGCTTATATAGTGTAGTCTTGATGTCAAAACTCATTGAGCAATTTGACCCCAATTCTAACTTAATAGGGGTGGGGGTGGGGGTGGGGGGCACCCTTTGTATAAATTTACAATTCCCTTTGTATAAATTTATAATTTTACAATTGTAAACCCTTTTGATTAACTTTTTAACTTATTCAATTTTATCATGAAGAAGAATTGAAGATTATGATTGTATATTTGATGCATGAATTCTTTTGTAATGATCACTAGTATTTGCACCCGTGTGATGCACGGAATGGCTTTGTTGTAATATATTAAGAATATATGAATCGATATATAATTATTTAAATTAGAGCATCAAATATTAGAGTTAATTCCAGCAATGGTCCCCCGAGTATGATGATTTTCCAGATTTGGTCCCCGTCTTTTAATTTGGACAATTTAACCACCCGTCTATTAAATTCTTTCCAATTGAGGTCCTTCCGTCAATTGGGGGTTAAGTCAGCGTCAATTTCAGGGGCATTTTGGTACATTTACTTACTATGCGTATTTGTACTCTTTAATACGTGAAATATACGGGAATAAATACTCATCGAAGCCCTTAGAAGTCATTCATCTTCCTCATTGACTCCCTTAGAAGTCCGAATACATCTTCCTCATCGAAGCCCTAGAAGTCCGAATTCATCTTCCTCATCGAAGCCCTTGAAGTCCGAATTCATCTTCCTCATCGAAGCCCTAGAAGTCCGAATTCATCTTTCTCATCGAAGCCCTCATCCGAATTCATTTTCCTCCTCCGAATTCATCTTCCTCATCGAAGCCCACATTCGAATTCAACTTCCTCTTCCTTCTAACGAATTAGCAGCGAGATGGCTAGAAGATATAGCAGCGAGAGCTCTTCATCTTCAAGAATGCAGGAATACATCTATGGTGAGTTGGTTTCCATTCCAAATTGTGAGTGTGGGCAACGTCTGAAGCTTCAAACATCATGGACGAATGATAATCCCGGTAGAAGATATTGGCAATGTTCTATTGAAAATGTGAGTGTTTTCATTATAGTTAAGGGTTCTTATTGCAGTTGAAATAAATTTATTTTTTTTTCAAAAATTTGAGTGTGAATGTATTATTTTTTCTTCGAGCAATACATTCTGTTAAGTAATATTTGAAGGAACAATGTCTGTTAAGTAAGGCAAATGAATTCAAAATGATATGTAATTATCGACTTTTGGTGCAGGGAGGTCAAAGGTGTGGTTTTGTTAGATGGCATGATCCTCAAATGTGTGCAAGGTCAAGAAGAATTATTCCTGGTTTATTGAGAAGGATCAATTGAGATGAAGAAGAGATTGCACTGCTAAAAATGAGGCTACAAACTAATGTTGTTGTCAAAAGAAGCAACTGTGGATATGGCAAGGGTAGTAAGATATGTTTAGTTATAGCAGTATGCATTGTGTTATTTGTAGTTATAGCTGTGAACGTAGCTAGAGGAAAGAATAACCTTATGTTAGGTAGTAGTTCTGCTTATTGAAGAATTGTATTTATAATTTGACAATTGTAAGTCTAAGCAGAATGCAATCAAAATTGAGTTATGGTTTTTTGTATTAAACTGCTTCTGACAATGCATAATGCAATGTGAAAATGCATACCATATTTGCACACTGCATACTGCAATCTGAAGGCCAAATACCATTTATAACAAAAATATCATATAAATAAGATCATTACAAATGTATTTCAAAACATAGTAGATAGATCCCATTACATATTTAAAGGTCTGTAGACCCCAAAACACATCATAATTGGCATATAAATCCCATTACAGATCAAAAGGCAATTGTCTAAGCCAACATTAACACATGCCAAATAGTGACCTAACAATTCATAAAAGTCACTAATCCAAAAAAGCAGTAACTAGTAGTTCCATTAATCCAAAGTGATTGTATCTTTGTCATTCCCATAGAATTTAGACTTGAATGTGGTTGATGATCTTGTACGATGCTTCTTGATTGGTAATTTCTTCCTAGTAGACTTGGTTCATCACTTTGACCTTTTCTTTTTCCTGTTACTTGGTGGTTTCCATCAGTTTTATTGTGTTGTTAATCTGAACATAATAATAGATTAGATGAAATTATAAGTTTTGTTTTGACATTATAAGTGCACATGAATGGACTGGTTGTATAACTTACAAGGCACATTTGCTTGCATTGATTCTCCCACAACAGTGACTGGAATGGACAGACTGGAACTTAGTAAGGCCATACAATACATAAGAGTCAAATATTTGCATTTAGATGGCACATGGATAAGCAGTATAACATACCTCTAACAATGTCCTCTGCCTAAATTTTGATTTGGTGCCATTGCTCATCCAATATCTCATCTGGAATCTCCCATTGAGTCTCTTGAATTTCAGGTTGAGTAATTACATCAGGTTCAATAATTACATATGGCTGAGCAGCATCATGGACTTGGGGGTGAGCAGCTTCATGGACTTGGGAATGAGCAGCATCATGGACTTCAGGCTGAGCAGGTCCATGGACTTGGGAATGAGCAGCATCATGGACTTCAGGCTGAGCAGGTTCATGGACTTGGGAATGAGCAGCATCATGGACTTCAGGCTGAGCAGCAACTTCATTTGTAACAGCAACATGTACTCCTTTTGTTGACCTACAACTTGATTTTCTTCTTTTGACCTGCAAATTGATTATGCTATTTAACACAGCAAGTTTAGACAAATTTAAAGTCAAATGTGAAAGTATCTAACCTGATTGGCAGGCCTGGCAACTGGGTATTTTGGACACTTTCTTTGGTTATGACCCAATTCTTTGCATTTGGTGCAATGTAAAGTAACAAGGCTCCTTGACAAATACTGCCAACATTTACTTATTTCTCCTGCAGACTTCATCCTCAACTTTATAGGCCTTGCAGTATACAGTGGTGGCAAAGGAGGTGGTCTACTTGTTGCAGGCCACTCTTCATGACCAGACATTGGTTTTATACATCTATCATATGTTTGGCAGTAAATGGATATTGAGTAGCAAGGATCCACATAATGCCAAATAGGTCCTTTCTCATTTTTCATCCATATTGCACACACAGCATGGGGCAAGGGATTCCTGTTAGGTCCCATCTCCTACAGGAACAAGATCTTCTACCTAGATCAACAGTATACTGCCCAGTATGTGTCCCAATTACCTCAAACAACATGGGAGCACACTGATAGCCAATCATTCCACCTGCAGCTAACTCAATGTCATCAATTTTTTTCACAATAGTTGGACAGAGTAATCCAGTCCATTCAGCAGCTTTAGTCCTTGACTCAAATAGCCTTAGCATGATCTTTTTCCTAATTATCTCCAAGCAATTAATAACAGGACTTTCCCTTGCTGTCAAGATCATTGCATTGAATGATTCTGAGATGTTATTCACTAGGATTTCACAATTGGCAGTTGTAGTGAAGTGGGATCTAGACCACTCAGATGGGTGCTTATCACCAAGCCAAACATAAGCATTTTCATCCAATTTTCTTAACTCAAGTAATGCTGTTGAAAAGTTATTCACAGTAGTGGCTCTTGCTGGTTTCCATAAGGCATCCTTTATAGCATTGGCAATGAAACCAGCCACCCTCATGTTATTGTGCAAGTGTCTGACACAAAATCTATGCATAACTCCTTGTAAGGTACTTTCGCAAGCTTGTATGAGACCCTTTTGCTTGTCTGACATTAGTGTGTACTCACTCTGTACTAAGGGACCAAGCGTCAAGTCTTTCTTTAGAAACTGTAGAAACCAAGTCCAAGAGTCTTTGTTCTCACCTTCTACAACTGCATAGGCAATTGGGAATAAACTTTCATTTGCATCTATTCCAACTGCTGTCAACAATTGTCCTCCAGTTTTACACTTCAAGTGACACCCATCTAAGCCAATGATTTTCCTGCAGTGTTTAAATCCTTCCCTTGTAGCTTCCCAACAGATATACATCCTTAAAAATCTCTCTTTTCCATTATCTTTAAGGTCACTCACCTTCACTTCACAAGTACAGTTTGGATTAGTTCTTTTTATTTCCAAGACATAGCTCTAAATCTTATTGAAGTAATCTTTTGCTTCATGTTTAATTTCACCTTTTGCTTTCACCTGCTGGAGCAGAGTTGCAACCAACGCTAGCTTGCTTCCCTCTCGATTCCATCAATGTTCTTCGTTCGTTCTCTCCCAAGCTTCTCAGCGACTGCGATTATGGTTTAAGATGGGGAAATTTGGAGATTTTCATTACCTAGCTTACTTCCTTCCTTCTCAGCGACTGCGATTAGGGTTGGGCAAATCAAAACGATTTTAGAGAATAAATTGGGTATTTCAGAGCATCTCAGCGACTGCGTATAAGATGTGTATTTTTTTTATTTTACTTCACGTATTAAAGAGTACAAATATGCATAGTAAGTAAATGTACCAAAATGCCCCTGACATTGACGCTGACTTAACCCCCAATTGACAGAAGGACCTCAATTGGAAAGAATTTAATAGACGGGTGGTTAAATTGTCCAAATTAAAATATGGGGCCCAAATCTGGAAAATCATCATACTCGGGGGACCATTGCTGGAATTAACTCTCAAATATTATATAGTGCAATTAAAGATATGGTTTGGATAGTTTATATATTTTGATGTTATCATTGCTTGAATTTGTGCAAATAATTGTTCACATTAATACGGAGTAGCTAATTTCTAGTTGTACGCATGCGGTGCTATAACTTTGAAGATTTTATTTATCATTGTTAGCTAATGTTCTCTAACAACTCAGTTATAGAAATGAATTGCTATCCTTATCCATTTGTATGCAAGATATATTTTTTGTCTAGATGTATAGCAATTTTTTCATTTAAAAAAAAAAAAAATTAATATCACCGATTATATTTTCACATTATTAAAACCTCTTTGTAGACGACAATGGTAGTGTCAACACAATCTTGTTCATCTTCGTGTAGAACTAACACATTTAATCCATCAGGACGGGTTACTTGGGTGAAAATATATAATGGTAGAATACCATTCAATTAGTTATCCTTTTTATATTTTCAGTCAATTAGTAATATCAATTCATTTTCAGCCAATTATTCTTTTTTTAATTTCAGTCAATTAGTCAATTAGAATATCAAATACAATGATATTTTTATCTAATTTTTGTTCCATTTTTTAATTGATGATGTAGATATTATTATTGGAATATTTCTGTTCCATTTTTAATTTACCTTTACTATTGTTTAAAATGTGCAATTATTATTGATAATTTAGAATATTATTATTGAAATATTTTTCTCAAATTTTTAATTTTCATTCCATTGTTAATTAAAATGCAATGATCTGACCATTTCTTTTTTTTTATTTTAGTTAATTATAGATAATTTTTATTTGCAGTCAATTATTAATATTCATTTCCATTTATATTTTCAGTCAATTAGTAATATTAGATTCATTTTCAGTCAATTATTCTTTTTTTATTTTCAGTCAATTAGAATATAGATGTAGTGATATTTTTACCTAATTTCCGTTCCATTTTAATTTGATGATGAAGAATATTATTAATGAAATATTTTCGTTCCATTTTTAATTTACCTTTACTATTTTTGAAAATATGCCTTTACTATTTGATGATGTAAAATATTATTATTGAAATATTTAAAATATTTTCGTTCCATTTTTTAATTTACCTTTTGTCTTTTTTTTTTTATTTATTTGAACTTTATTTTGTATATTGTTTTGTTTGGATTATTATTATTATTATTACTTATTACTATTATTATTATTATTATTATTATTATTATTATTATTATTATTATTATTATTATTATTATTATTATTATTATTATTATTATTGACAAATTCGCCAAAATTTTAACAACTTCGTCATTTTAACAATTTATCTTTAATCAAAATATCAAAAATATAATTTAATAACTCAGTAATTTGCTCCAAACTGCTAAAAACTAAAACAACACATACATTTTGGGTTAATCTTTCTCAACCCCCACTAATAAATAAATAATAAATAAATAAACTAAAATAAGAAGACAAAGCTAAGATAAGGTTTCTTAAATAAGAGTCTGGGCTTCAATAGGTTGAGAAAGTTTATATGAACAAATATTACATGCATGGACGGAACCAAAGGGGGTAGGGGGGTCAGCTGCCCCCCTCCCCCCCCCCCCCTCACCCACCCCCACCCCATATATAATCTTTGTATGTATATATGTATATATAGTACATGTTTGAGTATTAGTATATAAAAACTCTTAATTGTTATTAAGAAATGTGTTAGATTAGTTGCTAAAGCATGTTTTTTGTTATAAAGAAGGTCAAGGGTTCGAATCCTTTGATTGTCAATATAATTTTACAAATTTTTTTTGGCTCCTTCCCTATGGTTAGTTTTAACACAATCACGTTTTAATAGCTTTTTTAATATTTAATACACATACATACATACATATATATTCAAATTATTTTACCAAGTTAATTATGTTTCATATTTTGTTATGAACATTTTTATAAAATTTCGATATGTTTTATTTTTCGCCCATATCCAATAATATTTATACCTATATTTCTCAGATAATTTTTTTTTTAAAATATCTCATTTATTTTAATGTTTCGCCTTTACTGAAAAAAAATTTCTGAATTCGTCCCTATTTCGCCCCCCCCCCCCCCCTCCCCCCTAACAGAATTCCTGGCTCCGTCCCTGATTACATGTAACAGGGTCAATCGAATAGTTATGATGTGGAACCGTGTCCACCTTGCAAAGTGGACACAATTCTATTTTCATAATTAGTGAACTATATGTTCATAATTATAAAGCTATATATTCATAATCGTTGAACTTCATATTCATAATTATTGAACTCTATATTCACAATTGCAAAACTCTATGTTCATAATTACTGAACTATATGTTCATAATTATAAAGCTATATATTCATAATTTTTGAACTTCATATTCAAAATTATTGAATCTCTATATTCATAATTACATAACTATATGTTCACAACACTATGTTCATAATTATAGAACTATATGTTCATAATTTTTGAACTATATATTCATAATTATGAACAATTTTGGAACCGTGTCTACCTTGCAAGGTGGACACGGTTCCACAACATAATTTGCTGGGTCAATAGTACTCAAAAAAATAAATAAATAAGAGCCTTTGAATTTCTCAATACTTGCCCACATTGATGGGCAAGCAATTATATGTTTGTAAAAGGAGCTCAAGAGCTCATCTTTTCAAACATTTTCAATGGGGGATCAAAATGATCTAACATCATTTACAAAGGGAGCCAGTGGCTCCCTTTTGTCTTCTTTTTATTATTTTTAATTTTAATTTTATTTTGTATATCGTTTTGTTTGGATTATTATTATTGTTATTATTATTATTATTATTATTATTATTATTATTATTATTATTATTATTATTATTATTATTATTACTATTATTATTATTGATAAATTCGTCAAAATTTTAACCAATTCATCATTTTAACTTTAATCAAAACACCAAAAATATTATATAATAACTAAATAATTTGCTCCAAAATGCTAAAAACTAATACAACACATAAATTATGGGTTAATCTTTCACAACCACCGCTAATAATAAATAAATAAATAAATGAAACTAAAATAATAAGACAAAGCTAAGCCTTCTCAAATAAGAACATTTTAACTTCTCAATACTTGCCGACATTGATGGGCCAGCAATTATGTTTGTAAGAGGAGTATTGCTCCTCTTATATAGAAGAACTCTTTCTTTTCAAACATTTTCAATATGCGATCTAAATGATCCCACATCATTTACAAAGGGAGCCCGTGACACCCCTTAGTATTTTTTTTTTTAATTTTAAATTTATTTTATATATAGTTTTGTTTGGATTTATTATTATTGTTATTGTTGTTGTTGTAGTAATTTGATTATTTGATAAATTCGCCAAAATTTAAAAAATTTCGCTTGTTTAACATTTTATATTTAATCAAAACACCAAAAATATTATTTAATAACTTAGCAATTTGCTCCAAACTTCTAAAAACTAAAACAACACATATACATTTTGGGTTAATCTTTCTTGAACCCCCTAATACATTAGAAATAATAATAATAATAATAATAATAATAATAATAATAATAATAATAATAATAATAATAATAATAATAATAATAATAATAATAATAATAATAATAATAACAACAACAATAGCAACAACAACAACAACAGCAACAACAACAACAACAACAACAACAGCAGCAACAACAACAACAACAACAACAATAGCAACAACGTACAGCAACAACAGCAATAACAACAACAACAGCAACAACAGCAACAACAGCAACAACAACAACAATAACAACAACAACAACAATAATAATAATAATAAGCCACTAAGATAAGGTTTCTTAAATAAGAGCCTTTTGATACGTTGGGCTTCAATAGGTTGAGAAGTTTATATAAATAGATACTACATGTAACATGGTGAATCGAATAGTTATGTTGTGGAACCGTGTCTACCTTGCAAGGTGGACACAATTCTATGTTCATAATTACTGAACTATATGTTCATTATTATAAAGCTATATATTCATAATCTTTGAACTTCATATTCATAATTATTGAACTCTATATTCACAATTCAGAACTCTATGTTCATAATTACTGAACTATATGTTCATAATTATAAAGCTATATATTCATAATTTTTAAACTTCATATTCACAATTATTGAATCTCTATATTCATAATTACATAACTATATGTTCATAATTATGTTTACAACATTATGTTCATAATTATAGAACTATATATTCATAATTTTTGAACTATATATTCATAATTTGACGGGTCAATAGTACTCAAAAAAAAAAAAAAAAAAAAAAAAAAAAAAAAAAACTTTTAGACTTCTCAATACATGACCACATTGATGGTCGGATCAAAAAATTATGTTTGTTTAAATTTTAATGCTCCTCTTATATAGAGGAGCTCAAGAGCTCCTTTTCCAAACATTTTCAATGTAGCATCAAAATGATCCAACATCAATTACAAAGGGAGCCCGTAGCTCCCTTTTGTCTTCTTCTTATTTTTTTAATTTTAATTTTTATTTTGTATATCGTTTTATTATTATTATTATTATTATTATTATTATTATATTATTATTATTATTATTATTATTATTATTATTATTGTTGTTGTTGTTGTTGTTGTAATTTGATTATTGATAAATTCGTCAAAATTTTAACAATTTCATCAATTTAACTTTAATCAAAACACCAAAAAAATTATATAATAACTGAATAATTTACTCTAAAACTGCAAAAAATTAATACAACACATACATTTTGGGTTAATCTTTCACAACCCCCACTAATAATAAATAAATAAATAATAAATAAATATATATAAATATATAAATAAAAATTAAAATAAGAAGACAAAGTTAAGGCTTCTTAAATAAGAAGATTTTGACTTCTCAATACTCGCTCACAATGTGGGCAAGCAATTATGTGTGTGAGAGGATCATTGCTCCTCTTATATAGAGGAGCTCTCTCTTTTCAAACATTTTCAATGTGGGATCGAAATGATCTCACTTCATTTACAAAAGGAGCCCGTGACTCCCCTTTGTCTTTTTTTTTTTTAATTTTAATTTTATTTGTAGGTATATAGTTTTGTTTGGATTATTATTATTATTATTATTATTATTATTATTATTATTATTATTATTATTGTTGTTGTTGTTGTTGTTGTTGTTGTTGTTGTTGTTGTTGTGTTGTTATATTATTGTTGTTATTGTAATTTGATTATTTGACAAATTCGCCAAAATTTTAAGAAATTCGTCTATTTAACATTTTATATTTAATCACAACAATAAAAATATTATTTAATTACTTAGCAATTTGCTCCAAACTGCTAAAAACTAAAACAACTCATATACATTTTGGGTTAATCTTTCTCAAACTCCCTAATAAATTAAAAAAAATATATAAAAAATAAAAAATAGTATGTATATTTTGTTATACAATTATGTACATTCATGTATAACATTATGTACATTTTTGAACATGAGATTTTGTTTTTAAGGAAAATTAACCGCCAAACACTGGGTAGCGAAATTTCAAAAAAAAAATAATCTGAAACAACGTCGTTTTGCATCTGGGCGCACAATGCAACGCGCGCCGTGGTGCAGGATATAAATTGCCTTAATTACACTTGTAAAAATAACATTGGGTCATCTAAAAGCCCAAACCGAAATGAAATGAACAATTATCCCCCGGTCATCGGCAATTTATATCGTGCACCACGCCGCACATAGCAATGTGCGCCCAGGTACAAAACGCGCGCGTTTCATGCTGACATCATGCTAACCTCACTCCGTCCATCTGAACAGACCAAACCTCATTGTGTGTATTCAGTTGAAATTTTATGTGTATTGTGTTATGAGTTTATGTGTATTCAGTTAAGATTTTATGCGTATTGTGTTATGAGTTTATGTGTATTCAGTTAAGAGTTTATGTGTATTATGTTAACCAAACTCCATTATGTGTATTCAGTTAAAAATTTATGTGTATTTTGTTATGAATTTATGTGAGTTTATGTGTAGTATGTTATGAAATTTATGTGTATTATGTTATAGTTTATGTGTATTATGTTAAGAGTTTATGTGTATTATGTATTATGTTAGATTATGTGTATTCTGCATTTCTGCCAAGCACCTTGTGCACAAATGGCACCCGGGTTGGACTCCCATATGGGAGGTTGTGAGTTTAAGCCTCAGTGGAGGCGTTATTGTCTCTTTGTGTTTAACAGATACTACATTGTAATAGAGTCAGTAGCATTCGAAACAGAGGCTTTTTTTTAGTAAATACCCAAAATGGTCCCTCGAGTATAGCTAAATTCACAAATTGATCCTCGACTTTCAATTTCAACCAATTCCCAAAATGGTCCCTCGACTATAGCTAAATTCACAAATTGATCCTCGACTTTCAATTTCAACTAATTAAGTCCTTAACTTTGTAATTTTGACACGATTTGGTCCTCCATCTATTTGACCGTTTGTTGACCGTGATCGACGATCTCTAGAAGAACCTTCAGCTCTCGCCGGAGCACGTGGAGACCTCCAGGATGACGTTGCACTGGTTCGGAAACACGTCGTCTTCTTCGCTCTGGTACGAACTCAACTACATTGAATCCAAAGGGAGGATAAAGAAATGCAACCGGATTTGGTAGATTGCTTTCGGTAGTGGATTCAAATGTAACAGTGCGGTCTGGAAATGCAACCAAAACCTTAAAAAACCGACGATGGACCATGAAATTACATATATATCTTCAAAAATTACAGTCAACAAACTGTCAAATAGACAGAGGACCAAATTGTGTTAAAATTACAAAGTTAAGGACTTAATTGGTTGAAATTGAAAGTCGAGGACCAATTTGTGAATTTAGCTATAGTCGAGGGACTATTTTGGATATTTACTCATTTTTTTAAACAACTTAACAAAAACGACGTCGTTTTGTGAGGTGCAGGGCGCACATTGCTGTGCGCGCCCTAGTGCACGGTATAACGATTGGTCATCAATCATTATTGCGTGGAACGTAGTTCACACAACTGTGTAGACCACAAAGACAACACACTTATAACGATTGGTCATCAAACCGTTGTCGTTGAAGTGTTGTCTTTTGTCAAATTGAACAAAGACAACACACTTTTAACAACGGTTAAGTAAAAACTGTTGTCTTTGACAAAAGTGTTGCATCAAAGACAACGGTTTTGGATCAAACTGTTGTCGTTTATACAAAAGACAACACTTTTGTTAAAAACTGTTGTCTTTCTAGTGTTATCTATGTGCATTTTTCTTGTAGTGACAGTTCAAAAACGGTACATTATTCTAACTAATAAAATACATTATTCTAAGTTCTAACACAAAGTATATTATTCTAACTCATAAAATACAGTAACTTACCCCGAAAATTTCATTATTCTAAAACATAAAATATATTATACATTATTCTAAAACATAAAATACATTATTCTAACACATAAAGTACATTATTCTAACACATAAAATACATTATCTTACCTCAAAAATTTCATTATTCTAACACATGTAAAGAACATTATTCTAACTCATACATTATCTTACCTCAAAATGTTCATTATTCTACCACGTGCGCAGAGTAATTTTTTTTTTTTTTTATCATTAAAACGACGTTGTTTTAGACCGTAGTTCACATAGCTGTGTGGACCAATAATTTGGCCCATTTATGTAGTGGGCTTTGTTTAATGTGAAGATTAATAAGCTTCAGCTTCGAAGAATAATAATTGGATTGGGCCTAATTAAAGTTTGATCCATGACCAGTGAGTAGATCATTGGTTTTGCAATAGTTATATTAAAAAAATCAATATATGCGTCATTTAAAATATCTTATTGAGATATATTTAATGAGATTATATATATATATATATATATATATATATATATATATATATATATATATATATATGGTATAATGTTTCTCTATTATATATAAATTATTAAGAAATATCACGTATGAAAACAGTGCTGATTAAAAATAAAAAAAATTACGTCATTTTCATCTGCTATCTATTACGTACTTTTCATAAAACTTAATGAAATTATTTCTAGCACTTTCTACTTTCACTAAATAAAATTTTTATGAACAATATTGTAAAAATGCTTAAATTATATGGCTATATATGTATGTGTAATCTATCCGTTCCAAAATATAAGTTAGGCCAAAGTTAGCACGTAACTAAAACTGTACTTAATAGAAACTTATTTAATGGTCTCACACACACACATATATATAGAGGTATATAAGATAGTGTTATTATTCATTCATGATTTTTTTTTTTTGTTTGTTTTGGGAACCTTTTTGTTATATCACGTGGTGTTTTGAGTTAGTATTAACTATAATCTATATGTTCACGATTGATTAAATCAATTAAAAAGTAGAGTGTTGGTCATATTGATTCATCCGCATGAATATAATATTCAAAGAAGTCATATGGTCTGAAGAGATACCAATGATGCATTCAAAGAACTCGTATTCATCAACTGCCCACAATAATTTAATGCCATCTTCATCACATGCTCCCCAATTCCATGTGGTTGTGAACTAACTTTTTCCCATATTTCTACAAAGAATCCATTTAAAACTAATAAAGTCTAGATACTGTCTATCTGTCTGGGCATATAATTAATGTAATGCCAACAAAGAAAAAAAAAACAGAAGAAAATACCCACATTTATGGCATTGAGATAATAATTTCAAAGTCGAAAGGCAAAGCAGCATGCAGGGTGCAGCAATATAATTGATTGAGATTAGAATCAATTGAAAGGGCTCGACCCTCAAGGCGGGGACCGATTCCCCAGCATGAAGACATACGTAGTAGTTGTAATCTATTGAAAGTATTGTGTCGTTCGTTGACAAGTATGTTAGACAGGACCATGATGTCCGACATATAGCCATGGCCGAATATATATATATATATATATATATATATATATATATATATATATATATATATATATATATAATATTTGTGATTGGCAGAGAGGTGAGCGATGACCGCCGAGCTGATGGCTAATGGCTATGAGTTGTCACGACGATACACATTTCTTGAATTGCCTCGTTATTAAGGAAGGCATGGGCTGGTGGGAAAAAGAGGAACATGAGGACAACCCTTTTTATATCACCCTATTATTATTATTATTATTATTATTATTATTATTATTATTATTATTATTATTATTATTATTATTATTATTATTATTATTATTATTATTATTATTATTATTATTATTATTATTATTATTATTATTATTATTATTATTATTATTATTATTATTATTATTATTATTATTATTATTATTATTATTATTATTATTATTATTATTATTATTATTATTATTATTATTATTATTATTATTATTATTATTATTATTATTATTATTATTATTATTATTATTATTATTATTATTATTATTATTATTATTATTATTATTATTATTATTATTATTATTATTATTATTATTATTATTATTATTATTATTATTATTATTGTTATTATTGTTATTATTGTTGTTATTGTTGTTATTGTTGTTATTGTTGTTATTGTTGTTATTGTTGTTATTGTTGTTATTGTTGTTATTGTTGTTATTGTTGTTATTGTTGTTATTGTTGTTATTGTTGTTATTGTTGTTATTGTTGTTATTGTTGTTATTGTTGTTATTGTTGTTATTGTTGTTATTGTTGTTATTGTTGTTATTGTTGTTATTGTTGTTATTGTTGTTATTGTTGTTATTGTTGTTATTGTTGTTATTGTTGTTATTGTTGTTATTGTTGTTATTGTTGTTATTGTTGTTATTGTTGTTATTGTTGTTATTGTTGTTATTGTTGTTATTGTTGTTATTGTTGTTATTGTTGTTATTGTTGTTATTGTTGTTATTGTTGTTATTGTTGTTATTGTTGTTATTGTTGTTATTGTTGTTATTGTTGTTATTGTTGTTATTGTTGTTATTGTTGTTATTGTTGTTATTGTTGTTATTGTTGTTATTGTTGTTATTGTTGTTATTGTTGTTATTGTTGTTATTGTTGTTATTGTTGTTATTATTGTTATTATTGTTATTTTGTTTAGCAAATGATAATAACAAATATTCTTTACAAAAGGTGAACTCCAACTCTAAAGGGCTCCATACCCCGACCTAATAGAACATTTGAAAGAATATAAATAATGATAACTCAAGTGAAGATATATAAATCACAGAGACTAGACATTTGCTTACTGCATAATAATAACATATATTAGTTGGATATGTCATATGTCGATTTAGAATCTAACAGAAAATAACTATATATAACTATGTTCTAGAAAAGGAAAAACTATTTTTATTTTTTGATAACTTAAGTCTATGACTCCGATTCCAACCTCTATCTCATTACATATTAAAACTCCTTTTTTTTTTTTTAGTTTCAACGAGTATCGATAAAGTGTGGGTACAAGATTTCAGAATAGTCTTTCGCATTCAAATAGCTTATTTTCAATGGAGAGTTGAATTAATATGTTTGTCACGTCATAATGGAAGAGATTTATTTTACAAGTATTTTATTTTCAGGATGATCCAAAGATCTTCATGAGAGCTCCTATTTATAGTTGTAAGATAAGAAGAGTTTTTCTTCCAAAAAAAGAGTTTGGATATGTTCAAACTCCTTTGAATTATCTAATTAAACAAATTATTGACTCTGTTTGTTAAAATAGTTAGTTTATGGCAATTTTGATTTATTTGACCACTATTAATTGTTTGACTTGGTTAAAAAATCAATATAAGTGTTTGGTTAATTAGCTTTTTGTAACTTCAAAATGCTAAAATACAAAAAGTTACTCAAAGCAACTTTTTCAAAAGTTCTCTAGCTTTGTGAGAAAAGTAATTATACCAAACAGCTATTAGCAACAGCTAATTTACCAAACACATTTCTACAATCAGCTAATGTTATCAACTAGTTATAGCATCTAATTGACCCAATCAGCTAACAACGACAAATTATTGTGTGGACCATGAATATTATGTACATTTTAAATATATTAAAAGTACATTATTTTTGTAATGAAGATACATTATATAAAATAATGTACCCTTAGTATATTAAAAATGTACTTTCAAAAAATGTACCTTACGTACATAAATAATGTACCCTTAGAATAGAGTAAATACCCAAAATGGTCTCTCGACTATAGCTAAATTCACAAATTGGTCCTCGACTTTCAATTTCAACCAATTAAGTCCTTAACTTTGCAATTTTAACACGATTTGATCCTTCGTCTATTTGACCGTTTGTTGACCGTGATCTCTGAGGATATATATATATATATATATATATATATATATATATATATATATATATATATGTAATTTCATGGTCCATCGTCGGTTTTTTATGGTTTCAGTTACATTTCCAGACTGCACTATTACATTTGAATCCACTGTCGAAAGCAATATGCCAAATCCTGGATTAAAATTCTATTCGAATATTATAAAATAGTGTAATACAATTCCTATTGTGATCTATACTTACTATATATAAAAACAAAATTCTAAAATTTTAACTTCCCGCCCAATTCCTAAAAAATCTCTCTTCCTAATAAAATATATTGATTTCTACTTTCCCATTCGTACAATAATTCTGGGTAAAAATTCTATTCTAATATTATAAAACAGTGTAATACAATTCCTATGTATCCCGTGTATTATTTAATAATCTATCTTTATAATTGGTCAAATTATTTAATTATGGTAAATTAAGGAATAATTAATGATGGTAATAGAAATCCTAGAAGAATATAGAATTGAAGAATATTTAATTATTGTTATATTATTATTGTGACTCACGGAATACAATACAAGAATATTTAATTATGGTTATATTATTATTGTGCCTCACGACCATTATATACTAACAGAACTTGAAAAGAAACTAATAATAATAATAATAATAATAATAATAATAATAATAATAATAATAATAATAATAATATAATAATAATAATAATAATAATAATAATAATAATAATAATAATAATAATAATATAACAGGGCGTTTGGTTGGAGGGAGTTTAAATTCCCTTCCCACTTAATTTCCACTTAATTCGAAAGGCCATAAAATTCCTTTGTTTGGTTGTAAGGAATTGCAATTCCATGGAATTGCAATTCCCCCATTTTCATGGAATTAAAATCCAATGCCCCCCCCCCCCCCCCGGTATTTTAATTCCTGGGATTTTAGGAAGAAAAAAAGCTAGTGATGAGACAAAATTATCCCTCCCTTTTTTAAACCTAAAATTAATACCACAACAATAATTGACATTTTGGACTTTGTACTACTTATTCCCTTTCAATTTCCATATATACCAAACATTGGAATTGAAATTCCAGTAGTTGTATTCCTATAAACCAAACACTAGAATTTAAATTCCCACTTTATTCCCAGTAATTCATCTCCCATGGAATTGCAATTCCTTTACCACGTAATTCCGCCCTTCCAACCAAACACCCTATAAGTGGTAAAAATAATATCTAAAAGTAATTAAGTGTTAATCTATATTATATATAAAAACAAAATCCTGAACTTTAACTTACCACCCAATTCCTAAAAAAATCTCTCTTCCTATTAAAATATAGTGTTTTCTACTTTCTCATTCGTACTATACTTATGGGTTAAAATTCTATTCTAATATTATAAAATTGTGTAATACAATTCGTATTATAATCTATACTATATATAAAAACAAAATCCTGAACTTTAACTTCCCACTCAATTCTTAAAAAATCTCTCTTCCTAATAAAATATATTGTTTTCTACTTTCTCATTCGTACTATAATTCTGGGTTAAAATTCTATTTTAATATTATAAAATTGTGTAATACAATTCTTATTATAATCTATACTATATATAAAATCAAAATCCTGAACTTTAACTTCCCTCCCAATTCCTAAAAAATCTCTCTTCCTAATAAAATATATTATTTTCTACTTTCCAATTCTGGGTTAAAATTCTATTCTAATATTGTAAAATTGTGTAATACAATTCCTAGTATAATCTATACTATATATAAAAATAAAATCCTGAACTTTAACTTCCCGCCCAATTCCTAAAAAATCTGTCTTCCTTATAAAATATATTGTTTTCTACTTTTCTCATTCGTACTATAATTCTTGGTTAAAATTCTATTCTAATATTATAAAATTGTGTAATAATATTCCTATTCTAATCTATATCTATACTATATATATCAGTGTTGCAAAAATCGCGCCGCTGGCCGCGGCTAGGAAGGTCGGAATCGGCCTTCTCCGCGACCGCCTAGCCGGCTTAACCGGCGATTATTTATTATTTTTTTTAAGTTGTAAAGTGTCAAAAGTTCGGCAAGGCATAACTTTTGACTCAATTGTCCGTTTTGGACAAATTATTTTTTGAAATCGCGTATTTTTTCGAGTTATATCCACCGCAAACTGCCGTAGGTGGTTTGGCCCACCAATTTCTCCATAAAAATGTTTCATTAATTAGTTTCTAAGAAAAAACTACGAGAACCTTATGTTTTATTAATGAATTTTTAAATTTTTTAATTAAAAAATTGTCCCATGCATTATTTAATAATCTCTCTTTCTAATTGGTCAAATTATTTAATTATGGTAAATTAGGGAATAATTAATGATGGTAATAGAAATTCTAGAAGAATATAGAATAGAAGAATATTTAATTATTCTTATATTATTATTATGACTCACGGAATACAAAACACTATCGTAGGGTTCCAGTGAGAACATGTGCTTTGGTGAGAGCGTGAGAACACATCATGTGCATCCATTTAATATTTTTTAATGGTCTAGATTAGATTAAGTGTGTGCGAACGCGTATTAAATGTATGCAAACACACTAAATCGCGTTTGCACACATTTAATGCGCGTTCCCACACCCTTAATATAATCTAGACCATTAAAAAAATTAGATGGATGCACATGATGTGTTCTCACGTTCTCACCTAAGCACATGTTCTCATATAATGTTTAAAGTGAGTTTCAACCGCACAACCGCACGGGAACCCTTCCTTATATATATATATATATATATATATATATATATATATATATATATATATATATATATATATATATATATAAAAGGAGCCGCGACGATATTGTTCTGAATGTTGCTTCCAGTGAAATAGCATCTTTGCTCTTGCTAGGAGGCAGGACAGCGCATTCCAGATTTTCTATACCACTCCCTTTGAACGAAGATTTCACGTGCAATATATTGCAATGCATTGACCTTTCTGAGCTTATAATAATGAGTAAATTGATAATATGTGATGTAGCATTGATAACACACAAACACTGTTTTGAGGCTTTGGATAAAATCATGAGGGATCTATTGAGGTTCGTCATACCGGGTAGTGCTGAAAAGACTTTTGGTTGAAAAACAATAGTTTTGGGCGGCAATTTTAGACATATCCTACCTGTCGGAGTAACTATTAATTCTTCATACTTGTGGACAAATTGCATGGTATTATTAAGGTTCACAAATAACTTGAAACTACGGACCTTAGTTTTAGAGGAAGATAGACAGACGGTTGATTGGTTTTCAAAATGGATTGCAGACATCGGATATGGGATTGCAGGGGTTGTAAACGGCAGTTCATTTGAGATCGATATTCTGGCACATTTTTTGTTGAAGTGTGGACACGATCCCATAGCAACTATAGTGGAAAGCATCTTCCCAAGCTCGAGATATGACATGCTTGATGAGTCACAGCTAGAAGGCCGAGCGATCCTCTCGCCGACTTTAGATGTCGTTGATCAAACTAATCAGTACATATGCGACATGAATACTGCAGAAGGACAAACATATTTAATTTGTAACTCTTTGTGTAAGACAAAATCAGACAATGAAAATCTATCAGAAGTACACACTCCTGAATTCTTAAATAGTTTGAGATTGTCGGGTCTTCTTAATCATTCATCATTCATTGACATTAAAGGTCGGTGCACCTGTTATGTTATTGCGGAACATAGTACACTCTCTTGGTATTTGTAATGGGACGCGGCTCATCATCACAAGATTGGCAGATCACATTTGCCTAATTTATAAAAATCTTAAACAATGATATATAAAATCTCTAAAGTTACAGCACTGCATGCGTACATCTACACATTAGCTATTAATTTGAGCAATTATCAAGTAATGATAGCATCAACAAACATAAACGATCCAAACCATATCTTCAATTGCACTATATAATATTTGATGTTATAATTTAAATAATTGTATAACGAACCAAATATTCTTAATATATTATAACAAATTCATTCCGTGCAACGCACGGGTGAAAATACTAGTAATAATAGTAAGAATATTAACGTAAGAATTATAACATAGAATAAATCGTAATAATTAATAACTATAGTCTAGGATTAAATTTGAAATTGTCAGGAAAGATAAGCGACCTCTTGTGAAATTAACTTTTAAATAATTATATGTCGATTTAAATATTCTTAATATAGTACAAAAATTCCATTCCGTGCATCGCACGGGTGAAAATACTAGTTTTCTTTTAAAACAAATATTATAGATAATTTTGACAGAAATTTATATATATTCACGATATTAATTAATATTCAATATTAGGGATTGATTTCCTAATTTTGCAACTAAACTTGGTTTATCATCCATTCCGTACATTAATTATTGGACATCTAAAATTGTTTGGGAACAATTATTGGACATCTAAAACCAAAAACAGAATGCCATCGGGTCCTTTTCACATGTATCAAAATAAATTGTTTGTACATGTACTTAGAATTGAGGTTATTGCTGAAAATTATCTTTAAAAACTTAATGTTCAATATTCGGGAATTGTTTCCTAATTTTGCAATTATCCTATGGGATCATCTACATTATTGGACATCTAAAAACAGGTGTCTAGGGTCCTTCCTTTTCACATGTAACCAATGAAGTTTTTGTACCTTAATAATGAGATTATTGCTGAATTATATATATATATATATATATATATATATATATATATATATAGAGAGAGAGAGAGAGAGAGAGAGAGAGAGAGAGAGAGAGAGGGCCGGTCCTATCGTTTTAGAGGCCCAGGGCAAGTGAAAAAAAGGGACCCTAACTATGTATAAAAATAATCATGAAAGAAAACTCCTATGTGCTTTAAAATCAAATAAGCTTTAAAAATAATAACATTGTTATAATAATAAATAATAAATTAATTAGTAATAAAATTTTATAAAACAAAACTTACAAAAGGGGACGAAGCTAAAAATCATCGTAATTGGAAGCGCGAAATCAAAATACTTCAAAACGCAGTAAAATACTAATAAGAAAATATGAAACATAATTAAGTTAATTTGACAAAATGGCTTGAATAGAAAACGCATCATAAACCACACATCTTCTATATTGATATGATATTTATAAATACTATTTTCTTTTAGCTAGCTAGATCAATTTCAAATTTTTCTAGAATAATTTGAATACAATGAAACATATAGAAACTTCAAAATGCATTGACTTAATAATTCATAAAAAAACAAACTATCATTTAAATTTTTATTAATAACTAAATCACAAAATATATTTCATATAAATTAATTAATCAAGTTAAATAATTTTTAGAACTCATCTCATTATAAAAGTTCACAAAATAACACTAGCTATAAATACAAGTATTAAATTACTCAATTATAAATAAATCTCACAAATCAATTTTTTATTTAATAGAGTGTTGAGGCATTATAAAAGTTAAAAAAAATATAAATTTTTATAAATACAAGTGTTAAATTGTTTAATTATAAATAGATTTCAAAATTAAAAATAAATCTCACAAATTGAATTTTTGTTTAATAGAGTGTTGGTGAAAAATATATCAAAACTGCAACAAATGGGTCTCAACCCGGTAAACTTTGCTATAAGCTTATATCAGGCACATGTATCTTACCAATTAAACCACTTCATCCTTGGTTAAAGTATGTGCATTTGATTTACTTATACACATATGTATATATTATATATATATAGGGTGTAGTAGGGTAGGCCCCCTTCACGCAAATTATGCTGTGCAACCGAATGCAGCATGTGCATAGTGCATACGATGCAAAACGACGTTGTTTTGGTTAAAAAATGCGCGTCCCACTTAAAAAAAAAAAAGAAAAGAAATCAGGTTTGATTCCCGGCAATAGCATTTTTATATATCCATAAATTCATAACTATATATCCACAAATTCATAACTGTACTATATATCCACAGTGAATGAATGAACTAAAAATTCACAATGAATAAACTAAATATCCACAATGATTGAACTAAATATCCACAATGAATGAACTAAATATCCATAAATTCATAATTATATATCCATAAATTCATAACTTTATATCCATAGTGAATGAATGAAGTAAATATTCACAATGAATGAACTAAATATCCACAATGAATGAACTAAATATCCACAAATTCATAACTATATATCTACAATAATGCTATTGCCGAGAATCGAACCTGATTTTTTTTTTTAAGTAAGACACGCGTTTTTAGTCAAAATGACGTCGTTTTGCATCGTATGCACCATGCGCATGATGCATTGGGTTGCACAGCATAACTATTGCCCCCTCCAAGCATGGGCCCTGGGCAAGGGCCCAGTCTGCCCTTGTCCAGGGCCAGCCCTGTATATAAAGACTGTTTGTATTTGAATATAATCCTCTATATATATATATATATATATATATATATATATAAATTAATGTTCCAAGAAATGTAGATGTATTGAGTGGATGACCTCGCAAATAGATAGAGGAACAACATTTGAGGTTCCAATTTTACGTTTTCTCTCCGAAGCGAATCACAATTGTTACTTGAAAGTGTGCTATGAGTAAGGCTCGTATTATGACTCTAAACGACAAAAAACCACAATAAGGTAAATCATTTTAGTTTGTCTATAATTGACTAGCTCAAACCAATAAGGCAATAAACAACTCCCATATGAGGAATTGAACTTGAAATTTTGTGGTTATTAAGCAACCTACCCAACTAACTCAGATGGAATTGCCTCCAAGGAATCATGTCATTATTTTTTGAACAAGTTTTAGAGTGACTTTTCACGTTTTATGTAATTTCTTGTTGTGGGTTTTCTCTTTAGTCATATATTTAATAATAAAAGAAAATTATTGTTCAGTATTAGGGAACTTTTTCCATATTTTGCAATTATCCTTGGTGATCATGTACATTGTTAGACATCTAAAAATATGATGCCTTTCTTTTTCACTACATCTATCCAATGAAGTTTGTGTACCTTACTAATAAGGTAACGAGATAAGATTATTGCTTTTGTTGGAGTCCAATCAACCATATTATTTATTTACACCCTTGCACACTCACTATATATAGTTACCCTACATATATTATAACAATAATATCTTCTTGATTTCGCTTAAATTAATTTATTAATTATGTTCTTAATTAAGTTGATTCTTTCTCATCAATCATTAGAGTTGTAAGAATACATTATAGAAGAAAGAAACAACCAAGATCTAGTAATACAATATCGTATTTGTATTATATTATGTGCCAAAAATTAAACGAAACTTCTTACAATGAATTATCACTCATACATTCATGCATTACATTTCATAAGAACTATTTGAGATCGTGCTATATAATATTATAGAAACTCTCTTTAATTTCACCTTAAAGATTGACAGATTGCGGTACACGTTGTTGCTTGGGGTTAGTACATACAGCCTCCTTGCTTATATGGAATACCATATAACTAATGTTAAAAGGTTAACAAAAAATTAATCTTATGATGTACCAATAAAAATATAAATATATGAAAGTGCCTTCGGGACATAACTCATCATCAATAGTATGTGCAAAAGGCAGAGTAATTAAGGTAAATTTCTTGTGGATACCACCATTGTAATAAGCTCTTGATTTACTAAGACACATTTTGCTATTTACCTCACTCGCAAAATCCTCTGATTGGAGTTGAACTTTTTCTTCTCCCAAAAGTTTGAATTCTCAACTCAATGGCCCCTACACTCTGGCCTGACAAAGCATTTAGGAGGATGTAAATCACTGTGATTAGCAAACAAGGCCAAATGCCAGTGCGCACAAGCTAAAGGATTGGATCTGCTCACTTTGGACATAATCCACATACTATCGTCGCCAAGATTCGAACCTTGATCTTTTCTCCTAAATACTATTTACTGAAGCATTGAGCTAAGCTCGTACAGGTAGAGTTGAACCTTTTTATAAAGGGAATGGAAGTAAGTATCAAGTGGACACCATCTTTCCAGGTCGGAAAGAAGCGTGGTTGTCAACCTTAGCTTGGAGGCATGCAAGTGTCTCATTCGAAAATCCATGTGTTTTTTTTTTTTCCTTCCTCAATTCACATCAAAGATGAAACACTACTACTAAAACTGCTGCTTTCTAAGTGGATTCCAACTCCTCATTCAACCATACATTCCCTACATCCTTCTGGTGGGTTTCCCTTTCATAAGCCAAAAATTAATTAAAGTAATAAAGATGATCGAGAAACAAAAGCTAAGTCGTTTGTTACTTTGTTCAATTCTTTCCTTTCCTCAGTAAAAACAACAAAGTGGACAAAAACATACATTTTTGATTTATTGAGATTTTAATGTTGTTGTAGGTAGCCCATTGGCCAGCTTTCTTCTTGGGTGGTGTTTCTGAGGCTCTGAGCAATGGCGATGCTTCCATTGATATGATATTGGGAGGTGGGGTTGTTTCCTAGCTACAATTATCCACTCCAATGGGTAGTGGAAACCATAGATGCATAATGCCCGTTTCAACTTTCAATTATGTTTCTTGTTTTACCAACATGCTAGGTTAAAGCTTTTATCCATCAAACAAATTGAACCAAAATTGGCATAAAATTAAAAATTTGATAAAAACATGGTGGACGAATTATCCATCTATCTCCAAAGAAAAACACGCAGATCTCCTATAAAAACAATCATTTCTCTATGGTTCAGTAGAAGAAGAAACCAAGGTTCGAACCTCGGCGGCGGTAGTATAGGAATTATGTCCAAAGTGGACAGATCCCTTGTACGCACCAACGGTTTGACCCTGTCTGCTGAGCCATTATTGAATCACCTGATTTACATCCTCTCAAATGCTCAATCGGACCGGGCGTGGAGGGCCCTTGGGGTTGGAAATTCAACCTTTTGGGAGAAGAATAAAACAATCAACTCTCTATTTGCACTACAAGCTAAGAAAAATTAAATTTATTAATAAAAAAATCATTAAGTAAATTACTGAAATCTATAGGCTATTTAATTTATCAATAGGTTTCCTTTGATAAAACATTGAAATTTGTAGATATTTAGGGAGTGTATTCAATCGTGACTTTATAGATTTTTAAAGATTTTTAAAATAATAGATTTTAATAAAATTTTATTGACTTTCATACAGTCTTTCAAAACTTTTTAAAACTTTGTAAGACATTATAAAAGTCTATATAATAAACATTCATATAAACTTTTATCAACGTTTTTATTTTAAAAAGTCTACAAAAGTCATTAAAATTCTAAATTGAACATCCTTACAAACTTTCAATGATTTGGATTCTTATCATTTATAATTTTCTTACAAAACATGTTATAATTTATCATAAAATTCTTCTTATTATATAGTTGTTCACCCACATCAACATTCTCAACATTGTTATTTTTATTCATAGTATGGTGAGAGTTATGTGCTAATTACTTATACAGTATTAATAAGCATAAAAAAAACTACTATAAGAAATCCATAAGAATATTGAATACTAAAATTTATAGTAACATAATTGTTCAAATAAAATATTTAAAAATACATTTACTAGTTGCATAAAATAAAATAAAATAAAAAATATAATGTTAATAATATATATATATATATATATATATATATATATAATATTAATAATATATATAATATTATTTAGAATTTTTGAGGAAGATGGTCAAGGTTAGGAGAGAGAAAAAATTGGTAGAGTATAATATGAAGAAAATATAGGATAATGAAGAAAAAATAATTTATTGAATTTTGGTATCAGGATTATAAAGTTTAAATAGGAAGAAAAAAAAATAGAGGGAGAAAACATTAAGAGTTGGTAGAAAGAAAATTTTGAAATCTTGAGGTTGATTGTTGGATTTCTAACTATTTATATTTGAGAAGGAATAATCTACAAAAGTCTTAAAATTAAAAATAAGTTCATAACTTTTTGAATATCACATGACTTTTAAAGACTCTTTAAAAGTCTTAATCAAATACCACCGGACTTTTAAAGACTCTTTAAAAATTATGATTGAATACCTCATGATTTTTAAAGACTCCTTAAAAATTTGAATTGAATACCTCCAAACTTTTAAAGTTGATAAAAGTATTTAAAAATCTATAAAAGTTAGGATTGAGTACACCCCTTTTAGATTGTAGCTATTTAACCCGTAGCTAAATCTGTTGCTATTTTGATATTTTCTTGTAGTGTTGGAGTTTCGACTCGCTTAAAGTTCTTGATTGAATAATTCAAAAATTGGAGATGTTTTTTAGCAATTAATTGGGAATGTTGTACATCTATCAAAATTGACAATTTACGATAGAAAAAATTGATTGAACAACAAAAATTTAGGAGTCAAATTAATATTTTTGCCTATATAATATTTCTGCTGAATGTTTTGCCAAATTGAGAAGATTTGATATCTTTTAAATTAAAAGATTAGAAGATATCTACATCAAAGTATTGAGTTAGTACTATTTGGGTCCTTCGAGTATACTAGTTTTACCATATTTAGTCCTAAAGTTTCGAATTGACCACGTACATGTAGTCCTTTGACTTTCAAATTGTTACCATCTGTGATCCAAGTTAAGCACTCATGGTCCTTCAATTATCAAATTTTAACCACTCATGGTCCTTCCAAGATGGCCGCAACTGGTTAAATTTTGAAAGTTGATGGACTATGGGACTATGGGTGGTTAACATGGACCACGGATAATAACAATTTGAAAGTCGAAAGATCATGGATAGTCAGACTAAAAATTTAGGACTACACGTAAGAAAACCATTATACTCGAAAGATTCCATATGGCATTGACTCTCAAAGTATTTTATTGGGTACAAACTTATATTTCGTGCACACTACACAACCATATGATATTAATACTTAAGCATGGACTTGATTATAACTATCTATATTTTTGTCCTATTATATATTTTATAGGGGATATTAAAATAAAGATCTGGTATAACTTGGTGGCTACCTACTATTTCAACTAAAGAAGAATTTTATATTGATGTTCCTAGTCAATGATCCAATATAATGCTTGCTTTTACTTCAAAAACTTGTATAAATATACATAAAAAGGTAAAGAAAACAAAGGGTTTTGACATCCACATCTGGGCTGCTTTCTTGATGTCCGAGAAAAGTGTGTTTTTACTTTATAGATGCAAGAATGGAGGCAGCAATAAATATAGAAAATAATACTTAATTACTTTTAAGTATAGCTAGTACATTATAAACAAAGAAGTAATAAAGAGATAAATAATGTAAGTTAATGCATCATAAACAAAGAAGAAATGTAAAATCAATTATGAACCACCTAACCTTATTTATCTTCTTGGGTTCGGCCGGCGAGCGCAAGATCCTGGACCAGATGTTGCGCACGCCCCAAATATTCCTCCGTGGAGCTGTCACCCTGCCGTAATGTCTGAATTTGCCCGAGCAGATTCAAGCTTCGGACTTCCGTCGACGACCTGAGAGCCGTTTCCGTCGCCAACCACACGCAGCGCGAGGTTGTCCGGCCAAGTGCAAGGTACATGACTTCCTCCGAGAGAGAGGAAATCAGTAGAGACAAGATCGAGGCGTCTTGCTGCACCCATATGCCATACGCCGGGTTCTCCGTGGAAGAGGCGACATCATCAGGACCGCTGCCGGCCGGAATCTCCAGATGTGATGAGGGGCACGGCCGTGTACCGTCAACAAAGCCAAGGAGGCCTTGGCCGCGGAGGAACGGAATCACCTGTGTCCTCCAATACAAATAGTCATGGTGCATCAATTTGAGCGATACGAAATGGTGTGCGCTCGTGAGGGTGTTGGGACCAGAGTTGCCGGAAGAAACAGTGGTGGCCGTGAGGGTCCGCTCAGAACTGTCGTTCGACATGATTGACGCTAGGAGAGAGAAAGGTGAGAGGGGGATATTGACTGGCTAACTGATACCAGATGAGAGTGGAAGCGATAGATTCATTCAATAACTGAATCTGAATACAAATATACTCTCTTAGAGAGAGACCTAAATAATAGGCTTAAGACTAGAACAATTAATCTATGCTACAAAATACAATAGAATAAATATAATTAATAAACATAGTCTAACACTTGTAATCCTTCGGCGGTTAGAGTTTTAAGGCCGACTTCATCCAAAAGTAGTGACTGATGACTTTTCCGTAAATCAAAGAAATGTAAAATTATAAAGCATTTGCAAATTTATAATAAGATAATAAGCATAATAAACAAGTTATCATATTTAACGATATTAATTAACAACTTAAAGGAAAAAATAAAGTAACATAAAAAAGAATTTGTAACTGCACAATAAAGTCAAAAACAATGTATAAGTTACCCTCATTGATATTTATAAAGTTTAGATTATATAAAATCACATTGGGACAAGCTGAATGCATATTGAATTCCAACCAACATTTGATCACAATACCAACTCAAAGAAAAAATTGTTAAAATGGATTTTAAACTGGGTTAATCATATGAAATTGTGGCAAATTATGCTGTGCTGCATGGTGCACACGAATGCAAAAACGACGTCGTTTTGACTAAAAATGCTCGTCCAACTTAAAAAAAAAATTCAATTTCGATTCCCATTAACAACATATGTTGTACATAATTTCTGAATGTATAGTTATGAAATTATGGAGGTATAGTTATGCAATTCTGGATTTATAGTTGTGAAATTATGGATGTGTAGTTATGCGATTATGAATGTATAGTTATGAAGTTATGCAATTATGAATTTATACTTATGAAGTTATAGATGTATAGTTATGCAATTTTGGATGTATAGTAATGAAGTTATGGATGTGTAGTCATGCAATTCTGGATGTATATTTATGAAATTATGGATGTGTAGTTATGCAATTCTGATTTTTTTTTTTTTTTAAGTCGACGTCAAAACGACGTCGTTTTTGCATCCGTGTGCACAGCATAATGACTGAAATTGTTTTCTAAATACTATATGAAAATGTCATGTAGTAAATATTTAAAATGATTTTGAATGGAGAGAGAAATTCATAGTCATTATCTAAGAGTGTGCACTAAAGTCAACAGGTCCTTCCCGCTAGGAATCAAACTTGTAATTTGTGATTATAAAGTTAACAATCTAACAAACTTGGCTTGGGCTGCCCCAAAATTTTAAACTTCATTTCTTCACTATGGCTTCTAAAAAATCATTATATATGTTTGGGATAATCATATGAAATTGTTTCTAAATACTATTTGAAAATGTCATGTTATAAATATTTAAAAATGATTTTTTAAGAGAATGTAGTATCGATTAATTTGTTTTGATACCTAACTTGTTATAATGGAATAAAAAATTAATTCAAAAAATCCCAAGAATAATACATACATTAGTAAAGAATAAAAAATAATTAAGTGGGGGAATAACATGACTCGACCTACATCTAGGTAGCTATTGTATTGCACCAATTATTGGTCTAAACAAAGGAAACGTCTAGGCCAATAATCGCACTATAACAGTATTAACGGAAGGTGTGGGACCCAAATTGTCGTTATACTAGGTCCACACAATAATTTGCCTATACCAACGTTGTTGGCAGAGAATCAGGAATGGATTTTCGACTATGTAAGTTGGACTACAGCACAGAATCTTAAATTTTAATGGCCCAATATTTATTTTTTACTTAATTAGTTTAGAAATAAAAATTAAAAATTTATAATTAAATTTAAAAGGTTGCATGAAGAAATGGTAGAAATGTGTGTTTATTTCACTACAAGAAAAATGCACATAGACAATACTAGAAAGACAACAGTTTTTAAGAAAAGTGTTGTCTTTTGTATAAAAGACAACAGTTTCGTCCAAAACCGTTGTCTTTGATGCAACACTTTTGTCAAAGACAACGGTTTTTACTTAACCGTTGTTATAAGTGTGTTGTCTTTGTGCATTTTGTGAAAAGACAACACCACAACGACAACGGTTTTTAAAAACCGTTGTCTATGTGCGTTTTTTTTTTTTTAATAAGACAACAGTTTTTTTAACTGTTGTCGTTGGTGTGTTGTCTTTAAGCGCAATGGAATACACAACACTAGAAAGACAACGGTTGTTTAAAACCGTTGTCTTTGTGCGCTCTTTTTTTAAAAAGAAGACAACGGTTTTATTTAACCGTTGTCGTTGGTGTGTTGTCGTTAAGCGCACTTGAATACACAACACTAAAACGACAACGGTTTTATATAACCGTTGTCTTTGCATGTTCTTTATTTGTTTAAGACAACGGTTTTATTTAACCGTTGTCTTTGGTATGTTGTCTTTTAGTGTATTTGAATACACAACACTACAAAGACAACGGTTTTAAAACCGTTGTCGTTGCGCATCATTATTTAACAGGCATATAAAATAAAAACAAAGATGTTAACAACAAGAATCAAACCTATGACCTCAAACTTAACAAGTAAACAATTTAACCAACTAAGCAACACAAACTCTTATGTTTAAAGGTGCAACATCTGGTATATAACTGGGTTGCTTCTGTGTTGTTTGTGAAAACCAAGACAACAATTTTAGAAAATAGTTGAAGAATTCCCCCCAAGAAGAATAGAACCTAAGACCTCTACCAAAATAAACAAAGCTAAACCCACCAAGCTACAACAACACTTGTGTACTTAAGGGCAACATCTAGTATATTACCAAAATAGTTCAATTTTCGTTCATATTTAAATATAAAATTATTCACCAAAATTTCAAAGTAAATTCATTAAAATTTTATTTCCAATTATATTACAATTAAGACCAATCTATGAATTCAAAAAAAATAATAATAATTATCAAGTATAAAAAACAATATGGGGTGGTGTTCATAATGGTGCTGTATGATGTGTAGGGGTTAAGGGCAGTATGATAGGGGCCGAGGTTGGTAATCGATTGTTCCGGCTAGCGCATGACTAACAAGGTTAGCTATATGTTGGTAATCGACCTTTCCGGCTAGAGCATGACTGACAAGGTTAGCTATATGTTGGTAATCGACCCTTCCGACTAGCGCATGACTAACAAGGTTAGCTATGTTGGTAATCGACCCTTCCGGCTAGCGCATGACTAACAAGGTTAGCTATATGTTGGTAATCGACCCTTCAGGCATGCCGTACAGTTAGCTATATCCCATTTCTTTTGCCGTGATCTTAATTAGCTCTATGTTCATAATTACCAAACTATATATTCATAATTTTTGAATTGAAATGCATATTCATAATGATTGAATAACTCTGATCTATATTCACAATTATAGAACTTTATGTTTATATTTTGCGATGTTCATATTACCAAGTGTTGATAACTATACAGTTTAGAAATTATGAATCAACAATACAGAAATTATAAATCTGCAGTATAGAAATTATGAATTTACTGTATAGAAATTATTAATCTATACAATTGTATTTAAATTAGAAATATACTATATAGAAATTATGAATCTAGCTACATTATAGAAATCTATGAATCTCGTGTTCTCTACCTATATACCCGATACTATTTTAATTGACCGGATGTAGCGACCCAGATAATTAAACTAATATTTTGTTACGAAATTTCCCTCTAAGCTAAGATAAAATTTCCCTCTAAGACAAAATTAGGAATGAATTGAAATTTTTGTCTTCCCTCTAAGATAAAATTGCGCACAGACAACATACAAAATTTCCCTCCATCAGACAGAACTCCATCAGACCAGACAAAATTTCCCGCCGACCGCCACTCTCCGCAGTCGCCGTCGCTGAGCCTGGGTGGAAGTCGACAACAGAGAAGCTATCCGCAGTCGCCGTCGCTGAGCCTGGGTGGAAGTCGACAACAGACAAGCTCTCCGCAGTCACCGTCGCTGAGCCTGGGCGGAAGTCGACAACACAGAAGCCCTCCGCGGTCAACTGCGCCGCCGTCTCCCCTTAGCGTCTCTCTCAACCTGCACCTCTTCCCTCCTCTACCGCCATCTCCTCCTCCCTACTCTTCCACCGTTGGATTCCCCATCACAATCCTACGGGTTAGTCCTAAACCCTAGATTAATTGTTGGATTATTAGGTTGTTAATTTTCTTATTCCCTAAATTAATTGTTGGATTGTTAGGCTGTGAATGAACCCTAGATTAATTGTTCCTCCAACCGAGTGCACACTTGGGTAGGAAGATTTAGGAAGGCAGATGCACACAACTTTATGTAGAATGCTTTTAAGTTTCTAATTTATTGCCCTGAAACTTTTCTTAGACCTATAATGCTATTAATCAGATGCTATGTTGTAAAATCCTGCCATAGTTGTCTAGCAAGATGCAATGTGGGAACATAATCTCAACTCTGGAGAAGCATATAGTTATACAATCATGGAAACACGGAAATCAATTAAACCCCATAGAAGCTGGAGAGCTTCAAGGATTTAATTTCGAGAAGAATTCAAATAGGAAATCATCAAACTAAAATTTAGAAAGAAAATTTGCAAGTGAAGTAACTTACCTGATTTCCAGCACTTCGTTGTATTGCTTTGAATTCCTCTTGATTTCTTCTTCTCCTCCTAATTTATTTATGATATTTTCTTGATAGTTGAGGCAAGTTGTTGAAACGTTGAAGGATAGGCAAAGAAAACAAGAAGAAAAAATTTGGACTCTTGAGAAGGAACTGGTATGTGCTCCTTGCCAAATATCTTTTGTGAGTTGGGTACATTTTCAATTTGTCTTGAGATACAAGATGATCAGGAGCCTGCTAATTATTAACAAATTGCATAATTCACACTTTTCATTCAACAGTAAATATTGTGACCCACACTAACAAAGATATTTAATCATTGAAGTCAAGTTGGTATACTTCAGGAAGAAGATGATTGTGGACTTGCCAATGCTTAGTAAGATAAATGATTTATAGGTTATTAGGAAAACATGGGACAAAAGTTTCTGTTCTTATCCTCTAAATTACCCTTCTTTCTCAGATTCTAATTTCATGTATATCAAAGGTTAATTATGGACTTCCCAACTCTCATGGACGAGAAAACTCCAGCAGTAGCTAATTATTGAACCTTTTCAAAATAACTTCACTGATTGAGCTATTGCACATATTAACTTGTGGCAGCAAGTGATGGGAATGTAAAACATTGTTATGGTGTACTCTAAAGTCTAACCACAACAGTCCATTCTCTGCAATTAATTTGTTGAATGCTTTGCCATAGGATGATACAGGTTATGAATCTTTAAAATTTACTCTCTGCATGGAATGAATCTTTATCCATGAAATGTGAACATGAACTGTTATAAGAACTAAGAAGAACATTGTCTTTTATAAGTCTGCCTCTTTATTAGTTCAAAGGAGCCTGATTACTAAATGCTAATTTAGGTTCTTCAGTTATATTCCTTTGGAAACAAAATCTCATGAGACTATGAAGAAAATGCATTGATGTAGCTGGCATTAACAGTATGGCATTGTCTATCCCTTCATTGCGCATGAGCTTGTTTATGTGTTTGTGTGCGTTTCAATATTGTGGCTGTATTTAGTGTCTGAAATAAAATTTGACTGCAGTGGACTGGAATTATTCTCGTATAATTTTGAATCAAAGTCACTTACTTTGGTGGAGACAAAGAAACAGACCGTGAGTTGGTATGTCTACACACATGAGAGTAGATTAGTGCTTCTTGCTTCAGGAATGCAATGCAAGACTTTTAAGGGATATCAGGTGTTGTTTCTAGTCTTCTCTATTAGCATTTTCAACTTTTGTTTTGTTCTCTCCCTCTCTCTGTTGGATACCATGGATGAGATACTATATCTCCTGTAAAATCAATATAAGAATTTTTGTGAAAATGTAGTGAATGATGCTAGCAAATGGAAATTAATCAGGATAGTGATTGTGCACGTTTCTGTTTTAGCATTTTCAGCCTTTCTTTAGGATGGTCTAAAGTCAAGTTTCATTGGACCTTGTGATTTTCATCTTGATATTCTACATTATAAAGTCTTTTTGAGATTTAGCATCATGCAATTCCAACTTTGGGGCTTTAATGGGTGAGTAAAACGTGAAGTTAGAACGCACCATATATTTTTTCAACATGAGAGATGTATCTTTGAGCTTCCATAACTATAAATACTCCTTCAAAGCTGAACCAATTTATTTAGATAAGAACATTTTCAGAAATGTTCAGTGCTCACAGAATTTTTCATTCATTTAATTACATATTGTGTTACTAATATTAATGTGTTTTTCACTCTCAGTGATAGGTAATTGCCTTTGATGGCTTGATCACATGGTACCTTCTCTTCTGTATATTTAGTTTGGATTCTATTTCTTACAGTTTTCTTCCATGGGAATAATCCGCTTGCCAAGATTTGAGATGGCGATGGCAAAATCTGAGGCAAATAATGTGCCCATCCTTGCTGCTGAAGATGTGCGTGTTATCACTGTGTAAGTTGTGAATTTTTTAATGGCTTTTGAGTTTTTTTTTTTTTTTTTTTTTTTTTTTTTTTTTTTAATAAACTAATTAAGGAAATTATGATTTCCTTTGCACTCACAGTTATGGTAGGATTTACTGCCTGCAAGTGGATAGAGTAGCAATGCTGCTCCACTCATACAGGTTTTATCGGGATGCTGTGATACCACAGGTGAGTTCTTGCCAAAGCTTCAAAGTAGCATTGGTTCCAGTTATGAAATTTTTGACTTTGCTTGTTATTCCCTTATAATGGTAATTGTGTCTATTTTCCTCCCAGTAAATTAATAAAAGAGTACCAGCTTGACTTTTGTTACAATGTTTTTAAAGATTGGGCAAAGTCCAGTTGTACAGGAAGAATAAATAGAACCATAGCCAAAAACGTGCTGCAGTATTAATGAAGGGCCATAGCTTACTTAATTCCTTGAGAAGTGAAGAACACCTCTCCATCTAAATGAAGGCACAAATCTACTTTTCTTAAAACACTTTTGCAATATACTTTGGGAAGAAACAAAATTGTAGTAAAGCAGATTCCCATGGATGATTGTGCTTCCTATCATTTGTCCATACTCTTTGCAAACTCCTAGAATTAGTGATTGGCACGTCACCCAGTCCTTTATTTCTATTGTTGAGCCATTCCAGCAAAAGCGTAGGCAATTTCTTCAAAAGAATCCTCGCAGTTCATCACTGTCATTTTGCTTTTCTTATTTTATTCAGGTAGATTTGTGTTAAGCTACAGAAATTATAGTACTAAAAGTTCTCTAGATGTAGTAGTAAAATGCTTTAAGAAGTTGTTGGCTTATCTTGATTTTTAGTCATAACTTGACAATACTCTCAAATCTTAAATACTCTTTGGTAATTATACTTTGTACTATCAGGGTTCTTTCCCCATTTATTCCAACAGAATCGCTGTGAATGTGGTTGACAATGTTTTGCTTGTTCATCAAATGGATGCAAAAGTAGTCATCATATATGATTTATTTGTGGATTCTCATGCACCAGTTTCTTCACCTCTTCCTCTATTGATGAGAGGTTTGTCAAAAAGTAATGATGCAACCTCTCAGTCCATGTGCCAAAAGAGTGAAGAGTCAGAGGAAAAAGAGTTGAGCAATGCTGAAACAATCATGTATGGAGATGACTGGACTTTTCTTGTTCTTGATTTTATATGTGATACTGGTAATGGGTTGTCATGGAAAGTCTACTTAGATCTAGAGGTAAGTTTTCATTGCCTTACACATTGTGTTGTGACCTACTATTGCTATCTTACAATGTTGATATTGCCAGGCCATTCCTGCCAGCAGCTCTGAAGTGCAACTAGTCCTTGAATTTTTACAGAGAAGGAAATTGGAAGCAAATAAGGATGACTGATAGAATGTTTACATTCACTCTTTTAAACCTGCCAATAAGGTAGACTGATAGAATCTTTACATTCACTCTTTTAAACCAGCCAAGTTATTCTGGTCTGATACTCTGATTGATCACCAAGCATTTTCTAGTGATCTGTTATCCCCATCAACCAGTTGTCCTGTGGCTAGCCTAACTAGGTTTTACACTTTTTCAAGTATAAATGTGGCATATGAAATCTCACTTTTATGGGAGTGACTTGTGCATATGCATGTCTTTAATCCTCTTGTATGGGCAAGAATTATTCCTAATTTCCTATAGCTATATAAAACTTTTTATTCCCCTAATATTATTGTCTTTCATTTGCCATGTGTAATTTCAGGCTAAACAGCTGTGTCTATCAATTGCACGCACCATTATTCTTGAACGACGACCTGTGCCAGTGGTTGCTAAAGCAATAGATGTTTTAGTTACCTCTTACATGTCGTCACTAAAAACTGGTAATTATCACAAGGGAACTAAAGCATAGAAAGCTTCAACTTCTGGTGGTTCTAACACAAAGACACCTGTTGAGGATAAAATGAAAACAGCAAAAGATGAAAGCACAAGTTCCATGCAGCAAAAGATGAAAGCTTCACCTTCTGGCTCTGAGGATAATGTTAGCTATGGAACACAAAGAAGTGAATTTCAAGATTTTGATTCTTCAACTTTGGTGGGGCTTGAAGTGCATTCATCAGCTGCACAGTCTCAAATTGTTGGAACATGTAGCACCCCATTAAATGCTAATGTCCTTGAGCAACAAGAATCTCGATTGACTTCAGCCGCAATTTCATTAGATGATCTATATAGTTTTGTGTTTGCCCCTGTTGAGGAAGAGATGGCAGGAGATGCTTCGTACTTGGTTGCAATCATCATTGAAGTCCTTCGCAGGTATTTTGCTCTTGTTCAGGAATCTCCAAATGCACTATTCTCTAATAAAGTGGCTGCCCTTCTTCTGTTAAAGAATTAACACATCCATGGTTAAGCTGAAATATCTTTGAGATAGTAACGTTTGTGACCCAGTTTCTTATGCAACCAAAATAAGAGAATGTTAACCATTTAATCTTCTAATTGTCTCTGATAGAAAGTATTGCCTTCTGGTTATTTAAATATCATAAGTGGAAACAAACTAGTTTTCTCTGATAGAAAGTATTGGCTACACTTGTTATGATTCTCTTTAGGGAACTCATTATCTTGTTATGAACAGCTTGAGTATGAATGTGGTGAGAGTAAGAGGGCAGTTTCATTTCATTGCAAATTATTTATATCTATACTAATTTATTTTCTTACTTTTTACATGTAGTTTCAACAAATTGATTATGACAAAGAGGTTATTGATCTGGTGCGATCTGAATGGGCCGATATTCTATCAAGTCATATAGAGTAGGTATGATTTGGTCATTCGAACGTTGTGATCATCTGGACTTGAATTGGTTCGGGGAATTGTTGTAGTAGTATTATGACTTGGATGATAATTAGAATTGGTCATGTGTTGTCTTTTGACTTGTTATTTTGAACCTTATTAGCTTGTGCACAATTACGTAACTACAGTTTGCAACATATGGTGAATGGATAAATTGTTTTTTAATACGATTATAATTTAAGCAGGTGAAAAATGGTTAAAAACCGTTGTCTATTTTACAATAGACAACAGTTAGAAACCGTTGACCTTTCTACAAAAGACAACAGTTTATGGGTGTTTCAACAACACCCAATAGACAACGGTTTATAACTGTTGTCTTTTAAAGAAAAGACAACAGTTAAAAACCGTTGTCTATGTACGTGACTTTTAACAACACTGGTTTCAACAACGCTTAATAGACAACGGTTAAAAAACCGTTGTCGTTGGTAGAAAAGACAACGGTTAAAAACCGCTGTCTATTGTGTGACTTTTAACAACACCGGTTTCAACAACACTTAATAGACAACGGTTAAAAAACCGTTGTCGTTGGTAGAAAAGACAACGGTTAATAACCGTTGTCTATTGCGTGACTTTTAACAACACCGGTTTCAACAACACTTAATAGACAACGGTTAAAAAACCGTTGTCGTTGGTAGAAAAGACAACGGTTAATAACCGTTGTCTATTGCGTGACTTTTAACAACACCGGTTTCAACAACACTAAATAGACCACAGTTAAAAAATCGTTGTCATTGGTAGAAAAGACAACGGTTAATAACCGTTGTCTATTGCGTGACTTTTAACAACACCGGTTTCAACAACACTAAATAGACCACAGTTAAAAAATCGTTGTCGTTGGTAGAAAAGACAACGGTTAATAACCGTTGTCTATTGCGTGACTTTTAACAACACCGGTTTCAACAACACTAAATAGACAACGGTTAAAAAACCGTTGTCGTTGGTAGAAAAGACAACGGTTATTAACCGTTGTCTATGTGCAGGACCTACAACAACACCGGCTTCAACAACACTTAATAGACAACGGTTAAAAAACCGTTGTCGTTGGTAGAAAAGACAACGTTTAAAAAACCGTTGTCTATGCGCATGACCTACAACAACACCGGCTTCAACAACAGAAAGTATACCCCTACGACAACGGTTAATAACCGTTGTCTATGTGCATTTTTCTTGTAGTGTTTTATTTTAACTTGGAGGTCAAAGGTTCAAAATTTGCGTGACACTTTATTTTTTTTTAATCCTTTTGAATTGCGAGTTTGCGCACACTATTATTATTATTATTATTATTATTATTATTATTGTTGTTGTTGTTGTTGTTGTTGTTATAATTGTAATTTATTCCATAATATATCTTTTGGCTTTTTCTTTGCGCACAGTAACATTTTACCACATTATTATTATTATTATTATTAGAAATTACTATAGTATTAATTTTAAAGATTGTAATTTTGGTATAGTCTCATTTATTTACCAGAATAGGACCACAAAAATTTAAAAATCGACCATGCAGAAAATTGAAAGTTGAAACTGATTGCCATGCAAACTTAGACACATTGGCAATATATGTTGCCTTCAATTTCAGAAAAATCGTGAAATATTATTGATGAAAGAGACGAAGAATCATTATTACTAAACGTGAACAACATATAATTGCTCCCAGCTTGTCCCACGTCCTTTTGACTCGATCCGCAGCATGGACTCCAGTTAATTTGTAATATTATCCACAGTTAAAAGAATAAAGGATTATATATATATGGAAGAGTTCAAGTGCGAGTATAGGCTTTCCGTAGGTGCGGTTGACGCACCTTAAGCATTAACATGGCGCACCATATAAGTACACAAATCACGCACTTTAAGCACACAAATAAAGCACCTTAAGAACACAAACCACGCACCTAAGACTCTAAAATGGCTCACCTTAAGTTTCACATAACTGACGCACCTTGAGCATACAAATCACGCACCTTAAGAAGGAAAATCACGCATCTTAAGTTTCAACAACTATTCACATTAAGCACAAAATCCACGCACCTTAAACACAAAAACCACGCACCTTAAGTTTCAACAAATACTCACATTAAACACACAATCTACGCACCTTAAGCACAAATTCACGCACCTTAAGCACAAAACCACGCACCTTAAGAAGGGAAACTACGCACCTTAAATTTGACCTAGATGCAAAAAATTACCAAATTGCCACCGTAATTTTTTTATTATTATTAATTTTGGTAATCCTGGACGTTGATTTAAGCAAGATCAATAGCTCATATTTTACCGCATTTGAACCTAATAGGGAAGGGTTCAGGTGCGAGAATGGTTTCCCATGCGGTTGTGCGGGTAGACGCACCTTAATCATTAAAATGACGCACTTTAAGTACACAAATCACCACGCACCTTAAGCACACAAACAAAGCACCTTAAGAACACAAATCACTCACCTTAAGTACATAAACCACGCACCTTTAAGCACAGAACAAAGCACATTAAGCACAAACCCACGCACTTAAGATTTTAAAATGGCTCACATTAAGCACAAACTCACGCACATTAAGCACAAATCTCACGTACCTTAAGCACAAAACCCACGCACTTTAAGTTTTACCAACTACTCACATTAAGCACAAAACTCACGCACCTTAAGCACAAACTCACGAACATTAGGCACAAAACCCACGCACCTTAACCACAAATCTCACGCACTTTAAGCACAAAATCTAGGCACTTTAAGTTTTAACAACTACTCACATTAAGCACAAAACTCACGCACATTAAGCAAAATATCCAATCTTTTGAAAAAATTTCACTAATGACTCTTTTTTGGTGTCCAGGTAAAGGAATAAAACTCACGCACCTTAAGCACAAAACTCATGCACCTTAAATTTGACTTAGATGCAAAAATTACCAAATTGCCACCGCATTTTTTAAAAAATTTTTTGGTAATCCTGGACCTTGATTTAAGCAAGATCAATGGCTCAGAATTAACCCCACAACTGCACCTGGGGTTGTCAACCGCACCAGACCCAATATATATATATATATATATATATATATATATATATATATATATATATATATATATATATATATATATGGGGAACGAGCACAGAGAAAAAGAAGTGTGGAGGAGAAGCAGCCGAGCTCATTCCCTTCGCTTCCTAGGTCAAAAGCAGTCTTGTGGCACCCCGTAAATTCAAAATCTATTTAAGGATTAATTAGATAATTAATCCTAGCTTAATTGGTAATTTATTCCTAAAATCTTGAAAATTCAATAGTCGAAGGACTAGAAATTGACTAGTCAATCCAAGTCAAAGTGTTGTACTCTATGCCTTATGGGTTGTTCCCTTGTCTCCTTATTCTTCCAACTTAAGTAAGGGCAAAGAGGTCTTTTTACCTTATGTTTGTGCCTCAAGCTAACCTAGCTAGCATCATCCTTCATTTCATTTCCCTAACACCCAAGACACAAAAGCTCCACCTTCTCTCTAGAAAATTGTTAGCTTCTTCTTCAAGCCAAGTTTTGGGCAATCCTAGATGCTTCAAGATGGTCTCCAAGATCTAAACTTTCTTAACCTTGAGCATAGGGGAGGTTAAGATCCTTGATCTCTTGGTGTTTTTAGTATCGTTTTAGGTGTCTTTTTCTAAAGATGGAATCTTTGTGTCTTTTGGTGTGTTTATGAAGTTGAAGTTGAAGGAGAGCTTTAAGAGAAGCTTTAAGGGTGTGAAAAGTGAAGGTTTAGGCTACAAGAGGTAAACCATTCTTTACAAAATCTATTTTCTTACCTATATGATGATTTCTTGACTTCTACTTGTGATTTTTGCTATGAAATGTGAGTTTTGATGCATTGTCTTGTGAGAATGCATATCTAGAGCTTGTTATTAGGATTCTTGTATGCTATTGCTTGGCTATTTCTTGGGTTCAAGTCATATTGTTATATTTTGTGAGATTTTGGGTGTTTTGGACTTGAATTTGGACTTGTTGTTGAAAATCCCCGAAGGGATATTTTGGTGTACAAAGTGGTACCCGCGGGCGGAACGGCGGGCAGAGCTCCACTCGCCGCCCCACCCGCGGGGAACAAGCTTGTGGGTTGGTGTACCCGTGGGCGGAACCACGGGTGGAGGTCCACCCGTGGCCCCACCCGCGGGGTACATGTTGGTGGTTGTTCGGGGATTTGTTCCCCGTGATTCTTTTGACTTGGTAATTGATGTTTTGACCTCCCGATGTTGTTTTATTGGGCTATTTGAGTGTCTTCTTGATGTTTCGTATGTCTAGAACGGTATGTTAGGAATCCATGTAGGATTTGGTGTCTTGAATCGTGCTAAGTGTTCAACTTTGTGATTCGTTGAACCATGATGAGTCTTGTATGTTCTATGGAACTATGTTTGGTTTACCCGTTTGATAAGCATGCTAGTTTGTTTTTGAAATGCTAGTGTGTGTGTGGTTTGTTCTTTCCTATTGGAGTGGCAACTTGTGTTGACCATCGTTGGTGTCGGATTGTAATCCTTCCTTGATTGAGTATGGTTTCATATCTTTGTTGTGATCCTTGATTGATTCCTATGGTTGAAAACGTGTATAATGGCTGTACCTTGATTGCACGATTAAGGGTATGGGACCTTAGTCACCAAGGTACAGATGTGGTCCGCGTGGTGGCCATGAATTGAGTTTGGTGGTTTGTTATTTGAGCTTTGCTCATGAGTTTGGCGGTTTTGTGACTTGATATTGCACGGTACCCTCGTGTACTGAGCGTTCGGCAGTATTGATTGGCAATTGTTGGAGGGGGAACGACGGTTCCCGGAGGCAAAAGGTTGGACTTGGAAGTACAGGGTGGCACTCGGAGGTAAAGGTTGGAACCGTAATAAGGTCGGGGGTAGCCATAAGGTTGGAACAGGGCATAAAGGTTGGAACTTGGAACTTGGAATTTGAAACTTGAAAATGTATTCTTGTGACATGAAGTGTCACTGTGGCATGTAGTTGCCAATGATTGAATGTCTATTCTTTGTTAATGAGCATGTCGAGTGGTATTCTACTTTGTGATCAGTAGAATACGTCTCGAGTTGTATTTGGTTGTTGTTGTTGTTGTTGTTCTTGTCTTGTTGTCGTTTTGGGATGTTGATTTCCCTTGTTCCTTTGAGAGTGAAATAGAGTCTTTACAGTTGACTTCTCTCTATGACTTTTGAATTAATATATACTGTATCCCGTTTCGAAAATGGTTTTGTTTATACTATCTATATATGCTACTTAACGCGTATTGATGGGTTACCAGCAATATTCGCTGACCGGGCGTCGTCCCCTTTCTTTATGTTGCTTTACAGGTCCTGAGTAGCTTATGGCGAGTGCGCTAGCTGTTGGTTGTAGTGTAGCTCCCTTGGACTTTGTAGATAGTGTTTTGGGCCTGTGTGCCGTGGATATGTTGAACAAGATAGTATGTTGGTTTTAGACTGGCCTGTGCATCCACATTGAGGTGGATGTGGCATAGCACTTCCTGTTTTCACGTTTATATTTAAAGTCTTCCGCTGTTGTTTACGTTTTATGATACCTGTTAGTACTTTGCCTTACGTATTTAAGTTTTTAAAATGTCGTGAAAATCGGGGGGTGTTACCGTCTTTCCCGACCAAATAAAGGATTTGGGACCCAAGAGCTCACATCGACGAGAAGGTTTGGCACCTTGCACTTCTTCGCCACCTGGGGCTGCTTGATAACCCCCGGGAAGCGCATATAATTGGAGGGAGGAAAGCAATAACCCTTTATACAGGCTTGCTTCTTTTCCGGTCCGGGCTAGTTCGCAAAACCTAGACTCCCATGATCTTTTCTATAGGTAGAACTAATGTGAGCGGTCTAAACTTCGACCCTTATTTCTTTCTTCATATTAGTTGGGGGAGCAAAGCCCGTTTATATATATATATATATATATATATATATATATATATATATATATATATATATATATATATATATAGGCGCGCTCAAGCTAAGTGAGAATCGGAGCATAGGAGAAAAGTCAGAAAACTAAGAACCAATCGCAGTCATTCACGTGTCTAGATTCAACAAATCATATGTAATTTTAAAAAACAACGTAGTGGTATTTTCGTAAATAACTCAAACTTGGGTGCAAGTAAAATGTGTTACAAGTGCAAGTTTGCAAGTAAAAAATGCAAGTAAAATCACTTACAAGTGTAGCTATTTTCACTTACAAGTACAAGTAATTTACCTTGTTAACATTCGTGGACCTAATGATAAAGTCTGTCACATAGGTGCACTCAATGTGAAAGACGTTATCATTAGGTGCACCAATTTTAACAAAGTAAATTACTTGCACTATTTAGTGAAAATGGTTGCACTTTTAAGTGATTTTACTTTGCACTTTTTACTTGTAAACTTGCACCAATTACTTGCACTTTTAACACATGTTACTTGCACCAAAGTTTGAGTTATTTTACGAAAATACCATCACGTCATTTTTTAAAATTACATCCGATTCGTTAAATCTGGACACGTGGACGGCTGCGATTGGTTCTTAGTTCTTTCCTGGGCACTCGTTCTCATTTTAATGCGCCTCATTAATGTAGAAGCGGGTCAAGAACTCGCGCTCCATGTCATGCCAGCTATCAATGTAGCCGGGCTCCAAGTTAGTGTACCAATTGAAGGGCAGTACCCTTCAAAGAGCGAACGAACTGCTTGACAAGAAGATCTCCATACGTCCCAGTACTCGTTGCATGTTCCACGAAGTGGGCGATGTGTTGTCTACGATTGCCTTTCCCATCAAATTGTTGAAATCTTGGAGGTTGATATAACCAACAGGTATCTTCAAATCCTCTATCCTTTGGGTGTCAGTGTATGAAGGTTACCTCGAGCTTTCCTTTGATAACTCTCATGATGAACTCCTTAAGTCGATTTATCGGTGTCATGCCCATGGTGACTGGAATGCTCCTATCCGAAACTGGTATGTGCGAAGTTGATTCCTCGTGTACTGTAGTTCACCCAATGCAAGTTGGTGAATGCAAGGTGTCTTCTCCTTGAACCTCGGGTTGTTTCTCAGGAGCCCTGCTAGTTTCAGCTAGCTTCGTAACCATCTGTTGATGAAGACTTGGAACTAGCAGCTTGGGCATAAGACTTCTTAAACATCGAGCTTCTTGACGCCATTCGAATTGCTAGCAGAGTTGCTTATTGAAGTAGATCGATAATGAAGAGATGAGAGGCAAAGTGGTCCCATTGGCATGCCAAAATCAGTAAACAAAAAAAAAAATCAAAATTGTATATATATAACAAAATCGGGTTACAGTGTGTATACTTTAAAATGAGGTTTTGTTGAAGGGCCTCCGGAATTCAAGTGGCATAAGGGCCTCCGGGTTTCAAACGGCTTGATTTTCAGTTGGTGATGTCAACTTCAAAATTAATGTCAAAAGAAAACTCTACAGAGCTTCAATGTACGCAAGGTGTGTCTTCCACTCTTCAAGTGTCTTCAATGTCTTCAAGGTGTGTTTTAAGAAATGAAAGGATGACTCTATTTATAGTGGAAAAAAATGCAACTTCCACACCATAACAAACTCCTTTAATATTTATCCAATAAATAATTAATTATTTAGGATAAATACTAAGGGGCATTTGGTTCACGGAATGTTAGATTACCTTAGAGAATGTTAGATTGCTGGGAATGTTTAGATTATTAGGAATGCATGTTAGATTCTTGTGTTTGGTTTAAAACTAAGATATGTAAATAAGACAACGGTAATAAGATAAATTGATTAAAACGTCCAAAGCCCAACATTAGTAATAAGAGAAGGAAATGTGAGATTACCTAAGAAATTGGAGGGTATCTCACATTCCCTTCTAATAACTAAAAACTTGATGCGGATGTTATCTAACATTCCCTGAGAAAGTTACATAACCTGAACCAAATATGAGAATCTTATATTACCAAACAAATATAACATTGGTTATCTTATATAACCTGAACCAAATGCTCCGTAAGAGTTTATCCAAAATGAATCTTGCCATATTCATGTCTAGGTTCAAGACCATATCATTACATTTAAATTTAATTATAATTATTAAATTCAAATATAATAAAACTATAATATCTTAAATAATAATATTTAATTTGACTAAATCTTTATCGAATAATTAAATTAACTTGGCAAATAACATAGCCCAAATTATTTTAACTAATTGATGCACAGACTTAAATAACTTAATTTAAATGCGATCCACCCGTTTAATTATGTCAAAGTTAATTTCTATGTCTACAGTAACATTCAAAAAAGTAAATTTCATCATTAAACGAATATGAAATAGATAAGGAAAAAAAATCTCAAAGACATCAGGAAAAATACAAAAAAGTGAAGAACTAGTCATTTTTTGTTTAATTTCACTTTTTAAATATTGAAGTATTGGGTCATGAATTTTAAATTTTAAATTTGGGCAAAAATGCATTTATGAATGTTTGATAAGAGATCAATCAAAACTTTGTTAGAAACTTTAAATTAATTAGAAAATGACATATATGTGTTTTTTAAACTAGTTTCCTAGACAAATATTTTCAGAACGAGTAAATGTTACTCTTTTAAAGTTTTCATGCACTATAAGTATGAATAACTGCTTTCACAATATCTTATTTAACCCTGGCTACATGAATTTTGAGTTATACTTCTATTAGTGTGTGTGTGTGTGTATATATATATATATATATATATATATATATATAAGATAATATCTTCTAACCTATTGTGTCACATCAAATAAGAAAGGATTGAATTTTAACCTGAGATGAGAAAAAGTAGACAAGGCTGGTTGGGCTTCGTACGATGAGAACTGATTGTATTATATTTTCTGAACTTAATTACAATGAGATCAGATGATGTGAATATATAGAATAGAGACTCACAGTGTGACAATGATAAGAAGTAGAGAGTCACAGTGTGACAAGGATAAGAAGTTCTAAACAGACTCATATACATAGAGTCCTAATACTCCCCCTCAAGCACAGTGTATACTAGTAACCTGTAGCTTGTCCCTTAAGGAAGAAAATCTAGGTCCAGGCAGAGCTTTGGTGAAGATATCAGCAAGTTGATCCTTTGTGGAGATGAAGTTGACTTGGATATCGCCCGAAGCTACTCGATCACGAACAAAATGATAATCAATCTCCACATGCTTGGTGCGCGCATGAAAGATTGGATTGGCACTCATATATGTAGCTCCTAGATTATCACACCATAATTTTGGAATGGAAATACCCGGAATCTGTATCTCACGCAATAATGACATAATCCATAGAACCTCAACACAAACATCTGCAAGAGCTTTGTATTCAGCCTCAGTGGATGACCTGGCAACAGTTCTCTGTTTCTTGCAAACCCATGATATAAGATTACTCCCCAAGAAAACAGCAAAACCACTCGTGGATTTTCGATCGTCAGGACAACCAGCCCAATCAGAATCAGAGAAAGCATGAATGTCTCTAGATGAGCACCGTCGTATGCGTAAACCATGATCAACTGTTCCCTTAACATACCTGAGTACCCGTTTGAGCTGCTCCCAGTGTGATATGGTGGGGGCATGCATATGCTGGCATAACTGATTAACTGCAAAGGATAGGTCAGGTCGTGTGACAGTGAGATATTGCAGTGCTCCAGCTAGACTTCTATACTGTGTGGGATCATCATATAGATCTGAATTGAAGGGGACAGTTTTCGAGACAGAGATAGGTGTAGAAAGGGGTTTGCATTCAGACATTCCAGCCCGTTTTAAAATATCATTCATATACCGTTGTTGAGATAAAATAATCTCATTGTCACTCTTAACTGTTTCAATACCCAGAAAAAAATTTGGTTCACCAAGATCTCTGATTTTGAATGTAGCAGACAGTTTGGACAAGAGCTGAGACATAATACCTTGATCACTTCCCATTACAAGAATGTCATCCACGTACACCAATAGATAAACCAAAGCAGAGTCTTTAGAGTAATAGAACAGAGAGACATCTGTCTTGGATGCTTGAAAGCCAACCGATAGTAAGAACGTATGTAGTCGATTAAACCAAGCTCCGGGAGCTTGTTTTAACCCATACAGAGATCTTTTTAACAAACAAACATGATTCGGGAAGTTAGCATCAATATAACCAGGGGGTTGCTTCATATAAACTGTTTCAGCCAGATTACCATTCAGAAAAGCATTATGAACATCTAGCTGTTTGATAGACCACCCAGATGATAAAGCTAGAGATAGAAGGAGTCTTACAGTCGTAGGCTTTACCACTGGACTAAAAGTGTCGAAGAAGTCCTGACCTGGAACCTGATTAAAACCTTTCGCAACCAGCCTGGCTTTATGCCTTTCAATAGCACCATCAGCCTTTCTCTTCGTACGAAACACCCATTTACAGCCAATAATATTCATACCTGCAGTGGGTGGAACTAGAGACCATGTGTGGTTATGCAAGAGAGCATTGAATTCTTGGTCCATGGCTTCACGCCACTCAGGATATTTAACAACTTGAGAGTAACATGTGGGTTCCGTGGGATGCACTTGAGCTGCTAGAGCAAAAAGAGGAGCATCTGCGTTGCTGCGAGTGGCCATAGAGTGAGTACGGACATTGGGCCTGATGGACCGCCCACGTGGACGGCCTCGCCGGCGAGCAACAGGCTCCACAGGATCACCCGACGAGGTAGCCTGTCCAGGAACCACGGCTGGTTCGAATGAAGCAGGTAGCGGCGGTTCTGGCAGCTCATCATTAGACACGGCAGGAATAGGTGTGCTGTGACTGAGAACAGATTCCGCCCAAGGTCCAGAAAACGGAGTAGATAGATCCTGCAAAGAAGTTTTAGTAGCAAAGGGGAAAACTTCTTCATCAAATCTGACATGCCTGCATGTGTAAATCTTATTAGTATGTAAGTCCATGCATCTGTACCCCCTAAAGGACTCAGGATAACCTAAGAAGACACATGGAGAAGACCTGTATGACATCTTATGACGATTATATGGTCGAAGATGAGGGTAGCATAAACACCCAAAGACACGAAGAAAAAGATAGGAAGGAGGGGATTTATGTAACAGGAGATGAGGACTGGAGTTATTTAATACAAAAGATGGCATTCTGTTATTTAAATAGACAGCAGTCTCAAAGGCAAAATCCCAAAATTTCAAAGGAACAGAGGCATGAGCTAGAAGAGCCAGACCAGTTTCAACAATGTGACGATGTTTTCATTCAACACGACCATTCTGTTCATGTGTATAGGCACATGATTGTCTATGTTGAATTCCTAATTGAACAAAAAAGAATGCAACTTTTTGTACTCAGCACCTAAATCAGACTGAATGGCCTTTATTTTGCAATTAAAGGACCGTTCAACAAGAGTACGAAATTTATCAAAGATGACATAAAGATCAGACTTTAATTTCATAGGAAAGAACCATGTATAACGAGAATAGTCATCCACAAAGATCACAAAATAACGGAAGCCAGAAGTAGATAAAGTGGGCGTAGGACCCCAAATGTCTGTGTAAATAAGATCTAGGACTTGAGAACTAGAGGAAGCAACACGGGGGAGGGGAAAACGGGACTTGAGAACTAGATTTGCCTAATTGACACGCATTGCATAAAGAATTATGACAACGAATATTATCACGAGACCCACTAACCAAACAAGAACGAAGTATATGGGTAAGAACACGGTTATGAGGATGACCTAGACGATTGTGCCAAGTGGAAGCCGAGGCACGAGCGGAAATAAACGTTGACGGAGACGAACTAGGTAATGAAAGTGTGTATAGTCCCCCCGAACTATTGCCCCGAAGAAGTATTTCCTTGGTATTGATATCTTTTACAACAAAAAAGGAGGGGTGAAACTCAAAAAAAGACTTTATTATCGGATGCAAACTTTTGAACAGATAATAAAGAATTAGACAAACGCGGAACGTGAAGTATATCAGACAATGTAAATGATCTAGAAGGGGTATTAAAAGAGGCATGGCCAACATGACTAATAGATAAACCCATACCGTCACCGACACGTAAAGTGTCATTACCAGTGTACTTCTCCGATGTAGAAAGGGCAGCGATGTTCGGAGTTGCATGACTTGTGGCTCCAGTGTCCGGAACGCAAGTATGAGAATTTGACGAGGTTTTAGCAACTAAACCATTCTGAAACACCAAATTAGCCTGAGAACCCGGAGCCCCTGAATATCGCCGAAAACAGTTGACTCCCGTGTGACCGAAACTTTTGCAAATTTGACACGGATCATTATAGCGCCAAAAACAATTGGCTCCCGTGTGACCAAAACGTTTACAAATTTGACACGGATCATCATAGCGCCAAAAACAATTGACTCCCGTGTGACCAAAACGTTTACAAATTTGACACGGATCATCATAGCGCCAAAAACAATTGACTCCTGTGTGGCCGAAACCTTTACAGATTTGACACGGATCATCGAAGCCACGTTGCTGACCTCCACGGTAATTAAGGTTGCCATCGCAGCGCTGCATCTTCTTAATTTTATGAATCACAAAACCCTAGCTAACTGATACCAGATGAGAACTGATTGTATTATATTTTCTGAACTTAATTACAATGAGATCAGATGATGTGAATATATAGAATAGAGAGTCACAGTGTGACAATGATAAGAAGTAGAGAGTCACAATGTGACAAGGATAAGAAGTTCTAAACAGACTCATATACATAGAGTCCTAATACGTACATCTTACCTAGATTCACAAATTTTATTTATTTATTACAATTTTGAAGTGGAATTTTCCGTTATTATGCAAATTACTTGTACAATGGTAGAATATGTACTGAATTCTATTTTGCATTTAGAGATAGCTGAATTACAAATTGCCCACTTGTACAAAGCTGGTTACACAAAATGTACAACACCATTCTAGCCACCAAAAAAAAAAAAAAAAGAAAAAAAAAGAAAAGGGGAGAATAGCCATTTTTTCCCCTTCTTTTTCCCTTCTCTATTCCATATTTTGTTATTATAAATTAATCTAGAAAATACATATATGCATTTTAAATTATATTTCTACTGCCAATATTATAAGCCCTTAATTGATCTGATTTGATATATCACTTTCTGATAGATGCCTTCACCTCTTCAAGTTCTCTTCTCAACCTACACTGTCTCCTTAATGTCATTTTTCTCCACTCTACTAATTGACGCAAAAATACCATAACCTGCAAAATACCAAAAAAAAAATAATAATAAATAAAAAAAAATTCTTAATATATACTAATGATATGAAAACTTTAAGGTTCGTTGATGGATCTATCTTACCTCGGATGGCTCCTGCAAGGAATAAGACGCATGGGTGTCTTTTGGAGTTTTAGAGACAAGAATGCCAAAACCTTGTCCTCTTTCTCTCAACACCTAATCATGATTAATGAGTTGATAATAAATAATTAGTCACTAATAAAATAATAAAAAAATGATGCTAATCTGAGAGCATTGGATACCTTGAAGGCATCTTCATCAGTTCTATCATCTCCGATATAAACAGGGAAGACGTCAGTACAGTTAGCATATCCTGTTGAACATCATAACATATTCAATTAATTTAGTTAATTAACCAACTTTAATATACAAACACCAAAAGTTAACATCCATCATATCAACCAACCAAACATTAAGGAAAGATAGAGATTTTATTTGATAAGCGTACCAAGAGATTCGAGCAAGAACTCAAGAGCTTTGCCTTTGTCCCACTTAATTGTTGGTCGAATCTCTAACACTTTTCTTCCTTGGGATAATCGAAGCTTTGGGTATTGTTTAAGAACCGATCTTACTTCTTGTGCTAACTCACCCCATTTCTGTAAATATAAAATCAAATTTGGATAATGCAGGCAAGTACAGTAGTCCCTATCGATCTACAAACAACATTATATTATATTCTTCGTACTTTATACATATTTAACATCAAATGTGTACATAAAAATGTTGTGTTACTTACGTTTTGTTCCACGCAGCGGAAGTGTACGGACACACAAAATTTGTTGTGCTCCACTGTAGCACCAGGAATGGATCTTGTTTTATCCAACAGGGCTGTGTACACCTGAAAAATTTTCGTATAAAAATTTAACCGCCCACCCACAGTAAAATACAGAAAATAACTGATCATGATCTAAGCTAGCTACCACCACTAACCTCGTTGATCATGGGGAGGAATTCACTAGCTGGTTGGAAAAGAACAGCCTGAGCTCCCTGAAATTAAAATAAATTAAGTATTTTACAAAAAAAAAAAAAATTGAAAATAATAATGTTGGTTTAATTAAGCAGAAAGCAACAAAGTTCACTCACTTTCAAGTATTTGGAACCTTTTGAAGGGCCTTTTATGTCCATACCATGGCTCCCAGCATAGTACAACTCAGCCAATTTTACAAAACTGTAGACCTACGATACATTAATTGTACAAAATTAGCACTATAATAAATTAGTGGTCCTAGCAAGCTAGAATAATATATAGAATGGACAAAAGTGACGGCCAGAAAATGAATAGTTACCTTGTCTCTGCACCTTCCGCTGACTATGGCAGTCGGGAAATATCTAGCAAGTTTTCTCACGGTTGCCCTCATCTGATAACAACCAACCGACCAGAAAACTAACGTTAGTATCTATCTCTCATGTTTTCGGTCAATTCGCAGGTTGCTCTCATAGGAATAAATATATACTAACCGCGTCAGACATGAAAGCCCGATCAGGGTCGTCGACGATGGGGGAGAGGGTGCCGTCGTAGTCCAGAAACATCACGATTTTCTTTCCTTTTGAAGCTTTTATTATCTGCTCGAACATGTCCAGAGCGGATGGATGTTGCAGCTGTTATAAGTTCAAACCAACCCCATCAATTTTTTGTTTTTATTTAATTTCAGTTTCTGATAAATGAAATTAAAATATATGACGTCATGACTTTCGTCATTTTCCAACAATTTTCTTTTCTACCAAAATTGGACGTACACAGTAGTAAAATACGCCACCTTTTGTGTACGTATACAATTCCTTTCAGGGTATATTTATACGGATGCGTATACGATTTCTTCCGGGTATGAAATACTGACATGTGTCTACATACGTGTATAGACTATAGAGTAGAGAGTGTATCATCAAATTTATACAGAATAGAATAGGCAAGTTATTAATTCTATATATATATATAATATGTATAAAAATGGCAGTGGTGATTTTGTGAGAACATGGTAGGAGGGGTATTCTAGTCTTTTACTTGGGCGTACCTTCCAGGAGCTATGGTCGTCGGAGAGAGCGCAGTTCTGGGCAGGAGTAGGGGAGGAAGCTCTCATTGAGTCAACCCAGGAGTTGATTTTGGCGGCGCCATTGGCGTCAACCTGGAGGAGGTTCTTGGATGAAATGGCGAAGTTCATGAAGCCGCCGCCGGGGGGCTTGTGGGCGGCGGTGGTGAAGATGGCGGCGGAGGAGTTGGAGACCGCCACTGTTATGGCGATGTTCAGGTTGGATTTGGGGACGACCACATTTTGTTGAGTCATATTTGGGGTTTCAATTAGAAACAGGGGAAAAACAGAGTGTTCTGTAATCCGAATGGGTGTGGGAAGAGGAATGGGGATTAGCTGATTTTCTGTATGTATAGATATAGATACAGAGAGAGAGAGAGTTTGTATCTGTGATGAAAATAGAGATCGAGCGGTTTGGTTGTTTTATAGTTGTAAGCGAGCACTAAATGCCGAGGCGATGTCCGCTATCAAGGTTGTGGGGCCTAGCGTGGGGGAGGGCCCCACACTCAATATCCCTGAGAGGCTGAGGGGCTTCCCCACCACGGTGGTCCCCCCACCCACCCACAACCTTATTCGCAATTGGGGCAGAGCAGGGTTTCTCTCCCCTCACCGCCGCCGTCTTTGCCGTCACCGTAACAGCCTCTGCCACCTTGTACCTCCGCCACGTGCAAACTGGCAATCCACCTCATACGTTCCGCTACGTGGCATCATTTCTGGAGACCTTTATTACATTATAGCAGCAACCCATTAATCTGATACTCATGTACAACACAAATTAATTATGTACGTACCAAATTTAATGCATTAGCATTCGCATTAGCATAGGAGGATAAAATTTTGTCGGATTATATTATATATATGAGTGAGTTTGAATAATCCATTCATTATGTTTATGTCATTACCTAATTATCATCTGCAGTTATTGTCAAATGAAGTTAAGGCCTAATGTAATCTTTTTCTGTATTTGGAGGTTTTTTGATGTGAAAGGGGCCGGGGGCTCATAGTATGATGTATTTGTAGAATCTGAAATATTGATATTGGAGGACATGCAAAGTTTTGCTGTAGAATGCGGCTGGCTGCGTTATTGGAATTTCTGGTGGGGATGGATGTTGCTTTCAACAAACACTCTGCACCCTGCATTTTAATTGGCTTGCTTTTCATGCCTTTTACGATACTAAACTAAACTACTTCACTTAATTTTAATCTATGCCTAATTTTTTTCCTTTCTTTTTACTGAATACTCATGATATTTTACAAGGTAGTATATATTCTATACTTTCTCAAACATTTTCAACTCAAAGAATCTAAGCCCCTACTAGGGGTGTGCAAACTTCGGATAATTTTCAGTTAACCAACGGAACCGACAAAGTTCGGTTAACCGTTTTCGAACCGAACTTTTTCGGTTCAGTTAATGGTTAAAGGAATTTTAAAACTTCGGTTAACGGTTAATTCGGTTCGAAAGGTCGGTTAACCGAATGGTTAACCGAAGTTTTTAATATATATATATAAATAATAATATAAATATAAATACTAATTTTAAGTTATGGATGTTTGGAGTTTATAATTCATGTTTTTTTACATTTTGTTATGAATTTATTATGACATGTATTTTATTTTAATTGGATTTATTATTTTAGGTGTTATTTTTAGAATTTTAAATTTTAGCTTTAAAAAGTTCGGTTAATTCGGTAACTTCGATTACCGGTTAATTAGGTTCCGTTGAAATGATACCCATGTAGAAGAACCACAAAGAACCAATAACGCCTCTATTGAGGCTCGAACTCACAACCTTTCAAATAGAAGTCTAACTCAGGTATCATTAAACCACATAGTCTTGGTCCAAGATGCCATAACATACATATAAGCATTTTTCTAGATTCAAATTGATTGACTTTCAGTACCTAAGTACACCGAATGTACTACTGGAATTATATAAGCTTATTATATGTAATTCTTTTCATTTAGGAGAAAGTTCGCTGTCATTATTTGAGAGTGCACTTTATGTGAAACTCGTAATCACACATGAATGTGCATTTTAGGTGAAATCGATATTGTGACCTTAGCTGTTAAAGAACAACAAAAACATAAGTATAGTTTATCCCTAAATGGCTGATTCAAACTAAAAATCTCAATACTTAGACAACTCTATTGTAGAATCAAACTTATTATCCATAATTCCGTATGGTCTAAAAAAAATGATTTGATTAAATTTCTTTTTGGTAAAGGTAAAAAAAACAAAAAACAAAAAAAAAAAAAAAAAAAAAAAACAAGAAAAAAGAAAAAAACTTATCAATAGAATTATCAAACCTGGAAAAAATAATGCATAATTAGGAGGGCAATTTATATCATAGACCAAGGTCCACATAACATTATGGATCATAGATTGAAACAACGAGGTACAAAATTCATACTTGTAATGTACAGAATTTCATAACAAAAAACACAAAAAATCACAACACAAGACACATATCATTAGCATTATGGAACCAGTTGGATTGAAAAGATGAGGTACATAAGTCATACACTCATACCCATTGATGTGAGCTTATTTCTGCATGTTCTTCTTCCTTATTTGAATCTATTTGTGGGCTTAAGTTCGTTAAATTGTTACTTTCAATACCTATTTCCTTGCTTTCTAAAGAAGATATTGTTTAATGCTTGATTTGAGAGTTTTTATGGTTTTGTTAGTGTTTTGAAACCATTGCAGATCAATTGCAAAAGCAAGGAAAGTTCTAAGACAAGTTTGGAGTCAAAACAAAGTCAAGGTGAAGCTAAGGATGTGGCTAAAATGCTTCAAAGAGAGCCAAAGAGTGGTACTTTTAATGAATTTGATCACAAGAACAAAACAAGGAAAAAGTGGAGCAAAAGACCAAATAGTTGTAATTCCCGCTAAATTTGGCGACACCTTAGTATTTTGATCATATCTCATTCTAGGAATGTTCGATTCAGGTGATTCTTGCGCCATTGGAAAGAAGACTCGAAGGGATACAACCTGTGATGCAGTAGAAAACTCGACACGTCAAATCCCAAACTTGACGCATCGAAAATTTCTAGAAAGTTACGCAAAGAAAGGAGACAAAACTCGACGCGTCGAAAATCCTGGGCGAGATTTTGGAAAGTTGTGCGGAAATTTCCTAATCTATTCCCATTGAGCTTCAACTATAAAAAGCCCATCTTCCCTCAACCCTAAGGACCCTCGAAGCTGCGCTTTGGAGACAAGAGAGAAAGAGATCAAGAGCTACAAGTCGCATTGGGAAGAAAGAAGAAAAACTATGAAGATTTGGGAGAATCTCTTGCTCTATTCTTTTACTTTCTCCGTTGCTTGTGAACTCTTTTATATTATTGTAATGAATTCTATTCTAGCCATGTGTGGCTAGAACCTTTTAGGGATTTTTGGGTAAAAAGTGTTTATGAACCTATGTGCCTAGTTCTCAGATTCTTTAATATATTGATATTTGGGTTTTATAACTTGTGTTGAAATTGTGTTCTATCTTGTTGATGCTAGTAATTAAGGATCCAAATTACTCGTTTCAATGCTACATTTATGTCTTAACAGGATTTAAGGCATATTTTAGAGCACCCACGATTGCACCTTGGGAGATAGCATATTTGTTAAGGAGTTAACTTTTGTCTATTGCACATTGGGAGATGGCATGTATATTAGTTAAGAATACTTTACGTACCTTGAATGCTTGTCCTTAAATTGTTGAGTGTTTATATCATGGGAATGAATATTTACTCGCATTACTTTAGGTTGGAATTATGGGAGTAATTCCTTCCCTTGTTTGCATTCTCACACTTGTTTTAACCCGAATTAAATATTGCTCCTTAGATTGGCACTATGTGATTAAACACTTGAATCTCAGAAATCTCACTCTCTCTCTTTATTGTTTTCACAAACCCGCTACCTTGTTCTTTTAATCAGTTTTATAATCAACCATCTATGATTTTCGTTAGGATAATTAGCTTTAAAAAAAAAAAAGAATAAATTAGTAACTAGTGCTTGATATGCCCCGCTTCCCTGTGGATCGATAACCCGATACTCCGGGTAATCATTTATTTGAGAAATATACTGCAAGCACTCATAAGGTACAAAATTTCATAACACAAAATACAAACAATCATAACACAAAATACAAAATTTTATATATTTACTTATTTTTTAAATATGATTTATGTACATAATTTGTGTTCATAGACAAAAAAATTTCACAACACAAGATACAAAAATTAATAACATAAGACAATTACTAATTTGTTCCATCCTTCCAGGTACAGAATCCATATTCATAAGGTATAAAATTTTACAATGCAAAATACAAAAAATTATAACACAAAACACAAATATATGAACTAGAATCCATAGTGTAGTATGAATCCTAGTCTATGGTATAACAATTGAATTGGGAGAGTATGGGTCAATTAGAACCCAAAAATAGTAATGTTTCAGAGATGTTTAAGGATGTTTTTAAAGGGCACACTGTAATTCAGCTTAGTAAAACTAGCAGCTTCTCTACCAACCCTGTTAGCCAAAACTAGCTGCTTAATTCTTTTTCCTACCATATTATTATCAGGCTAGATTTTATTTTATTAATTTTTTTTTTTAAAAAGTAGATAGAACACGGGCTTCATATAATGCAATGAGGGAAGTTTGTTTCTTAGTTCCCAACATGTGTGTATATATATATATATATATATATATATATATATATATAAAGATGGTGCTTTTAACTTTTATTGTCAAAATATACAGATTAGCCTTTAAAAAAAAAAAAAAAAACACCGGAAATAACAACCTCTAAGGCTCGTTTAGTTCGCGGAAAATATTTTAAGGGAAGTGAAATTGAAATTTCATGGAAAAACAATTACTATGAAGATGAGTTTCATTGTTTGGTTGGTGGAAAGAGAATTACTGGGAATACTAATTCTATTGTTTGGTTAGATTTGGAATTGTAAGGAATAACGAGTATAAAGACCTATATGCCCCTACAAATTAATAAGAGTAATATAATTAAAAAAGAAAACAAGGGTAAAATAGACAATTCATATCACTTTTTCTTCCCATCTTTCATGAAAAACAAAATCTTTGGTTGGACCAAGGATTTTGTTTTCCTCAAATTTGAGGAACGGAAAATGAATTCCATGAATCAAACACCAGAAAACAACATTTTTTCCACTTTAAGGAAAATATTTTCCTTTGGAAAACATTTTTCATGAACCAAACATCCCCTAAGGGGTGAATTAAATGCCGTCGGAGGATTCTCAAAGATTTGAACCCAAATTCTATTACTTTACATACATTAATTTATGGAGATGAAGTACAAATAAGCCACTGAATTATTTGGGAAACAGTAATTAAGCCATCGAACTCAAATAACTCCAAATAAGTCATTGAACCAGGAAAAAAAAGAGAGCAAATAAGTCATTGAACCCGGAAAAAAAAGAGCAACTAACATTTTTAACAGGTTAACTCTAGGTTTTTGTTGACTGGATTGCCAAATGTTTATTTTATTTACGTTTCTTTTATTATAATCTACCTACATACTAATATATTTTAAAGTAATTATAATTAAAATAGTTTTGTCTTGTCGAGATTTGATTGATTGGTTTATTTATTTATTATTTTTTCACTGGATCTTCTGTTTAAAAAATAATAATAAATAAATAAATTAGATCTAGACAAGACAAATTATTTTGAGTGTAGTAACTAATTTAAAATATATTACTACGTAGGTGGATTATAATATTAAAAAAAAACATAAATAAAATAAACTTTTGACAATCCAGTCAGCAAAAACCTGGAGTTAACCTGTTAAAAATGTTAATTGCTTTTTTTTTTTTTTTGGGTTCAATGGCTTATTTGGGTTCGGTGACTTAATTGTTATTTTCCAAATATTTCAGTGGCTTATTTGTACTTTATCCCTTAATTTATGTATCGATAACCATATAATTACTACTTATTAATTAGTCAATCATGAGTCCATACTTTATTGGTTAGTTAATTCACCAGTAATTCATGAAAATAATTTTTTTTTTATAGATGTGGTACATACTCTTGGGTATACGAATACAAGTAATGATTATAATATAGTAGCCCGGGTAGTTAAGACAGAGGGTCGAGGGTTCTGAGCTCTTAGGTTTTTTATGGAGCAAATACTTCCAGAAGTCTCCTCGCCCTCCCCCCCCCCCACCCCCAATCTTGCAATAAATGCTCTATTTATAGGGAAATCAAGGGGAACACATGTCGGGCGCCTGACATGCCTGCCATGTGTTTTACATGTGCTAGGAAGGTCGGCGCGCTTATATAAATTAATAAACGTGGGTCTTGATTCCTGACATGCCCATCTTCTAGAATAGGAAGTGTTCTCGGTCGGAATGCCCAGTCCGAGCCTTGAGGTCGGGACCAAGCTGACATTCAATGGCGACCTCATAATACTCTCGTTAGGTCTGGTCGGGACTCTTATAAATAAGGCCGAATCTGGTCGGAAATTGTTCCTCGCGCCCAAAGAAGTACATACCGAGCACATATTCGGTGGTTTGTCCAGGGTATATTTTCCATCAAGTAGCCGCCTAACCCGTGCCCTGAGGTAGGGCTACGTTTTGAGGGGCTCGATGTAACACCCCGTGTTACAGCCTTTGATCCCGGATTAATTATTTAATTAATTCCGTTAATAATAATTAAATAGGATTTAATTTGGTTAGGATTCCCTTTAATTAATTAATGTGGTCCACCACGGATCGTGAACCCTTGCCTAAACTAGAGTCTTAAGCCTATTAGGAATAAAGAGAGTAAAACCTTTTACTAGTCAGATTCTAATTAGGAATCCTAGACCTATATACCTGTTAGGAATAGAAAGTAGGCCTTTACTATTCAGATTCTGATTAGGATTCCTAACTCTATAAATAGGGATTAGAAAGCAATTAGAACCCTTACCACCCATAGTTATACTACACGAAATTATTCCCAAGAGATTCCCCACCACCAAGCCTAGGGAGATCAATCGGATGGAAATCTTAGAGAAGAACCTTATTAGCTGATAAGTGCATTTTTGTCTATATTTTTGCCCCTTCTTGAACCCATTTTATTTGTGAATTGCCTAAACACTTGTGTGAATTGTGACTAATTTATGTTGGTTTTAATTCAAGGTGCAATCATTCACAACAAGTGAGAAATTCAATGATTTGTGGGAAGATACGAGCAATTTTTGGATAAAGATATCAATCAAAGAGTTTGGAATGCATTTAGGAATTTTCAGGAGCCTCGTACCCCCTTGCATACGCCCTGCCTCATCCCATCCGAGATCTGAAAAAAGAAGCAGGTGGCGTACGCCCTGCCGTACGCCCGTACGCATCTCTTCTCCCTGATCCAGTTTTCACTCCCTGGCATACGCCCATCCCTGAGGGCGTCTCATTGTGCTCTGCTCTATTTAGGCGCGTTTTTGTGTCATTTCAACTCGATTTTGACTCTTGTTAGAACCCTAGACACCCTCTTTCATTCTCCTTCATATTTTTGGGTTAGAATAGGCTTAGATTTATGTTTCTTAACACTTTTGAAGCTTGTAATCTTGGATTTGATGCTTGGATTCCAACATTTCAAGATTCCACCATCTATTTTCAATAGAGAAGCTTCTTATCCCTTTTATCTCTTTATCTTGCAATGTTTATGCTTTACACTTATGTTTTTGTGTTCATTATGCTATTTAATCATGAGTAGTTAGTTTATAGACTTGAGTTAGGGTTGTATTATCTATCTTGATGCTTGATTTGTGATTATTGCAAAAAAAAAAAAAAGGGGGGGGGGGGGGGAAGAACTCCACCTAGGGTTCATGTGTTTGTGAAGATTTTGTATTTATATCTTGTTAATGTTTGATGTACACATTCATTAGCTTATTTTTGGAGGATTCCTTGCCTCAACGTGAGTTGGGTGATTAATCCAAGCCACCCCTTGCATAGACCCGATTTCTTCCTACGAAAATAGGGGAAATTGGGGGCTTTAGATGCTTTGTGTGCTTGATGGACTTGGAATTGATTCACCATGAGAGTGGGGCAATTCCTTGTTCTAATCCTTGTTTATTAATCACGAGAATGGTTCGTAGACTAGGATACCTACGTGCATTCCCGCTTGATTCCTTGGTTAATTGTTCTCCCTAGTCCCTTAGGTTGTTAAAGCATCTAGATGATAATGCTCCCTAGCTTGAGTCCTATTTCTTTGTTTCGTGTTTATATCTTATTAATATGTGTTTGTATTACTTTGTTTAGTTACCGTAATCTCAACCTTGTTATGGTTTGCTTAGCTTCTTGTTGGTTTCCTTATGCTAGTGCCTAGTTTATTGTGATTGCATATTGCGTGCCATAACCCTCAATCCCCTGAGGACGACATAACACACCCGAGCTCACATCTTATTTTTGCTACATCAAAAATTGGCGCCGTTGCCGGGGATTGGCAATTTGGTGGTTTTATGTGATTACTTGTTTGACTAGTATTAGAGTTTAGGGAATCTTAGGAGACTAAGTTTTGTTTTTATTTGCTTATTTTTCTTGTTAAGTTTACTTCATTTGGTTTGATTGAAAGAGATTTTGCAAGATGGACCAAGGAGGATATTATAACTCTCAATCTTATGGGGGTTGTGGAGACTACATGCCTCAACAAGGATACTACAATGTCACATCCATTAATCCTTGTACAACTCAAATCCCTCCTCCAAATAGCTACCATGATGCTCAATTTCAAGATCCTTACCCACCACAATTCCACCCCCAAAACTCATACACTCAATACACTCCAAACTACCAAAATTCTTACCCACCACAATCCTACCAAGACTCACCTTACCATTTCCAAGATCCCCATTATGCTTCATGTGATCAATACCCTCACACCCAACAAACATCTCCATACTGCACCTACTCTTCTTACCAACCAAACTCACTTCCACCACCCCAAAATCCATACCATCATGGCTCATCTCTAAATCACTTTTCCCCACCCACTCAATGCTCACCAAGTGTAAGGAGGAATGGATTAGATGAGGAGACATTAGCATTAGCTAAGCGTTGGGGAGTCACTATTGTTCCCGATGGTGACATTGAGGATGAGGGCTATCCCATAAGACCGAGTGAAGAAGAGTATGCCAATAATCAATGGGAACCTCAAGAGCCACTCTATCAAGAACCTCAACAAGAATGCCAACCATTTGATCAAGATCCCGAAATGAAGTTGATGTTGGCCAACATGTTTATGCAAATGAGTGAGCAACAAGTTCTACTAGACAACATGATGGCTCAAATACAAGGTTTGACAACTCAAGAACCCGTTCAAGAATTGTCTTCCAATGTAGATGTTCTACAAGAGTTGTTCTTGCCAAATGAAGGTCATGTGGTTGAAGAAAATAAAAAGCGAGGTGAGGACATTGATGGTGAAGATGAAGATGAAGATGAAGATGATGAGGTCTATGACAAATGCATTGAGATGGAGACACCAAGTTGGGGAGAGAGTATAGGGTTGCACGGGAATAGTGATAATGAACATCTAGAAGATGGTCCAATTGAAGAAGTGCGAGAAAATAATGGTGTTGAGGAAGAAACAAAAGATGAGAGTGTTGAGGAAGAAGGGGAAGAGAATATGGAAGTTGGTGACAAGGATCACATTGAAAGTTGTCTATTTGAAGAAAATTTGAAGAAAAATGTAGTTGGGATAATGCAAGGTTTAAATGAGAAACTCCCTTTAATGGAGCATGTTGAGAATTTTAGAAGAGTTTGGGAACCGGGAGGAGTTAATGGTTTTGAGAGTATTGGCCCACATTGGCTGATATTCATATCTAAGGACTCCCAATTCTTATTGGTGAATGACAAAGTCCCAAGGTTCTCCTTGCTTATTCAAGATGGGAAATGTCAAGAAGAGAAAAGGTGTGGAACTAAAGAGAATGATCAAGCTCCTGAGTATTATCATGATCCAAGGTTTAGAAAGAAGACATCATTTGATTTGTGGATTAAAAATGGATTTGAGGAAGGGGCATGCTTGAAGTTTGATTTGGATGAGCATTATTTCTTAAGCTTTGAGGTGGTGATGTTGAGCTTAAGGGAACATATTGATTGCCACCACTTGAAGTGCTATTTGGAAGAAAAGGTTGAAGAAATAGATATGAGGATTGAAGAAGATATCATATTTTTGGAAGTGGAACGTTGCAATTTTTTTTAGGAGAATATGCTACTTTTGAGCTTAAAGGAGTTCCTTAATGCCCGACATTTAAAGACATTCATTGAAGAGAAAGTGGATGGAGAAAAAGAACTCATCTTCATCCAAGCATGCAAGGATTGTTCCTTGAGAGGTTGAGTCGAGCTAGCGACGTTAAACTTAGCGCTTCATGGGAGGCACCCCATGTTATCTTTTATTTTATTGCACTTTACTTTTTTTTTCTTTATACTTTTATTTTTGATATATCATGCTTTCACTTGTGCTTTCATGTGTATGATCTCTTGATTCTAGGAATGACACTAAGGAGTATGTTCAATTCTAAGAAGGCTTCATGATGATTCTTTGGCACAAGAAGATTCATTAGGGGAGTCTCATCTACCTTCTCTACTTTCTTTAAATTGTGTATAGTGCTTTACTTTGTGTAGATAGTAGAGATTGTGCTCCTTGTGCCACATTTTTCCCCCTTGTGCTTTATTTTCTTTCACATCGAGGACGATGTAACCTTTAAGTGTGGGGGAGAGAATAATTTGGGTGTTTTCTAAAAAAAAGAAATTGAAAATTTTGAAACTTTGCTTGGATGACTTATTGTGCATAATGTTTGGTAAATTGTCTTTCCTTGCTTGAAGTTGTGATTACTCCCTCTTTGTTGGTTGGTGGTTTGTTTTGGTGGAACTTGTTGCAATTCAACTTGTGATTGATGAGCCAAGGGGTAATACATGATTGATCTATTCTCTTGCCAATAACCTTGTTAACCACTTAATAATTGAATCAATTCTTGATCTTGTGTGTTATGCATTGCTAGTGAAGGCTTATGTGAGATTCCGGTCATGGTTGTTTTGCTAGAACTTGCCTCATTACTCCTCGTGTGAAGTCTAAGATTTGCATGTTTAGAAATGATTTAGGTCATTTTTGTTTAGCCCGAGCCTTTCAAGCCAACCCTTTACACATGTGTTTACCCCTAGTTGTCCCCGTTGAGCCTTTTGTTTGTTTAATAAGTGCTAAGCACTTGTCCCCTCTTTGTGATTGTTTTTCCTTGTGTTAACCCTCATCATTTAACCCTTAACCCCTAGCCAAAATGTTTCCCTCCACCCTTGAGAGAATAGAGCATTTATTCTTTTTCTTGGAAGAGATCTTTATTGGAGCTTGTTTTGTTAGCAATCCTCTTGATAATTTTGTCTAAGTGTGGGGGTCTTGATTCGTTGAATAAGTTGATTTGAAAAAAAAAATGAGAAAAAAAAAAAGAATGATGAGAAAATTGAGAAAAAAAATCATGAAAAAGAGATGAAATGAGAAAAATGAAAAGAAAAGAAGAAGAATAAAAGTTTGAAGTTTGTTTTGAGGCCTTGACGGTTGTACTCAACCCCCACCATTTTAGAGGTTTGTTTTGTCATTTAAGTCTTGTTTGCTCCTTAGTCCATAAAAGTTATATCTCTTCTAGATCCAATTGTGAATAAATGTGATGTTCTCTCCTTTGTTTTATTCTTAAACCACTTCTTTGTTAGCCATTCACCCATAGCCCCATTACAAGCCTAATAAAGACCTATTTGATCTTAGGATGCATTCTTAGAGTTGATCTAGTGGGAGTATGAATGGCAAGCCTATGGAATCTCATTCAAAGCCAAGTTTTGCATAATCTCAACTTAGCATTTGTGCACACTTGATAATCACACACTTAAATAATTTTGGTGCTTGGTTATTGGCTTGAGAATTGAACTTGTGTGAAAGGCTAAAATGATTCTTGAAACAAGTTGTGTTGTAGCAAGTTTGTTTGTGGCTTGATAGGTTGTGCAAAGTGGGAGAATGATCAATTTCATTGCAAGGATGATAATTTATTTCTTGTATTTGCTTGAGGACAAGCAAAAGTTTAAGTGTGGGGGAGTTGATAAGTGCATTTTTGTCTATATTTTTGCCCCTTCTTGAACCCATTTTATTTGTGAATTGCCTAAACACTTGTGTGAATTGTGCCTAATTTATGTTGGTTTTATTTCAAGGTGCAATCATTCACAACAAGTGAGAAATTCAATGATTTGTGGGAAGATACGAGCAATTTTTAGATAAAGAGATCAATCAAAGAGCTTGGAATGCATATAGGAATTTTCAGGAGCCTTGTACCCCCTTGCGTACGCCCATCCCTCATCCCATCCGAGATCTGAAAAAAGAAGCAGGTGGCGTACGCCCTGCCGTACGCCCGTACGCATGTCAGTACGCATCTCTTCTCCCTGATCCAGTTTTCACTGGAAATGCACCAAAAATCGTACCCCCTGGTGTATATCCATCCCTGAGGGCGTCCCACTGTGCTCTACTCTATTCAGGCGCGTTTTTGTGTCATTTCAACTCGGTTTTGACTATTGTTAGAACCCTAGACACTCTCTTTCATTCTCCTTCATATTTTTAGGTTAGAATAGGCTTAGATTTATGTTTCTTAACACTTTTGAAGCTTGTAATCTTGGATTTGATGCTTGGATTCCAACATTTCAAGATTCCACCATCCATTTTCAATAGAGAAGCTTCTTCTCCCTTTTATCTCTTTATCTTGCAATGTTTATGCTTTACACTTATGTTTTTGTGTTCATTATGCTATTTAATCATGAGTAGTTAGTTTATGGACTTGAGTTAGGGTTGTATTATCTATCTTGATGCTTGATTTGTGATTATTGCAAAAAAAAAAAAAAAAAAAAAAGGGGGGGGGGGGGGGTGAAGAACTCCAACCTAGGGTTCATGTGTTTGTGAAGATTTTGTATTTATATCTTGTTAATGTTTGATGTGCACATTCATTAGCTTATTTTTGGAGGATTCCTTGCCTCAACGAGAGTTGGGTGGTTAATCCAAGTCACCCCTTGCATAGACCTGATTTCTTCCTACGAAAATAGGGGAAATTGGGGGCTTTAGATGCTTTGTGTGCTTGATGGACTTGGAATTGATTCACCATTAGAGTGGGGCAATTCCTTGTTCTAATCCTTGTTTATTAACCACGAGAATGGTTCGTAGACTAGGATACCTACGTGCATTCCCGCTTGATTTCTTGGTTACTTGTTCTCCCTAGTCCCTTAGGTTGTTAAAGCATCTAGATGATAATGCTCCCTAGCTTGAGTCCTATTTCTTTGTTTCATGTTTATATCTTGTTAATATGTGTTTGTATTACTTTGTTTAGTTACCATAGTCTCAACCTTGTTATGGTTTGCTTAGCTTCTTGTTGGTTTCCTTATGCTAGTGCCTAGTTTATTGTGATTGCATGTTGCGTGCCATAACCCCCAATCCCCTAAGGACGACATAACACACCCGAGCTCACATCTTATTTTTGCTACATCAATAGCCAAGGGAGGATTAATTAAGGCTAAGATGTAACCCATGTCTCGACAAAACATATTTTCCTTGCTATATCTTATTCATTGGCTCCTTTGATATATGATTTTGTGCTTGAGTCTTGATAGAGCTTTACCTAGGGTTTATATTGTGTTATATGATAATCTTGATGTTTATGTGTTAATCTTGATGTTATGTTATAATCTTGATGTTTATGTGTTAATCTTGATGTTATGCGATAATCTTGATGTTCTTGATACTATGATTAATTATATGAACGGTCTCGTATTTTGATTATGTTTAGAGCCCTAGGGTTATAACATGGATTTCGTATTGTGTTATTCTTGGTATATTTGGGTGGAATTTTGCATGATCGGGTGTTGTGTCTAGGGGTCTTGTGTCTAGGACTTTGCATATAGATTTCTTGATGTTCTTGTGATTCCAGATGTCACTGGATCGTTCAGTGATTTATGTTAAGTCTTGGCATGTTTAGGAATAGTGTTAGGTTATATTTGGTGTGATTCTTGGTTTAATTCAGTTACTTGAATACGTGGTGTTGTCGTTATGTGTTGAATGTGTTTGGACATGGTTTCGGGTTCCACGAGGGACCCCGAGACCATAAAGTTGCCTGTGTATCAATGGGGGGTAGGTGGGGTGACTGACCACCCGCCACCTACTCGCTGCCCGCTATACTGTTCCAGCGGGCAGCCGGCGGGCGGTGGTCTGCTCGCCGGCCACCCACTGAAATAGTAGCCCGCCACCGGCGAGTGGTCCTCCACCTGCCACCTGCCCGCTGGAATCCCGGAGTGGTTCGTGGTGTTTTTTCCTGTTTGATGTTTCCCCGTGTCCAGTTGTGTCCCGTTGTACCCCGTTTGTCGTGTATGATTCTCGTTTGGTAATTAGGCATCGTTCTAGGATTTTATGTGTGGTACGTGTCGTTGTTGTTGTGTCTTGCTTGTTATGTGATTATGTGTTGATTGATTGATGAAGATGAGTATCGTGGTCATTGCGCAATGGCCAGTGTGACTGATGATGATAATGATGATGATGAGATTGTGATTGGTGGAAAATAAACTGTTGGCGGTTGGCACCACTTGTGCCCGGTCATTGTACTAAAGGTACAGGCCATAGCGGTGACTGTGCTAAAGGCACACACCCACCTTAGACTTGCTTGCCGTTGAGCATGGGTCAGGTTATAAGTGTTGCGGTGTCATGTTAGAGCTATATGTGCTAACCCCTTGATATTGGCACTAGAGGTGCGGATCATTGAATGGCACTGCGGCACCATCTTGATATGTTGGTGGTTGAAAGGTGGGTTCGTCGGTGGGGGCATGTAGTTGCCCGAAGGCATAAGGGGTACGGGTATAAGGGTGGCCTGGAGGTATAGGTTGGAACCGATATAAGGACGGAGGGGAGTTATTCGGTTGGAACTTGGTATAAGGTTGGAGGATGAATTGTGTGCTTTGTTGACTACTTGCTACTTGATTGTATTGAATGCTTTAGTTGCCTCTACTTGTTATTTGCATGCCTATCTGCCTGTTATGTCTTGCATTGCATGTTTAGGGTGTCTATTAGTTCTCATGATTATTCTATGATATTGAGTCTGTTAATATGCCTTGAGTCTTGATCTTGAATTTAAACTAGAGTCTCGTAAGTATATATGTATTCCAGTTTCAAAATGAGTTTCTTATATCTACCTATATTGTACTTAACGCGTTGGAGTGGGTTACCAGCATTATTCGCTGACGGTTGTTATACCGAATATTTTTCAAGGACAGTGAGTAGCTTCGGAGCGCACTAGTGGATTCGTGGACTTAGTTTAGATAGTTCTAGCCTGGATGAGTTGGCCTGCGTGCCTTGATTTGTATTTGGGTATTAGTTATGGCTTATGCTTTGTTAGTTAGTTTAGCCTGTGTATCTGAGTTTTCCAGCTCAGATGTGGTATAGCACCCCGACCACTATGTCTAGTTTATGCTCTGTTTGGGAATTAATAATAGAATTGCCTTTATTCCAATAAGCTTTAAAAGTTGTAAAAATTATGGGTGTTACACTCGAGCTAAAAGCTCCGATTAAAATCAATGTCTAAAGGTCTCTAGCCATGATGAGATTGTGTGTAGCACTAGTCTACGGTGTATCGTGCGAATCAGCGCTCCCGCCAGTTCAGTCGCCATGTGTCACATCGTCGATACGTGTCTGGGGAACCGTTCTGAAATTTGAAATTGTTAGGAATATATTGTAAATTTTGATGAGCCGAATGTATTTTTGAAAAATCAAGTAGTCCCCAATTTTACTCTATTTGAGTCAGTCCTAGTCTACGGAGTATGGTGCACCTATATCATGCAACCCATGTACAAGTCTGGAAAATCACATGTTGATTTTAAATGTTAAGCGGGATTATAGCTTAACATAATTATGATGCGGATAAGTCATTAAGAACCATGCTAGAGGAGTTGGAAGAAATGTGTGTGAGCTATGCCAAATGATCCTAAGTTCGAATCTCAAGTGAAGCATTTTTAAGCTTGGGAGACTAGCTAGAATGGAGACTAGCTAAGGCAAATGCACAAGTCTCACAGAAGCCATGCACCATATGGAGAAACATACCAAGTATGGTGGACTAAGCTTGAAATTCGAAACAGAGCATCTCACCATGAACAACAATGGAGTTTTTACAGAAGTTCCAGTATAATATTTTACAAGGAACATGAAGGAGAAAATATCTGATATATATTTTCATCTGAACATCAAGTTTTTACGGTAGAACTGGAGACGCTCGAAGAAGGCTGATTTGCGGAGAAATAATTTTATACTCAAGCAAGAATCAGCAGTTAAATTATTTGATCAACTTGACATGTCAGAGCATTTATGAAGGAGAAGAAAATCAAGCACGCCGCGCCGAACTTATTCAAATTTTGGAGGCTACAAAATTCAAGACACGGCAACGGGCAATTTATTCAAATCATCTGACAAAAAGGAGAAATGACATCTACCTACAATTGCAGATCAAGTTGACAAAATTATCAGATCAACTACAATTCAAAATGGACGATTAAGATCGAAAGTTGATCAACGGGCAAATAGCTTTCTTTGGCTATAAAATGCCCAAGCAGACTTGAAGACAAACACGACTTGAACACGGCTGAAAAATTACAAGTAAGAGAAAAGCAAGCAATATTCAAATCAGCCAAGAAGTGATATATTGAGCTATACACGATAAAATTCAAGTCTGAGTGAGAGAGAAATTTTATTTCTTTGTAATATTCTCTACTGAGTGTAGAAAGAGGGCGGAGTAACTAGAGAGAGTGAAAAACCCTGGTTGAGTGTAGCTTTGTGCGTAGCACTCGTGGTGAAGGGCAGAGTAACAAGAGGAGCTTGTGAAAACCCTTGGAGGACATAGCTTTGTGCGTAGTTCTCGTGGTGTAGGAGTACAGCTTGGTGCGAAGTACTCGGGAAGGCGGAGTAACAAGAGGAGCTTGCGAAAAACCTTGGAGGAGTGTAGCTTTGTGCGAAGCACTCGGAGAAGTGTCGGTGGACACTTATTCACTATTGTATCTGGGTGATCGAAGAATAGTGAATTTCCTCCTTGAAGTGAAAGGAGAAGAGTGGACTAGGAGGATTACACCACCTCTGAACCACTATAAATCTCTCTCTCTATTTACTTACTGCTCATATATTTTGTGCATGCTTATTCTAACTGCGAACTAACCCGATTACGATTTATCGCGTATCTTTATCTGTCTGGGTTTGATAGTTCCCACGTTTGCATGCAAGCCAAACTTTACGTACATCATCCTTGAACCATATCAAATGTTTCTAACGTGTTGCATGTTTAGAATCTCTCTTTGAGCACCGCACTAATTAAGCATAACACTTTACTGCTACTTATTCCGCTGCACACTCTAAGTTGTTTATCTTGATGATGCTTGTTACTTAGAGTTGATATAATTAAAGTGTTATTTGCCTTGTGTGTTTTCAAAGAAAGTTGAAAAAGTTAGAGAAGTCTATTCACCCCCCCTCTAGACTTCTCACCACAAGGAAATTTCTTTTGAGAAAATAGAAGATCAAGAAAGGAACCGGTCGAAGATAACACAAACGTGTGTTACAATTATAGAAAGCCTGGACATTTTATGACCGAATGTCCACACCCCAAGGCGGACAAAAATTCGAATACTTCTCCACAAGTGGAATACAAATCCAAAGAGAAGAAATTCAAAAAGGGCAAACGGAAGGCACTAATAAGCGATCCGTTAGAAGCAAGTGAATCCGAAGAATCATCTAGTGACGAGAGTGATTCATCACAAGAAGATACGGCGCTACTATGCCTAGTGGGCAAGACATCCGAACATGAAGAATGTTATATGGCGCGTGAAATCGACGAAGAGGTATCTTCTAGCTCTTTTAGTTCTTTTAGTTCAGTTGACACTTCTTTCCAGACTCAAGAATCATTTCAAAGTCTTATGGAAGATTGTCAAAAGGCCATGGCCACTCATACTCAAATCAAAGAGCGCAATAATACGTTAATTCTTGAAAAAGAAGAAATGTCACAAAAATTGCTAAATGCTCTAAATGAAATGAGTAATTTGAAAGCCGAAAATGTTCGACTTCAAGAAGAGTGCAAAGCTAGAGAGGTTCGAGAATGTAACCTTCGGGAAGTAATCGCATCATTTACAAATTCATCCAAAATAATGAATAAAATGGTAAACATGCAGAAACCCGCTGGAGATAAAACCGGACTAGGCTACGATCCATCATGTTCTCAAACCCCTGTAAAACTGACTAATTCTACTACTACTTTAATTAATAAAGTTCCAGTGGTAAAATTTGTGAAAAGTCAGTATAGCACAATGAGACAAGGAGTTGGTAATCAAATAAATGCCAAGAAAAATGTTGCAAAGCCGAATCAAAAATTCAATATCTCGGATAGGCAACAAAATTTTAAAAGGCAAAAATTTGTATCTCCAAAGAGAACCAACGAGTCTAGTGCAACAAAACCTCATAGGAATATGGGAAGAATTCCGAGAATTGGGGCTGGGAGATTATATCCCTCAGAACAAGATTGGTCGCTTGATGACAAACCATGGACCAAGTCCAGATTTGCTCTTTTTCATAGAATCAAGCAACTATCTGCTTCCCAACCCGCACCAAAGCATTATTCGCAAGTGCGTTATGATTATAATGTTTTTAATGGTTACAAATCACCTACTCTTGGATCAGTGGGATCTAGGTGGATTTGGATGCCAAAAATTACTAACACAAAAGGACCCAATCAAGCATGGGTACCTAAAAATAATTAATCTTTCTTGCAGGAAGTTTGGTATTTCGATAGCGGTTGCTCTCGACATATGACCGGCAATAAAGCTAGTCTAGTTGAGTTCAAAAGTATCGAAGGACCAAAAGTAGTGTTTGGTGGAAACGATCGATATGGAATGACAAAAGGAACCGACGCAATTGTGAAAAATGGTCTACGAATTGATGACGTATCTTATGTCGAAGGATTAAAATTTAACTTGTTTAGTACAAGTCAATTTTGCGACAAAGGATATCTCGTAGAATTTTACAAAGGCAAATGTCAAGTCAAGGACGAATCTACGAATGAAGTCGTACTAGCCGGATCAAGAAAGAAAAACGTGTATGTTGTAGATTGGAGTACAACGAAGAAATCCGTATGCTTGATGGCAAATAATTCGAATGAAGTTTGTTGGGAATGGCACAGAAGGCTAAATCATTTGAATTTCAAAACCATCAACAAGCTTGCAAGAAATAATATAGTCGAAGGACTACCCAACATTGTGTTCAAGAAAAATCAAATTTGTGATGCATGCCAGAAAGGAAAACAAATCAAAGCATCATTCAAAGTCAAAGCTCAAGAGTCAACATCAAGACCCTTAAGTCTACTGCACATGGATTTATTTGGTCCAGTAGACCCAGTAAGTATAAGTGGTAAGAAATATACTTTGGTTGTTGTTGATGATTTTTCTAGGTACACATGGACAATATTCATCAAGAAAAAGGATGAAGTCTTATCAAATTTGCCAGAGCTATTGAAGCTACTGCAAGTCGAAAAAGACATGAAGATTGCAACAATACGAACCGATCGAGGAACAGAGTTCATGAACAGAGTGATTCAATCTTATTGCAATTCACAAGGAATTTTACATCAATTATCTGCCGCACGAACGCCGCAACAAAATGGTGTAGCTGAAAGAAGAAATCGAACACTCAAAGAAGCCGCACGAGTCATGATAACGGCCGCCGAACTACCAAAGAGATTTTGGGCAGAAGCTATCAACACGGCGTGTTATACTCAAAATCGAAGTCTAATCCACAAGTCCTATAACAAAACACCATATGAATTATGGAAAGGGAGAAAACTCAATCTCACCTATTTTCATACATTTGGTTGTAAATGTTTTGTACTTGTTAATGGAAAGTCTCAATTAAAGACTTTTGACGAACGTGCGAACGAAGGAATATTTTTGGGATATTCATCCACCAGCAAAGCGTACAGAATATTCAACAAATCAACAATGGTGGTAGAAGAATCAATTCATGTTGTGTTCGACAAGAATCACGACAAAAATGGCAAAAATGGTGAAGGTAATTGTGATTTGAATAATTCTAATGAGTTGTTCGAAGATGATGTGTTACAGGAAGTAGAAGAATCAGGTGACATGGGTATTCACCAATTTGAGGCAATATGCAATGAGGAACCCGAAATGTCACGCATGCCTGTTGCACCCGAAATTGTACAAGAAGAAATTCCAGTAGTTGAAACCGAAGAAGCATCCGTCAATAATACACAACAAGTGGAATCACATCAAGAAGGAAACTCTGAGAATCCAACAAAATTCCAACCAAATCGAAAATGGCTAAGAAGTCACACACATGACTTAGTCATTGGAGATCCAAATGACGGAGTGAAAACGCGATCATCTACTAGGAATCAACAACAAGATGCAATGTTCTCATGCTTTCTATCTCAACTGGAACCAAAGGAAATTGATGAAGCTTTAGCCGATCCAAGTTGGATAGATGCCATGCAAGAGGAATTAGATCAATTCAAGCGCAACGACGTACGGAGACTTATTCCAAGACCAACGCACCAAAATGTAATTGGCACTAAATGGGTCTTTAGGAACAAAGCAAACGAAGACGGCGTCATTGTTAGGAATAAAGCAAGATTAGTCGCGAAGGGGTATTCACAAGAAGAAGGAATTGATTTTGATGAGACATTTGCCCCCGTCGCACGACTCGAAGCAATTCGGATATTCCTAGCATATGCAGCGCACAAGAATTTCGTGGTATATCAAATGGACGTAAAGAGTGCATTTCTAAATGGCTTACTTGAAGAAGAAGGTAAAAGACGTTGGTGATCAAGTCTACAAATTAAAGAAGGCATTGTAGGGGTTAAAACAAGCTCCGCGAGCTTGGTACGACACCTTGTCAATGTTCTTAATTAGTTGTGGATTCACTAAAGGTCTAGTCGATAAAACCCTCTTTAGAATTCAAGAAAATAATCACATTTTATTAGTACAAATTTATGTTGATGATATTATCTTTGGAAGTACTGATAAATCTTTATGTGAGAAATTTTCTAAGCTCAGGCAGAACAGGTTCGAGATGAGTATGATGGGAGAATTAAATTACTTTTTGGACTGCAAGTCAAGCAACTTGAAGAAGGAATTTTCATAAATCAAGCCAAGTACACAAGAGATCTTATCAAGAAATTTGGCATAGATGGAAAATCCTCAGTCAAAATTCCCATGAGTACATCTCAAAAATTGGATAAAGATGATGAAGGAAAAGACGTCGATCAAACGATGTATCGAGGGATGATTGGATCGTTACTATACTTAACCGCGAGCAGACCGGACATATCCTACTCGGTTGGCGTATGTGCAAGATTCCAATCAAAGCCCAAAGAAAGTCATCTGATTGCAACCAAGAAGATAATTCGATATCTCAAAGGAACAATCAATGTGGGATTATGGTATCCCAAAGAAGGAGATTTTACACTAACTGGTTATTGAGATGCAGATTTTGCAGGTTGTAAAATAGACCGGAAAAGTACCTCAGGGACATGCCAGTTCTTAGGGGGAAGATTGGTCTCTTGGTTCAGCAAAAAGCAAAACTCCATAGCTACAAGCACTGCAGAAGCTGAATATATTGCAGCTGGGAGTTGTTGTGCACAAATCTTGTGGATGAAGCAACAATTATTGGACTATGGGATTAAGTGCGAAAATGTTAGCATTTTATGCGATAATACAAGTGCAATCGCCATAACCCAAAATCCAGTGCTTCATTCGCGAACCAAGCATATTGATGTTCGACACCATTTTATCCGCGATCACGTCGAAAAGAAGGATTTGACAATCGATCATATTCCCACGGAGAATCAAATTGCCGATATTCTCACAAAGTCGTTGTGTGAATCTCGTTTTGCTACTCTAAGGCATGAAATGGGAATGATCGAAATGAGCTAAGCAATTTCTAAACTCTTAATTTTTGTTAATTTTTGATACGTACTGTGTGTATTGCATGAAATCTATGTGACCTATGTGTTTTAATTTGATTTGGTATGTATGTATGATATATGCTTAATTGTGTACATGTTTTCGTATAATTTGTATGTACCTAAATGTGTTATAATTTTATCTTACGGAATCTACGTACCTAAATTTTGCGATTTATTTGTATGTTATGTACGTTTATTTAATTTGTCATGTTTTTGAAATATTTAATTTGTGTAATTTATTTGCCTAATTTGCTTATTTGAAATTAGTATGCAATTTAGGGGGAATTTTCTTTTATTTTGGGTTAATTATGTTAAGTATATAATTAAGGGGGAATTTTAGATGCCTAATTGGGTTTGTGTTAAAGAAAGCTTATTCTGATGAAATGTTATGCCCATAAGCTTTGGTTAAAGTCAAAAATGTTGGCCCAATTGCAAAAGTCAACCAATTTGGAAACTTGTAATTTTACAGATATTAGGTATCTGTCAGATCAGTTCAATTTTTATCAGATAACCTTTTCAGAAAATCAGCTTTATTGAAATATGAAATTGAATTAATTTTATTTATCTGGAGCATATTTATTGGACTAACAGATTATTTTCGAGATATTTTTATCTGATTTGCTCCAGGTTGGCGGTTATTTGAAGCACAATTTTTGGCGCCATGTACTCACAAATGAAGTATAAAAATCTGAGCTGGCAAATTTAAATCATGTGGAAGGTCGAATTTATCCTCAAGGAGATCAAGACTCTCTTTCTCTACCCACTAGAGGGCAAAAGAGTATTTTCACACCCTTTCACCCTCATTCCTAACGGGTAGAAAGAGAAAATCAAGAAGAACTCTAATTCTTCTCGCCGACCGGAATTCAAGCACAAGGAGAAGCCAAAATTTCACCATTGCTCAAATACCCACTCTAATTTCTCTACTCTAAAATCTTCTACACACAAAAACCCATCACCCAAACCCAAAATCCTACTCAAATAACCTCTCTACACAAAAACCCATCCCTCCTTACCTTATTTTCGGACCTCACTGCCGAAATACCCAAAATTGCACCCAAAAATTTCCTAAAAATTCTTTTCTACTCAAATGGATGCTCATCAAGTGGAGATGGAGTCTTTCACAACCGGAGGATCAAGAAGGTCGAGCCGTGTGCTAAGCGGGATGATTCTTGATGTCAACGACTTCAACAAGCATGTGGAGAACAAATCTATTGGGGTAAAAATTACCAACTCTCTCGAATCTAGTGGGTTGTTAAATTTTTGCACTTTTAGATATGTTGGTTTCTATAAAGATGAGGTGACCGAATTATACATGAATGCTAGAATAGAAAATGGCTCAATTATTTCTATGATCAAAGGTGTTGATGTAGAAATTAATCTCGATGATTTTCGGAGGATGTTTAATCTTGTTGAATCAAATTTGAGAGTTGAAAATTATGTGCATGATGTCAATGCCATATGGGCCGAGGTACGCGATGCAAACGCACCGCTATCTCCGAAGGTTAATGGTGTTAAAAGAGACTTGAAGAAGGATTATGGATTGTTGTTGGATATTATTCATAAATGTGTAGAATCACGTTATCATTGCCGTGATAGATTGTCTAAGGAGAAATTGATGATTATGGATATTATCTTGAACAATGTTTGTGTGGATTGGGGAGCTTTCATGTTTGGGAGGTTGTGTGAATCTATAAGGAAGGCCAAACCTTTAGTTGATGGATGGTTCCAACAAGAGATTGGTTACGAGTTTGCCGTTGGTGAGATTTTGAGAACCAAGAATGTAATCCTTACAAAAGCTAAACACATTACCAACCATAGCTACTTGTTTCGGCCACCCAACTCAAATGAGCCTAAAAATCCCTCCTTACCCTCAAGCCTACCTAAACCACCCGAAAGAGAAAAACACCCAACCCTTTCCTAAATCTAAGACAATTTATCCGTGAGCCGAGTAATGAAGGTTCGAATTCTCCCGCCATGAGATCCAATGAGGAACAACATAGCCACCCAAGCTCTACACCCTTACCCACCCAAAACCCGAACCACCCGAACCACCCCATTCTTGAAAGTCAAGGTTTTGTTGAAGAAAATAGAGTTGAGGAGAATGTTGTTGTGAATGATGTTGTTGAAGTTGGAAGTGATGATGAGACATCTACAATTGGAGCGGATAGTGTACTCTTGGAGGAGTTTAAAAGAGCACTAGATTGGAGATCATGGAGATTGGGAACCCATAGTGTGTTGGCCGAAACAATAGGGCCAAATACTTTGGAAAATGAAGAATTTGTGTTGAGTTGGTTGGGCACAAGAGATCTTGCAAAGGCTACCCGGCTTTCGGTGATTAAATCTTGTTTTTCTACCAAGCTTGCCAAAAAGAAGAGAACCGAAAAAGGTGTGATGATTGAAGCCACAACCGAAGAACCTTTAGGAGAATTTGATCCGAATCATATTCGCCGTGCCACCGCCATGTCTTTAGAAGATACACGAAGAGGACCCGGAGAGGGATCTTTGGTGAGAAGTGATGATGTACGGCCCTTAGGATTTGATCCATATCCTGCGAATTTTGGAGATGCAAATATGAATGAAGATTTAAGCTTTGAGTCCTATTTTCCACATCCCGAAACGGAGGTTACGGGATCCATTCTTGAGGAAGGGAATGCACCAAGTCAAGGGATCTCTTTGAACTTGGATGAAACAAGGAATTTGCCAACTTTGCCTCCTTCCTATGAGTTTTATGATCAAGCAAATCCAAGACATCAACCTACTTTACTTCTTTGCTACAACACCGAAGAGGCCGAACCAAGCTTTGTTGATGCAATGATTACAACTCCACAAGATGATTTTGCACATCCCTTGCCAAATTCGAGTTCACCCGTACAACATGAGCCATTGATAAATATTCAAGCCTTAAGAGAAGAAATTGTTGGAGATGTTAAGGCAATTGTACAAGAGTCTTCGGGTGGATTGAGAACAAAGATGGACACAATGGATACAAAGCTTGATGACTACCACAAGGAGATGGTGGATCGTGCTCAACAATTGTTTAATAGGCAAGGCCTATTAAAAACCGAAATTGACACGGCCAAAGATGAATTGAAGAAAGATGTGATGAAGTTGTTCAATGAAATGGCAAAGCATGGGTCCGATACTACGTCGAGGCTCAAACTTTTGGAGCAACAAGTACAAGGTTTACTCACGCAATCGCGTATTCACATGGACCTTCTAGAGGGAGTGCGTGAAAGGCAAGATTCTTCCACAAAGAGCTTTCAACGTTTCATGGATGCTGCCGAAAAGGGGGAAGGATTGGCACGTCATTTTGTGCCACAAGCATATGCGCAACCCCGAGCTCCAAGAGGACCATTGGTTGAGCTAATTCGGCCAACAACACCAAGAGCTCCAAGCCGTGTGAGTATGATTGATTACCTCAAGGGAACTTGTCCAAGCCAAAGTTCTACATCTTTAGGAGTGTTGCCACCGACGCCAATTGTTCCAATGCCGAAGCCAATTGCAACAAGAGTTCAAAAATTGCAAGAACTTCAAACAGAGTTCGGACACCGCAATGAGCAAATGTGTGATGGCCGAACATTTGATGAATGCATTTTCTGGCATGAAGCAGGAGTACTAAAAGGGAACAACATACGGGAAGCATATGGCAATTATGTCACCGGGCAAGTGACCGCACCCTATCAAAACAAAGGGCTAGAAAAGGACTTCAAGAAGCTAAGAGAGTTCATCAATGCGAAGTTGAAAGGGAGGTAACAAGTTTGATTGACAAATCAATTTTTTGGTGTATAATTTATTTTAGCTAGCACATTTGTTTTGACATCCTATATATGCTAAGCTAAAATGGGTTGAAATTGCATGATGAAACTATTTCGTACCATATGAAGTAAGTCCTAGTTAATTTATTTATTTTGTGTTTATGTCACAAGATTTTAAAATTGGACTTAGGAATTACATGTGAGGCGTACAATTGAGAAAATAAAATTGAAAGGGGGAAGAAAAATTAAAAGATAAAAATCAATACGCAACCCCGCGTTATAGTCTCAATATACGTTTAGGATTGTCCAAAATTAAAATCTCTAAGTCACAATTTTTGTTAAACCCGTCAATTGGCTAGTCGAAATAAAATTGATTAAAAAGAAATTATTTTTCAAAATTGACAAAGCCAAAATGACATGGGTATAAGTTTCGGCATCATCAAAAAGGGGGAAATTGTTAGGAATATATTGTAAATTTTGATGAGCCGAATGTATTTTTGAAAAATCAAGTAGTCCCCAATTTTACTCTATTTGAGTCAGTCCTAGTCTACGGAGTATGGTGCACCTATATCATGCAACCCATGTAAAAGTTTGGAAAATCACATGTTGATTTTAAATGTTAAGCGGGATTATAGCTTAACATAATTATGATGCGGATAAGTCACTAAGAGCCATGCTAGAGGAGTTGGAAGAAATGCGTGTGAGCTATGCCAAATGATCCTAAGTTCGAATCTTAAGTGAAGCATTTTTAAGCTTGGGAGATTAGCTCTAACCGTATGGGAGACTAGCTTGGACCGTATAACTGTATGGGAGACTAGCTCAAGGTCAAGTATATTGGACCGTATACCGTATGGGAGACTAACTCAAAGTATACCAAAATCGTATGAGAGACTAGCTGGAATGGAGACTCTCTAAGGAGAGACTAGCTAAGGCAAATGCACAAGTCTCACAGAAGCCATGCACCATATGGAGAAACATACCAAGTATGGTGGACTAAGCTTGAAATTCGAAACAGAGCATCTCACCATGAACAACAATGGAGTTTTTACAGAAGTTCCAGTATAATATTTTACAAGGAACATGAAGGAGAAAATATCTGATATATATTTTCATCTGAACATCAAGTTTTTACGGTAGAACTGGAGACGCTCGAAGAATGCTGATTTGCTGAGAAATAATTTTATACTCAAGCAAGAATCAGCAGTTAAATTATTTGATCAACTTGACATGTCAGAGCATTTATGAAGGAGAAGAAAATCAAGCACGCCGCGCCGAACTTATTCAAATTTTGGAGGCTACAAAATTCAAGACACGGCAACGGGCAATTTATTCAAATCATCTGACAAAAAGGAGAAATGGCATCTACCTACAATTGCAGATCAAGTTGACAAAATTATCAGATCAACTACAATTCAAAATGGACGATCAAGATCGAAAGTTGATCAACGGGCAAATAGCTTTCTTTGGCTATAAAATGCCCAAGCAGACTTGAAGACAAACACGACTTGAACACGGCTGAAAAATTACAAGCAAGAGAAAAGCAAGCAATATTCAAATCAGCCAAGAAGTGATATATTGAGCTATACACGATAAAATTCAAGTCTGAGTGAGAGAGAAATTTTATTTCTTTGTAATATTCTCTACTGAGTGTAGAAAGAGGGCGGAGTAACTAGAGAGAGTGAAAAACCCTGGTTGAGTGTAGCTTTGTGCGTAGCACTCGTGGTGAAGGGCAGAGTAACAAGAGGAGCTTGTGAAAACCCTTGGAGGACATAGCTTTGTGCGTAGTTCTCGTGGTGTAGGAGTACAGCTTGGTGCGAAGTACTCGGGAAGGCGGAGTAACAAGAGGAGCTTGCGAAAAACCTTGGAGGAGTGTAGCTTTGTGCGAAGCACTCGGAGAAGTGTCGGTGGACACTTATTCACTATTGTATCTGGGTGATCGAAGAATAGTGAATTTCCTCCTTGAAGTGAAAGGAGAAGAGTGGACTAGGAGGATTACACCACCTCTGAACCACTATAAATCTCTCTCTCTATTTACTTACTGCTCATATATTTTGTGCATGCTTATTCTAACTGCGAACTAACCCGATTACGATTTATCGCGTATCTTTATCTGTCTGGGTTTGATAGTTCCCACGTTTGCATGCAAGCCAAACTTTACGTAAATCATCCTTGAACCATATCAAATGTTTCTAACGTGTTGCATGTTTAGAATCTCTCTTTGAGCACCGCACTAATTAAGCATAACACTTTACTGCTACTTATTCCGCTGCACACTCTAAGTTGTTTATCTTGATGATGCTTGTTACTTAGAGTTGATATAATTAAAGTGTTATTTGCCTTGTGTGTTTTCGAAGAAAGTTGAAAAAGTTAGAGAAGTCTATTCACCCCCCCTCTAGACTTCTCGCCACCCATTCGGGACCAACAGAAATGTTCCCGCTTCATTTCTCTATAAATAGGGCCTGATGGTGAATCTAATTCACACTATCCTTTTACGCAGTTCAAGTGCCTCCCGATCCGGTGCATCAAAGTTACACCTCCGCTTTTGACGAGATCGACTTTCTCGGTTACCTTCTTCGGTAAGCATTCGCTCTCGATTTTACTTTTCTTTTTTGTTCCTGTCAGTCAGTTCCCCCTAAATGTCCTCTCTGTCCGAAGTTGGAGACATGTTAGACTCCGACAGTCAAAACGCCTAGGTGCAAGACTACGACGATATAGTTGACGTTGGATTGTTCTCCGTGTCATCTTATGATTCGACCATACACGAGGTCGAGGAGATTTTCGAGGTCCGAGCCTCCACTCCAGATGCTGCTCTAGCTTGAGCTACCGAGAAACCGAGAACTTTGGGCTTTCCAAGCACAAAGAGGCGGGGCCTTCCACACGGGTAACTTTTTTCGGGGGCTCTTGTCGCTCCGAGCCCCTCTACTTCCCGAATAACCACAAACCCCCCTATCCAACTAGTGGCCAGTAACCCCTCACCTCAAATCCAAACCCTCACCCTAGCGAGTGGACGGCATAAATTTTTAAGTACCGAGGCTGTAGAGATGTATCTACTGACTCATACCGATTTCCAAGAATTAGCTAGCCTTCTAGACTATTGGGTTATGTATGATGCTCGTCGTAGCCTGGGTAATATCATAGAGCGATGTTGGGGGAATGGATTGGGATCCACTTAGATTCCCTAAAAACCCCCCGTGACCCTTTCATTCAACCCATTCCTCTCGGCCTTCCTACAGTTTTACAAGGTTCTGCATGGGTGAATTTGCCTAAACGCTCTTCATATCATAGCCTACTTCTCTCCCAAATATGCACTCGGTACATCATCCAGTGTACACTCGACCTATTCCGGTTTTTATTTTTTAGCTCGGGCTCTACTAACGAAATATGGGGGCGGCTATTTTATGGTTCAGTCGAGAGGGCCAACGTGTAGTATTCACAACCTGCCCAACAAAAATAAGGGGAGGAAGAATAGATATTTCTCTCTCGAATACAAGTGGCGCCTCCCGGTTCCGAAGGTTTGGACCTACTCAGCTCCAACTAGAGTCCTAAACGCTCATACCGAGGTGATTTCTTCTGAGTTGTATGGCTATCGGGTGTTCCGGACTCCTGAGGAATACACAACGACAACCTCCAAGATCCTCGATATGAACTCGACAAGAAGTATATACCCGAGTCGAAGGAGGTTATCGTCACAGTTCCCCCGAGAGCGGCCGTGTAACACCCCACTTTTCTATCCCTTAATCACAACTCTAATCTAAACATTAACATAAACTAAGGAGCGGAAATAATAACTGAAAAGGTAACTAGTGGGAATGTCACCGCCACAACCACCACTCCGTGGTGATTGCACAGACTAAGGGGTAAAACTAGAAATAACATAAAAATCTAGCATCCATATAGAATACTGAAAACATAAGGGGGAAAAACGTCACCCCAAAAGTCTACATCATCCTAAAAAAAAACATAACATCAATAATGAGTCTAAATTCCATAACAAAGTCATAAATAACTAGAGTTTAGACATCTCAAACTACGAGACTAATCTAACTCGATCTCTTCTCACTGCTGGGCCCACCTGAAAGGGGTTTTGCAAGCAACACATAGACAAATAGGAAAACACCCGTTAGCACGAAGCTAAGTATAACCACACTCAACCCTGTAAAGCATTATAGATATACTTTGAAAACATTTGATTTCTTTTGTAAACAATAAACTCATCTCTAAATTTATCACATACTTTCTAGATGCTTGCAACCTATAATATCAACTGGCATGCTCATATATATAAGACTGAACACTTAGATACTTCAACATATAAACACTTCAATTAACTTAACAAACAACTCATTCTTGTAGGTAGGATCATGCTAATGAACCATATAACAGATATTCTCATGCTCTCATATTCTCATCACATAATCTTGATATACAAGGCTTCAAATACAACAAAATAATCATGCTCGATGGACAACCTTAAATCAACATTCTCATTATGTAATCTCATGCGATACTCTACTCAAATACAATCTTGTGCAACACTATACATCATACTCATATGCAATCTCGTGCAATACTATAATCATACTCATGCAATCTCGTGCAATACTATAATCATACTCATATGCAATCTCGTGCAATACTATAATCATACTCATATGCAATCTCATGCAATACTATAAATATATACTCATGTACACTCGTTGTAAAAATAGAGTACTTTCTGTGGAGGTCTCTTTCTTTCTTTCTTACTTTTGAGTCTCTCTTGACTCGCTTTCTTTTTCTTGAGTCTCTCTTGACTCACTTTCTTTCTCTTGAGTCTCTCTTGACTCGCTTTCTTTCTCTTGAGTCTCTCTTGACTCGCTTTCTTTTCTTTTGAGTCTCTATTGACTCACTTTCTTTTCTTTTCGCTTGTAGACGGCTCAGGGTTTCAGCGTAGCGTGAATTGCCCCATCGGGAACGGTGTAAGTCCGACCCGATATCTCCTACTGTCTACGGAACCAATCTCGTGGTTCTCGCGTTGTGGAATCAGGTATCGAACTTTAAGTGTGCACACCCCCTACCAGGATTCCAAGCCTGGCGGGCAGTTTCCAACCTCGTAACGTGGGAATACGCCGCGTTACATATACTGGGACCGCAATGTGCATAAAATCATCCGAGAGGACATAGTCCAAACGGGATCCTCCAAAACCTCACCAATATATATAATACATAGATATATCTGTCATATATCAATTTCATGCATGCAGCAACTCTACTACTTTTCAATGCTTCAAAGAATGATATACCACATGCTTATGGTTTTTGAAAGTATTACTTGGGCTCACGTTGGCCCTTTATGCATTTTTGAAATATGACATATGTGGGATGCCAAAATACTCTATGACATGCTTCTAAACCATGTACCAAATAACATGAAGTACTCAAAAATATAGTATCATGCTCGGTTTGCAATATAGGAAATTCTATACATTTCACTCAACAAATATGCTTTTATTCTCATTGATCAAATAACACAATTTAATCATGCTTTCATAATAAATCATATTCTCAAATGATCATGCTTCTATACTCAATAAAAACATCATCAGATCACATATTTAAATAATTCTTTTACTCAATAAAAACATCATCAGATCACATATTTAAATAATTCTTCATACACAGTAAACTGGCAAATATATACTCTGTGTAGCAATTCTTCAATAATTCCTTCAAAACATACTCATTTTTTATCCAAATTCAACAAAATCAAAGTCAAAACGTGCGTCGAGACGGTCCCGAAGAGCTGAGCCACAAGGGCTCGTAACACTCAGCCCGAAACGACACGTAGCTAAGCCACAAGGACCCGGCCACTGCACAAAACCTTCACAGAACAAACTCAGGGACCTGGGGCGGGACTCCTCATGGTCCGCCTCATGAGCCCCGTTACTCCATCGGGACTAGGCGGCGACCCTCCTCTAGGGCCGTGCCCTAGTCCCGTCTAACCACGACTCTAGTCGGCGGCCCTCCTGATGGGCCGCGGTGTAACAACCCAAAATTTCAATTTATAAATCCGGTATTAGGAAATTTCAAAATAGCTTTTTGACTCCATTAAAAAAAAATTTTGCGATCAATCGGTGTGAGAATAAAATAATTTTCGTCACGTTTTGAAATTTATTCGACACCGGGGAAAGTTAATTCTTTCGAAAATTCCAAAGTTTACGGGTACTTCGCGTACCAAGATTTAAATCGAGAATTTTACCCGAGAGAGACCTGGAGAATTAAAAAGAGGATTTTGAACAAGCGTTCATCCATATAGCTTTTGAGAAAATTCACTCTCCACCCCAAAATAATAAAGAAATAACACTTTTAGCCCATGGTTCATGTTGCAAGGTGGACCACAAGGCATCCAAAATATCATCTTGATTCATCTTTTCGCAAGTAGAATTACCTCTTTGCCCTCAACCAATCATTGTGTATCAACCTAGGGTTTTGAACCCTTAGCTTATAAATAGAATGGTGTTGGCCTCATTTCCTCCTGATCTCTTCCTTGGTTGCCAACACCATAGTAGTATTGATTCTCAAAGTAGACCCATTTGAGTTGGGAAATGAAGGAAAATAGAGGACTTTGTCCCACATTGGTTTGGAAACAAGATTTGCCCCCCTTATATACATGAGCTCTTTTGAAGCTTGTAGAATTTATAGCATAGAGGCTCTCTCTCGCGCGCGCGGGGGGGGGGGGGGTGCAAATCAAAATCCAACTAGAGGAGATCGAAAAGGCTTGATTCAAGCCCGAGCTCGCGTGCGCCGGCACTTGCGGGCACGAATGTCGTCCGAAAATTGGCTGGCCTTGCGGGCTAAGTTATGCCAAACTTCGGTATCATTTCCCAACTGATATAGTCACTTGGTTCGGCCGAGTTTGGCTGATATAGTCACTTGGTTCGGCCGAGTTTGACCGAAACCGAGAGCACCTACTCTCGTGCTACAGAGAGCACGAGAGGTTGTGGTGCACCGAGACCACAACTCTCGTGCACCAGTGATCACGAGAGGTGCACTCTTGGGTTGCACCACAGCGCGCACGAGAAATATACTCTCGTGTTGCCTGGTCCGTGTGCTCTCGTGTGAACCTGCACCCCGACGGTCTGAAACCTGAAAGTTCAGAAGATTAAACTCATCTGTTACTAGAATTAACACTGTTTTAGTTCCAATTTTAAAACTGAGTTTAATCCTACTTAGTGAGTGACTGTTATAGGTGTTACACAATTGGTTTTAATACCAATTTAATGGTCATGTTGAATGAGGTAGAGCAGTAGCATTTTACACAGTAGAGAAACGAAAGGAATTCCAGTAGCTTTATCTTCTCAAAACTCTGCTTCTACTCTCTTCTTTAGCCAACAGTGTTCACAGCTTTGCTTTGTTTGCCGGGTTCTTTGTTTAGGTGCTTAAACAAAGAATCGTAGCACGTTTTATCCTGGGAAACCTAGGCTACAACGCTCCTAGCACTTGTGGGAGGTAGCAAATAAGGTTTTAAGGAAAAGAACATTCCGTTCAAACTCGTGCTAAACCTATATCCAAACACTCCACATTTTCCTTCCCAGTTTTCTGTTTTTCCCATATAATAATGATAATTTTTCTGTAGAATTATTATTTTGGAATTTTCAACCAAATTACCCAACATAACATATATTTTCGTAGGCTTGTACGTCACAATGACATGAATATCATTACTAAACTCAGGGTTCATGTGTAGTGCTTCCTAGAATAAAGCTTGTATTTCTGATCATTTATAAAGATAGGGGTAGGTGAGGGCTTGTGTAAAAATACATTCCATTAGCTAGGAGAATCATTGTCGAGTGTCCACAAGGAACACTCTATATTGGATGTAACTTTTACATTGAGGCTATTAGAGCTCGATCCTTCATGTGTCATGTTTATAATCAGTCACCCATGAGTTAGTTGAGCTACCCATGCAGGTATCAGACGGTGGTCTCTGTTAAGCCTCAGTGTTTTTTCTTTTTGTCATATGAAATTCAATGATAATTTCTTTCCATTAATATTTTATTTCTTAATTTTAATTAAGAGCTACGTTGTTGTTTCTTTTTGTCATAAAGAAATACTCCATCTGTCCCATTTTACCTGTCATGCTTACTATTTATTGGTCAAATCAATACTTTCTTTTTTATTTTTTTTCTAGTATTTTTTGCTATTTTTAAATTTAATTTTTTGTGTTTAATAGTACTTTTAGTGTAGTTTCTAAATATATAAATTTTGTATACTAATACTAAACTTAATATTATGAAAAATTAGATTAAAAATAACATCAGTCTGGCATCGTTAACCGAACCAAACACATAAAATGGGACAAAAGGAGTATTTTATTTCTTAATTTTAATTAAGAGCTACATTGTTGTTTCTTTTTGTCATATGAAATTCATTCGGGAAGAACAAAGAATCAATACCGCCACCATTGAAACTCGAAGAGTAACTTGGTTCCACTGGACCACAAGATTCTTGGCATATTTCTATTTTAATTAAATCTTCCGTACTTATTCTTTTTATGAAAATAAAAATAGAGAAAAATGTGAAAAATGGGAAAAGATACTCAACGAAACATGTCCTTTATTTAATGTTTATTTTTGTCAGAAATAAAGTGAGCATGAAGCAATAGTAAGAGCTGGGAAACTTAAAAATCAACCAAATAATAATATATGTTGTGAAACTATATATCAGATTTCTTGAATTATTTTCACGTGTGATCCCTCCTTAAAACATAATACCTATATCTATCAAGTGGAGTCACCTCCAGAGTAGTTCAACCATTTCTTTTTCCCTCTTTTTAATAATTAACATGAAAAAAATATAGTTAGCTCTAAATTAGCACGAGTAAAACAACCTCTTATATTCCACTGATTTTTTTTTTTTTTAGAAAAAAGAAAGAAAGAAAGAAAGAAAAATTATTCGATTGTCCAATGTCTTGTTTGAACAGAATCAAGTTTAAAAAAAAAAAAAAAAAAAAAAAAAAAAAAAAAAAAAGAAGAAGATGAAATTAAAATGGCCACGCAATCAGTGACGATACTGTTAGTCCACAATTGCAGCGAGCATCCAATTTTCCCTATGTTTCAATTCTTAGTTTTTTTAAAGCACTAAAATACAAATTTTAACTATAAATATCACTAAGGCTCTGTTTGACAAATCTAGCTGAAAAGGAACTGAAAACTGAAAAGCTATAAGCTCGGAACTGAAAACTGAAGAGCTGTTGAGCTAGCTGTTATGATTGAAAGTGTTTGGTAAAATTAGCTTTTTGATAAGCTTATAAATGTAAAAAGACTAAACATGACATCTTCATAAAATTTAAATTAGTTTGTTTACCTATTAAAATTTAACATTTTATCTTTAAAAAAAATTAACATTTTAAAATAAAACTATTAGCATAATCATAATCTAGCATCTCATAATGAAGTAGCAATATTGTTGCAAATCTCATAATAATAATAATAATAATAATAATAATAATAATAATAATAATAATAATAATAATAATAATAATAATAATATTTGCGGTGAAAGTTGCGGATAAAGGATAAGAGAAAAGGGTTTTAATTGGGAAGGATAAATTATGTCATTTCTTTAAAATAATAAGGATAAAGATGAAAAAAAAGTTAGGAAGCTATGAGCTTATTTTGAAACGCTACCTTTTCTAAAATAAGCTCTTATTTTAAGCTATGAGCTTATTTTGGGAACATTACCAAACAGAACTTATAGATTATTAGTAGCTTAAAATAAGTTATAAGCTCTTAAGTAAGCTCTGTCAAACAGAGCCTAAATATTACTCCGTATTGATGTGACTAAGAAAACTCTTTACTTTTATAGATTATTTAGTGAATTGGTCAACCAACATAAGTTGATAGAAAGCAAATGTAATAATCAAGTACAAAACTTCAATTAACAATGACAATTATATGTCACCAATATATATTTTCTTGTGTATATACAGATATTGAAATTTAATTTAAATGAATGATTAGTTCTTTGAAAGAGACCTGCAACCTCAGTTGTCTAGATGTTTGGCTGGTACTAGACTAATTGAAACTAGGCAACTTCATCGCCTATTTTCACCTTGTACGAAAAATTTGCAGCACTTAGACACCGCCTCGTATAGTTGCACCACATTAAGCAGCCATATTTCTAATAAAATAAATAAATAAATAAGAGTATAGCATTACTAAAAAAACCAATCATAAAATTTTTAAGAAACTTATCCTAATAGTGATAAATGATCTTTAATGAACTCAACCCTTCTCCCAAAAAGGTTGAATCCCCAACCCCAATGGTCCCCACACCCTTATTCCGACCGAGCATTCGGAATGATCTAAATCATGGTGGTTCAGTGGCTGAGTAGACATGACCAGTGACCGGTGGCTCAAATGCCGATATACACAAATGATCAGTCCATTTTTAATTTAGCATAATCCCCACATTACTGTTGACGAGATTCAAACCTTGGTCTTTTCTTCTAAAAACTACTTACTGAACGAGTGAGTTAAGCCCGTGCGAGCAACTTGAACTCAACCCTGACCAGTAAAACTAACAATTCATTGTCATATTACATACAAATGAAGAGAATATATTTACCAATCAAATTATTACGCTTGTAGTTATATATGGTCTACTATTTATTATATATAGTTTCCACAGGAGCTGAGGCCTAGAGATTATAAAAGAAGCTAGCTAAGCATTAATTATCAAAATGGATCTTGAAACCAATTGACATTGACATGATAGATGATAGATAGGGTGCATGGTCCCCGGGATGGATATCATTATTGCTATTTAAAAGAGGCATTATATGCATTGCTTCTTTCCCATGAGATTTCATAAACCTCACCAAAACACATAAACCTCCAAAATAGTTATCCACGCTAGCTACCTCGGTGTATGTAGTGACCACCACTTTGGTTTGTTCGGGACCTACGACATTTAATGCCTCAAACTGCACAAAATTCCAACCTATCAATTGGACCATCCCATCCATTCCTCCCAGTTAACATTCACAGCACAGCCTCCTATCAAATCCATTCAAACCCTACATCGTCCTAGAATACACAACATTTGGTCGGGATTGTCTCATTTACGTTTGTCTACACGAACACGGTTGCGCATTGGCCAGCCTAGCCGCTGCCCTAGCACACATATAGGCTCGACACTACACACCCACATTATGTAGGAAATTAAAATGAGAGAAAAATACATATATAGCAGCTAGTAACGTGAAGAATGCAAGTGAAAGCAACATATATGAGATTGAGGGTAGCCGCATGGTGCATTGCATGTGACTCTCCGGGGTAGCAGATTGTTGTAGCTTTGTCTACAACTGAAACAGAATACATGATTTTGACTGAGGTGGCTGAAAAGGTCTTGTGGCTTTCAGGTTTGATTAAAGATGGGGCGTTGAGCAAGGTGGAATTGAATTACATTGTGAAACTCAAAGTGCATTGTTTTTGGCTAGGGGTTGAATTACCATCACAATAATAAAAGAATAATTTCACTCTCAGGAACTTATACGTATTGTTGAACCACGAAAATCTTGTATTTTTTACTTTATGCCATTATTAGTATTGCTGGGTAACCTCAACAAATTGGTATTAGAGTCAGGGCACAAGTTTGAAGCCCAGCAAGAGCAAAATATATGCAGTTAAGACGGGCAAGTATTAGGAGGGGAAATTATTGGGCGGAGACCGGTAAAAGGTCAAGTCCAGCAATTGGTGGCTAGGGAATTGTTGGACGGAGGTCGATGAATGGTCAAATCCAACAACCTCCTCTCAAAAATGTGATGAAAAGTCATTGTTTGACAGAGTTTATTATTTTAACATTCAGTTAGTTTTTTAGTTAAGTTTGACAGAGAGTTTTTACCAAGACTTTGAGACAAGGATAATGGTGAAGACTTTTGGAATTGGATGGAATTGTTTTGAAAATTAAAGAAATGGGAAGGTTTTGTTAGGTTGCATTAATGATGTTGGTGTGTTTCATTATTGTTGTATTTAATAAGGGGGTTAAAAATCCTAGTCAAAATGGAAGAAGACAGAAAGTGAGGAGTCAGAGGTTGGGGAGGACACAGTAGGTGGATGTGATTAATTAGGAGACAGTACAGCTCGTCTTTACTTCCTTGGTTCGATCGATCTCCCCAATTCTTGATCAGTCTTCTCTTTGATCTGCATTATTATTATTTTTATACACATTATTATTATTGCGTTTCTTGAATGCAATTGCTAAAGTCAGTAGTGTACTGTGTCTGACTAGACTAAGGCTATAGTTAAGTGACACTTGGAAGGCATCCTTTTGTCTCTCTCCACCTCTCTTGTCTTCTTCCTACTTTTCATCACCTCCGATCCTCTTCACTTTTATTATGCGTACAAGTAACTCTTATTAGCTATCTACCTTATGCAAATTTGGTGCTTCATGATGACAAACTCTTCTACTAGATCTACTACTCTACACATACATTGAACCAATTTTTCCATATGTAAATTTGTTTAGTATATTACGGATTAACTGCTTTAAGAGTAACTTCATTGGTGAATTTCTTTAGTTGTATTAGAAGAAAATGGATAGTGTGGTAGAAAGAGAGAGAGAAAATAAAATTTTTGTAGAAGAATTATTTCTCATATTAAAAAAATAGAATTGTGTAGAATGCAAGGTGTCTAATGAATTGAAACATGTGTTCCATTTCGACTAAGGGTGTGTTTGAAAAGCATGAAAATAACTTATGGAAAATACTTTCTAGAAAAAATGAGTGTTTTCTGGAAAACGTGAATAATTATTTTTAATTTTAAATATTTAAAATATACAATGATGATGGTGGTGGTGGGGGTGGGAGTAGTGGTGGGTGGTGGTGGGGGGTGGGAGTGGTGGTTGGTGGCGGTGGCGTCGGGTGATTGGTTGCTCCATTGCTGCAGACAGAAAATGACTTCCCCAAAAAAGGGGGAAGTCATTTTTCGAAAAATCCCCTCTATTTTCTATTGACCACACTCCTTTTTCCATTGGTTTCCATTTTCCCCTTCTAGCCAACCACTGGAAACCCGAAAAATGATTTCAAGAAATCATTTTCTGGATTTTCAAACGCACCAAAAAAAAGTCTAAACTGATAGTTGGATTGCACATTTATGTTTATATATTACATACATGTGTTCCATCTCAACAAAAAGTCTAAACCAATAGTTGGATTATACATTTATGTTTATATATTATATATGTTCAAGAGAGCTTGTGTGATCTTCACCTGCCTGCTGGGCAATCAAAGTGACCGCTCCAATTCTGATCTCCTCCTTTCTATTTTTTTTTTTTAAATATATAATTGAGTTGCATATTGGGACCTACAAAAAACTCACCATTGAGGTTTCTCTAACATTGCATACCAAAGAACTCAAACCAAAAAACCAGCCTATCAAATAAGAAAGGCAAAAATTTGTGTGACACTTTCTCACTGCGCGGATCTTTATCTGTGAGACAGGTCAAGTCAAGATGATAATCTAATACTTATATTGAAAAATGTAATACTAATCAGAAATAAAGGTCCTGTTTGGTAAATGGTTGTTAGCTGTTAGCTGATTGAGTTAATTAGAAGGTATAACTTGTTGATAACATTAGCTAATTATAGAAAGATGTTTGGTAAAAATTAGATGTTAGCTGATAGTTGTTTGGTATAATTTCTTTTCTTAAAATGCTAATTGAAAAATTTGATTTGAGCAGTTTTTTGAATTTTAACCAAATCAAACAATTAATAGTGGTCAAATAAGCCAAACTTGGCTGATAAGCTAATATTTTACCAAACAAGGCCAAAGTGTTTGTTACTAGAGAAAAAATGTAATGCTTTTGAAGAAAAATATAAAACTTTTACATTTTGATTTAAAAGAATTACATTTCTCCTCAGAAGTATTACATTTTCTCATATAAGTAACAAATATTTTATTCCCAATTAGTATTACATTTTTCAGTATAAGTGTTACATTTCGATATTAACCCAACTCGTCTCACGGATAAGGATCTATGGAATGATCTCACAGGAGAGTTACTCAATAAGAAAATCTCTTAGATTTTATTTCAAAACTCTTCGTGAAATCAATGTGGGATTGTAACAATGTATTATAATTTCACTTTGATTTTTTAGACAATAAATTTGTTAAGGTTGATTGGTTAGGGTAAGCACCTTAATGCTATTTGTGTCATTCTAAATCTATTTTTAGTCTAAAGAATCAATGCTTTCACTACCAAAGTTCGATCATGTAACCACCCATTTGAAATTGTAAGAGATGTGTATCATATGATTAATTAGCTTGCAAAATATGTACTTATCGTACTATTCATAAGTTGATCAATATCAGGTATAGTACTAGTGGTAGTACAATTGTTTTTGAAAAAAAAAAAAAAAAACTTTAAAATAATGTAAGTAGCATTACTTTTGTTATGCATTAGACTATTCTTTTAAACGCAATTCTCTTACTTTTATAATAATAATAATAATAATAATAATAATAATAATAATAATAATAATGCTACATTGTTTTACATAAAAATGTTGTAATTCAAAAATAAAAAGTATTACATATTCAACAAATTATACAATTTATAAAAATCACAAATATGCTCTCACTATTTATTATTTTGAAAATATAACAACGTCTTTAAGAATTGTAAAATTTTCATCTATACATCGGAGAGAGAAGGGTTTTAAAGTCATTATTGAGCCCTATTTATGAAAATAATTAATTTTAAATATGTTTAGCCCAAAGATTTGCATCTTGTTGAAGGTATATATTCTGACTTTAATTTATAATAACTGAGAAAATAGTAAATAAAGAGAATTGTTTGCAACACTTTCGGTTTATTGAGCAACGTGCATTGCTTATAATGGTGCGACGACAACCTTAAATAATTTACTCAATAGATGTAAACTGTATGCCACAAGTTTAGGCCGGTAGTAAAACGTTGCTCTCACTGATTCGAATGTGAACTGTTGAATTGCTTACTAGAATAATCAAACAGGAACCTTAGCTTTGACAAATGTTCATGTTTCTTTACCTTTTTGGAACCCTAATTATTCTCAACAACCTACAAAATGTACAATGCAAGAATTTAGCACAAAAAACAGGCCAGGCAGGCCACCAGAGCATGAGATTCTTTCTTGTTCAATTCCAAAAGATTGAACCACAATCTCAAGAGCCCCACACCCTGATCCGACAAAATATTTGAAAATATGTAAATCACAGTAACTCAGTGACTCATGTTAATTGTCAGTATGCACAGAGGATCTGCCTACTTTAAACATAATCCTCACATTACTGCTGTCGAATTTCGAACATTGATCTCTCGCTCTAAATACTACTTACTAAACCAGTAACATAATCTCGTGCAAGCAACATGAGATTCTTTCTTGCGTGAACAATGAGTGACTCGTCATGTCCGGAATTTTTCACATGCTCCTGCTATTACACAACAAAGACTATTAATTATTTTAATCCCATCTTTTTAAATCTTCCTCTAATCAAGATTTGGGAATAAGATCTTCATGTTTGCACTTTAATGGTCAAAACTGGAGGCAATTTCTGATGCTCCCCAACTACTGTTTTTTGGGTTTAGAGAAAAATAATATTACAAGCTAAGTAATCTCAATAAAAATTTTTTAAAAAAAATTATAAAATATGGTATTGATTACACAATCTCACATGTATAATAAATTATTAATAATTAGCTTGAAATAAAGTAATATTGATTAAAAATAATATTAAGAAAACTTATAACGCATGCATGTAGTTAAATTCCTAGGTAAAAATCTTGTGTACTGTATAAATTGTTTGTACTTTTAACTATCTTCCTATATAATATATTTGGTGTGAATCCCTTCATCATCACACGTACGTTTTTAACATCATTTTGAAAATGGAAACTTAGTTCTTTAGAGTCCGGGTTTGCATTTGTTTGATAGCGACTAAATGAAGAAGGTTAATAAGTGGCTCCCGCAAAAAGTCAAAATTAATACTTTGTGATTACTAAATTAATAGTCTGATCAACTCGATTGGACGTGTCCCCAATTCACCCTCTATTTGGTGCATGCCAATGTGGTAAGGGTAGCAGGTCGCTTGGCCCAATTTTTCTAATGGCAAAAACTTGTGTGAGATCGTCTCATGGATCTTTGTCTGTGGGACATGTCGGGTTAGGATAAAAATGTAATACTTATACTTGAAAATGTAATACTAATCAAAGATAAATTATTTGTTACTTATAAAGAAACGTGTAATACTTTTAAAGAAAAATATAATATTTTTACAATTTTAATTTAAAAATATTACAATTCCTGTCATAGTATTATACTCTCCTCATAAGTAACAAACACTTTATTCCTGATTAGTATTGTATTTTTCAATATAAATATTACATTTTGATCTTTATCTGACCCGCCTCGCGGATAAGTCACTCTTTTCTAATATGCTAGTTTTCTATAGGAATAAAGGTCAAATAGGCCATCTAACTATATACAATAATTCAATTAGGCCACTGAACCTAAAAAACCAACAATTGGGGCCCTAAACTAACCAATTTCAAACAATTCTTCCAATTTGAAGGTTTCCAAAAGGTCAATAGGTCATCCTTCCAAATTAATTATTTTTTAAAAAATATAATTTTAAAATTATTTATTAATTTTTTTTTAAAAAAAAGGACTGGCGGGAGACGAAGAAACTGGCCGGAGACGATTGTCTCCTGTCGGAGTCTGTTTTTTTTTTTAAAAAAAAAATTAAAAACAATTATTTTTAAAATTTATTTTTTTTTTAAAATAATTAATTTGAGAGGATGACCTGTTGGAAACCTTGAAATTAGAAGAATTGTTTGAAATTGGTTAGTTTAGGGACCTAATTGTTAATTTTTTTAGGTTCAGTGGCCTAATTGCATTATCCTATGCAGTTCGATGGCCTATTTGATCCTTATTCCTTTTCTATATTCTCACGTATTATTATTAAATTAAAACTTAAAAAATAAAAAGGAGAGGTAATCCCTTTATTTCGCCTTAATCTTCGGTTTGAAACTTAATATATTCCACGATTAGTGTTAATATATATAATTATGTGCTGGTAAGTTATATTCCTCAACAAACATACAATAATTTAGTGCATTGTTGCGTCATATTCTGATCTCATCTTATGTTAGAGTAGTTTGGTTGATTGGTCTAAACAAATCAACCTGTTTGGAGAGAGTTATGGAATATTGTCTTATATTACAAATTCATACTCTAGGTGTGGTTTGGTAAGGTATCAAAGTTACTGGAAATTTCTTTTCTTTTTGGTCAAAAATCGTATAATTATTGGTATACAGTAAGTTAGGATATATACACAATACTTTTAATATTCTCGCACAGTGACATTTATATTATAATAACGTTATTTTATCATTATTTAGAATATAATATAATTAAATTGTGATTTGCTGTTGTGTATTGATTATAATTTATGTACGTGGTCAACTGAATTCATTTAATTTGCATTTAAATATTTGAACCTCTTCTGTAAAAACTCAGAGTTTGTGGACTTCATTGATCTTATAGGAATCAATAATCCATGCAATGATGCAAATAAAAATATAACAATATAATGCTACTAGCCCTTATACATTTATTTTTCTCATAATTTTCTCTTCAGACATGGGGTGTTTGGTAAATAGTTGTTAGTTGATTGGGTTAGTGATTTGACTAATTGATAACATTAGCCGATTGTAAAAAAAGTATTTGGTAAATTAGTTGTTAGCTGATATCTGATTACATACAAAATGACTTTCTCAAAAAGCTAGCTTATCGAAAAAGCAGCTTTGAGCAGCTTTTGAACTTTAGCATTTTGAAGCAATAAGTTGTTACAAAAAGTTAATTAATCAAACACTCATATTGATTGTTTAATCAAGTCAAACAGTTAATAGTGATCAAATAAGTTAAAATTAACTGATAAGTTAATTATGTTACCAAACAGGGTCTAATATTATTTGATTGAATATTTTAATTTTTTATTAAAATTGGTAAGATCACTCAATTTTTGAGTGCCTAATAATTATAAGTCATGTGAAGAGGAAATTTAGAAGACAAAATTATGAAAAGTAAAACATTTTTCTAAAAGATACTCCGTATATCTTACTAGGAAATACTTTTCAGAGTATATGAAGGGTTATAAAAAGTGAAATTTTGAGGTATGGGGTTTTTCATTAAATAAAAGTTTGTGAAAGGGTTATCGAATTTAGTTGAATGCATGACATTCTTAAATTTAGTTTACAGCTAATAATTTGATAATATTTTGTCATTGATTTGATAACCGTATTAGACTTATTACGACTAGTATTAGGACTCTTTGCAATCGTTATGCTGTGGAATTGTGTCCACCTTGTAAAGTGGATACGGTTCTATGTTCATAATTATTGAACTCTATGTTCATAATTATAAAGCTATATATTCATAATTTTTGAACTTCATATTCACAATTATTGAATCTCTATATTCATAATTACAAAACTATATGTTCATAATTATGTTCACAACTCTATGTTCATAATTATAGAACTATATGTTCATAATTTTTGAACTATATATTCATAATTATGAACAGTTTTGGAACCATGTCCACCTTGCAAGGTGGACACGATTCCAACACATAATTTGCTGACTCTTTGTATTTGAGTCACATTATGACTCACTGTCCAAGTCTTCCTATAATTCCTCTTGTATATATTCCCAAGTATCTGTACAGTTGTAAGCACTGTTTATTGAATACAGTTTCATATACTTCTCATCTGGTATCAGTTAAGCTAGAGTTTTTGCCTTTGTTCCAATAGTTTACGGATATGTTAACTCCTCCGAACGGACCTTGTCTGATGCTACTATCACGTCTTCCCCTAGCATGGCTATTAATTCGCTTTCTACTGCTCACTACTTTATCAGTATTAGGCACACTCATAAAAACTATCTGTTTTGGAGGACTCAAGTTGTACCGTTCGTGGACGGTCACGACCTCATGCCGTTTGTCGATGGAAGCCATCCGTGTCCGGCCCCATTCCTCCCCGCTGTCGACGGCGCCACGCCGGAATCCAACCCCGCCTACACGGCGTGGTTTCGTTATGACCGGACTCTTATGTCTATGTTGATTTCTTTTCTCCCTAAAGAAGTCATTCACCTTGCCGTTGGACGTCGTACGTCACGGGAGGTTTGGGAGTCAATCGAACAATCTTTAGCTTCTGCATCTCGTGCTCGGTCCCTAAATCTCCTTGGCCAACTTCAGTCTCTTAGTCAGGGAGATTCCACGGTTTCCGACTATATTGTTCGTGCACGTGTTATTATGGAGGACTTATCCCTGGCTGGTCGGTCGGTTAGATTGGACGAGATGAATCTTTATGCGTTTCAGGGTTTATGACCAGAGTTTCAAAATCTAACCGCATCACTATTGGTTCGCGGTCAGCTCGTTACCCTTGGAGAGCTAGTTGACTTTCTTTGTGCTCAAGAATTCATTTGCGGACCTGTCAACTGCGGCTCGTCGGCGGTCTTTACTGCCCAGCGAGGAGGGCGGAACCGGGGCGACAATCGCGGTGGTAACCACGGTGGTCAGGGCAACGGCGGTTAATGAGGCGGTGGTGGCTGGTTGGTCGACTGGAGGCCGCGGTGGTAACGGTGGAAACTGTGGTCAAAACCAGTGTCAAATTTGTGGTCGTACCAGTCACACGACTTTGGCATGTTACAATCGTTATGATCCCTCTCCTCAAGCAAATTTGACATATCAGAATAATAGTCTAGATATGAATGGTTTTCAGGTATGGATTCTAGACACTGGGCAACCAATCATGTGACTCCAGATATTGCAGCCCTATCCACTTCTGAGGAATACACAGGTAATGACACTTTGTGTGTTGGTGATGGTAAGTGTAACACCCCTTTTTTTTTCTAAACTCTAAACCCGATATATATAAACATTCTTAATTAGGATAAATCAAAGGTAGATTAAATAAGCTAAGATAACAATCCATATCAATAAACAAAAGGGGGATGTCACTGCCACAGTTACCCACTCTCGGTAACTACACAGGCTACAAAAACTACTGGAACTAGAGTCAAAAGCTCTACAAAATATCAAAAACAAGGGGAACAAACCCCGATGTCTACGCACCATCAAGTCCAACTACAACCCACAACAAAACTACTAAAGGAAAAATGCACTAGCTACTGACTACCAAAGCTAGTACTACGCACTACTCTATCACGTGCGCTCTCAAGTACTGGGTCCACCTGAAAGGGGTTATAAAAGCACATAGGAGAAAATAAACCCGTTAGCAAATAATGCTAAGTATAAAGCCACTCAACCCTGTAAAGTACTATAGATATAGGTTGGAAAACGTTTTGCAATCATACACAAATCTCAAGTATGAAGATAAGCAATCAAGATACTTAATGAATCTCAATAGATATACTAGTATACTTCTATATGCATGCTCAACAACCTATAATATCATATAAACAGGCTTTAACTCATAACTTATACTTGTGCACATTCACATACTGTAAACATATATAAACCATCTATATTCTACTATGCACTTCTCACAATCATGTTGATACTATACTTTCAAGATAGATAATGAAATGACTGATGCTTAACAAGTAAAGTCATGCTTTCATGCTAATACTTACACCACAAATGACACTATACTTTTCAAATACTCAAGATGAGACTTATGCTATGACATGATATAAATAAGGATATGATGCTATAAATATATACTTGTACTCTCACTCTTTATTTATAAAGAAATACTTTTCTGTGGAGGATCTCTGCTGAGTCACTTGACTCACTTTTCTCTTCTTTCTTTCTTTCTTTCCGAAACTCGTGGGGGAGGTAGGAACTTCACGAATCGTGAATGGACCTATCCGGGCTCAACAATCTAGCTGGCCTAATACTTATCTCACCCACAGAACCGGTACTCGTGATTCTTATAACTCTGTGGAATCAGGTAACGTACTTTCAGTGTGCACACCCCCTAACTAGGATTCCAAGCCTAGCGTGTAGTATCAAACCTAGCAACTCGGGAATATCGACCAAGTTACTTCTAAAAATAAACTGTCGGTCCTCTGACCGTTTGTTTCGCTTCTCATAACTTCTTTCTTTCTCTTTTCTTCTAAAAGGACATAGTCCTAACGGGAACCTCCAAAACATAGATTTTCCTTACTTTATATAATAACATATATATCACATGCAACTTCTTTTCTCATGCTAGTAATCTAGACATCATGCAAGCTTCTCAATGCACATAGATATCTCATATAACTTCTCTTTCTCATTTTGGAAATCTAATTATCATGCAAGCTTCTCAATGCACATATAGATATAGATTTTCCAAAGTAGATACTAGGTTTTGAAAATAGCTTAGGCCTCACATGTGCCCTTACTGTATAAAAACTTCGAATATGACAAAATGATCTTTTACTCTAAAACTTGGAAACACACTGCTTTATGCAAGTAATCTCAATAATCTCAACAATCCTTCTACACTAGAGTTAAACAAAGCAAATAGCACAACTACTCAAATATTCTTGTAATCAGATGCTAGTATTATTCTTCACAGGCTTGCATTCAAAGCCAAATAACAACACAGAGTCCAACTTTCATACTTGTCTGCTAATATGCTTCTACTCAAACTCAACGAAAATAACTCATACTAATGCGTCGTTACGAGCCCAAGTGTCCGAGCCTCACAAGCCCACGAATCCCGATCCGATACAACACATAGTTGAGCCTCAAAGGGCCCGAGCTTCTACTGATTTGGCTTGGCGGAGCTTGGTGACGGAGCTTGAGAAGACCCGTCACTTGGCTCCGCCAAGCAAAGACCTAGAGTGACGAATCTCTCTGGGATCCGTTACTCTAGTCTTTTGGACCACGGGCCTAGCCAGCGGATCTTTCCCAGATCGGTTGGCTAGGGCCGCAAGGCCTACTTGGTGCACCAGGCAGTGTGCACCAGATGTCTTCTTCTCCAGAATCTCAACTCAGAGCTCAAACAAATACTTCCAGACAACTATGAATCAAACATATAACATCAACAACACACAATAAACTCATCAACAAGTATACTCAAACATTTCTAAGTATCTATTCTCAAGAAATCTAACTTAACTGGCCAAAATAATAGTTTTGGGAATTCATGGTTTATACCTTTGAGCTTGGTTTTCTCTAGTGTGGATCCCTCTCCTTCTTCAACAGAGAATGCCACCCTCACCTCATATTTCTCAGACAACCAAAACACAAGCAATACCCATCACAAACTCAAACACAGTGAAGATGAAAGGAATGAAGAGAGTGGATGGAAGCAAAGTGTCGGGGGATGAAAATAAGTGAAGGAAATGAAATGGATGGAGGAAGCTTACTGTGATTTATCCCCTTCTCTACCAGCTGAATTCTACACTTAGAATGAAGGAGGCAAAATGGAGGGATCAAGAGAATTCTGATGGAATAGTGTTCTATATATATGGGCTCAAAACCCTAGGCGTGGCTATTGGCTGATGATAGTAGTTTGGTAAAATAGCTTTCAAAATATTAGGATCTCCTTTTGGCTTAGCTTAAGGTATTAAAATGGATTTAAACACTCTTGGGAGATAAAATGGGTTTCTTATAAGTGTATTTCTAGATAAAAACATTTGGTTCAGATTTCACAGGTATTCTCATGTTTCACTCAGATTGACTTTTTTGATCAAAACTTGATACATAGATATACCCGAAACTTAGGATTTTCGAAAAGGGCTACTACTTGGTGTCGAATTGATAAAAATCATGATTTAAAATATTTAATTCATACACCTGTTTTTTAAAAATAATAATAATAAATTGAAGGAGTAAAAATAATCATTTTGGGATTTATAAAATTGAATTTGGAAATGAATTTTTGAGTTGTCACAGTAAGGCACTCTATATTAGTCGTGTTTGTAACACCCCGTGTTACGGCTTCCGAATCCGGACTAATTATGGAATTAATTTCGTTAATGTATAATTAAAAAGGATTTAATTGGACTAGTATTCCCATTAATTAATTAGTATGATCCACAATGGATCATGGATTCTTATCCTTAATCAAGTCTTTAATTCTATTAGGAAGAGGGAAAGTGAGCCTTTACTATTCAGATTCTAGTTAGGACTCCTGAATCTATATATAGGGGATTAGAAAGCAATTAGAAGCCCTACCACAATTAATTCTACCACGCGAGACATTCCCCGAGGAAACCTAGCAAAGGAATTCCCCACCACCGAACCTAGGGAGATCCATTGGAGGGAGATCTTAGAGAAGAACCTTAGTAGCCAAGGATATTGATTAGGGCTAAGAGGTAACCCATGTCTTACAAAACCTATTTTCCTTGCTATATCTTATTTATTGGCTCCTTTGATAATGGTATGTGTGATTCTGTGATTGAGTCATGATAGAGCCTTGCCTAGGATTTATATTGTGTCTATTTGATAATCTTGGTGATCTTGATGTTGTGATTGATTATATGTGTAATCTTGCATTTAATTATGTCTAGAGTTTGTCCCTAGGGTTTATATCGTGAATCTCGTTGTTGTGTTGTTCTTGGTATATTTGGGTGGGTTTATGCATGATCGGGTGTTGAGTTTAGCCTAGGACTTGTCCTTAGGGCTTTGCATATAGATTTCTTGATGTTCTTGTGGTTCCGGGTGCTCATGAACCGTTATGTGTTTGATATCGAGTCTTGGCATGTTTAGGGATCGTGTTAGAACGTAATTGGAATGATTCTTGGTTTGACCTCCGTTAATTGAATCCGTGATATTGTTGTTGCGTGTCAGAATGTGTTTGGACATGGTTTTGGGTTCCACGAACGAACCCCGAACCGGATTTTCTACCCTCGTACCTGGGGGGGGGGGGTAGGTGGGGGGACGAATCCCCACCACTTACCCGCTGCCCACGCTGCCCAGTTCCAGCGGGCAGCTGGCGGGCAGGCGTCTGCCCGCCGGGCACCCGCTAGAACAGTGCCACCGCCGGCAGGTGGTCCACCACCCACCGCCCACCCGCTGGAATGTGGTGCGTGGTGGGGTGTTTTTTCCCGTTTGATGTTTCCCCGTGTCCCGTTGTACCCCGTTTGACATGTATGAGTCTCATTTGATGTTTTGAATACCGTTCTAGGAATTTATGTGTAGTACGTATCGTCGTTATTATGTCTTGATTGCTATTGATTGATTATGTGTTGATTGTTTGAATGATGATGGGTATCGTGGTCATTGCGCAATGATCGATGTGACTGATGATGATGGAATTGTGATTGGTGGGAATGAATTGTTGGTGGAAAGCACAATGAGTGCTCGATTATCGTGTTAAAGGCACGGACCACCCCTTAGACTTGCTGGCTAAAGGCTCGGGATAGGGTATAAGCACTGCGGTGTCATGTTAGAGCTATACGCGTTAACCCCTTGGTATTGGTACTAGAGGTACGGACCATGCGAATGACACTTCGGTGCTACCATGTTGGTGGACTTGCTGGTGGTTACGGAGTGGGGCATGTAGTTGCTCCGGAGGAATAAGGAAGGAGGTATAAGGGTGTCTTAGAGGTACAGATTGGAACTGAAATAAGGATGGAGTGGAGTGAAAAGGTTGGAACTTGGTATAAGGTTGAAAGATGGTTTGTGTGACTTGATGATTACTTGCTAATTGATTATCTTTGAATCCCTTTGTTGACTCTATTTGCTATTTATGAGCTTATTTGTCTATTATGTCTTGTATCGTGTTCTTAGGACACATGCTAGTCTTTATAATTGTTCTATAATGTCGAGTCTGTTGTTGTGTCTCAAGTCTTGATCTTGGTTTAAAGCTAGTGTTGCTTAGACTATATTATGTATTCCAGTTTCAAAATGATTTCCCTATATTATATTTATTGTACTCAACGTGTGGGAGTGGGTTACTCAGCATTTTTCGTTGACGGTTGCTACGATGTGCTTTTTAGGTGACAGTCTTTAGCTAAAGAGTGCGTTAGTCGGTTCGTGGATCTCGCTTAATGGTAGTTAGACGGCCTGTGAGCCTTGAATTGTGTAAACGAATATTAATTATAGCTTATGCCTTGTTCAGTTAGTTTAGCCTGTGCATCTAGGTTCTCAAACCTAGATGTGGCATAGCACCCCGACAATTGTGTTTAGTTTATGCTCTATTTGGGATGATTAATGGTAGATTGCGTTATTTATATAAGCTTTTAATCGCTTTAAAAATTAGGGGTGTTACAGTATTGGTCATGCTTCCTTTAATACCCCATCTAGATCTTTCCAATTATCTAATATTCTTCACGTTCCTTGTTTGTCTACATCTTTATTATCGGTTCAAAAATTTGCATACGATAATAAAGTGTTATTTGAGTTTCACCCATCTTTTTTTTTTTTTGTTGTGAAGGATACCAATACCAAGGATGTGCTGCTACAGGGCAATAGCTCTGGGGTCTATACAGGCTTCCAATCATCAGTTCGTCTCCCTCCGCGTTTCTTTCCGCTCGTACGTCTACGTCAGTGTGGCATGATCGTTTAGGACATCCACACCATTGTGTTTTACATCGTATTCTTCAGTCTTTTTCGGTTAGTGGGTCTAGTAATTCTATTCGTTGTAATTATAGTTTGTGTAATGCGTATCAATTGGGCAAATCTGCTCGATTCTCACTGCCACGTGTTGAGTTATCTAGCACTAGTGTTCTTGATTTAATATATACAGATATTTGGGGTCCGACTCCTTTATTGTCTATTGATGGTTATCGCTATTTTGTTATTTTTGTGGATAATTATACCCGCAACACATGGTATTTTTCCATGATATTAAAACCAGATTTGTAGGCCATCTTTGATAAGTTTTGTATAATGGTTGAACGCTCCTTCAATAGAAAAATAAAATCCATTCAGTTTGACCTAGGAGCTGAATACAAAAAATTGCATAATTCCTTTGTTCAATTAGGAATTGTTCATCGACAGTCCTGTGCCTACACTCATGAACAAAACGGTCTTGTCGAACGAAAGCATAGACACATATTTGAAACGGGTTTAGCTCTCCTAGCCCGTGCCTCTATTCCATATAAATTCTGGAATTTTGCTTTTGAAACTACAGTTTATTTAATCAACAAAATGTTATCTGTTGTATTAAATAACTCTAGTCCTCATTTAAAATTGCATAACTCTCATCCTCCCTACTCTTTTCTTCGTGTCTTTGGGTGTCTATGTTATCCGTATCTCAAACCATACAATCGTCACAAAATGTCATATCGTTCCTCTCCATATGTCTTCTTAGGATATCTTGAGTCATTTCAAGGGTATAGGTGCATAGACTTATAGACTAACAAGATTTATGTGTGCAGGCATGTGAGATTTGATGAGACAGTCTATCCTTTTGCTATTGAAAATAATTTGCAGGCATCTCCTCTATAACTGATCATTCTGTGGGCTGAATCAGTTTTTTACCCTGCCGTGATCATCACTTGCCCGCCTGGGCAGCCTCATGGCAGTATCGACGCACCATCCAGCGACGATACCGCCGCACCACCATCGCAGCAGTAGCCCGCCACCCAGTCCACTGCACTACCCGAACACGAGCCTATGGATCACACGGTCCAGCTGGCTGTCAAGCCTCGTGGTCGACCTCGAGGTAAGACCATGAAATCCACTATCTGGACTCACGTGATGAGTACTTGGAGTCGGTCTCAGGCTCCACCATTAGCTTTAACCGTTCAGGTTTGTCCTTCAGATCCCACTTGTTATACTGAGGCAGTTAAGTACACAGAATGGCGTGAAGCCATGGATCAAGAATTTAATGCACTTCTTCAGAATCAAACATGGTTTCTCATACCATCATAGGCAGGTATGAATATTATTGGGTGTAAGTGGGTCTTTCGTACAAAACAAAAGGCAGATGGCTCCATTGAAAGACATAAGGCAAGACTGGTAGCAAAAGGGTTCAATTAGGTGTCTGGGCAAGATTTCTTTGACATTTCAGTACGGTGGTCATGCTAACTATAGTTGATAAGTGCATAATTGTTCATATTTATACCCCATGTCTACCCCATATTTAGCCTTGTTTTTCTTATGAAGTGTCACAATGTTGTTCAAAATGATCTTTATTTTGCTCATTTGATCCATTATGTGCAATTCATTATCTTTGAGTAGAAATGAAGGATTTTAGATCATGTTGGATGCATTTGGAGTCAAGGGGAGCCAAGGTGAAGCTAAGGAGATGGATGCAACACTTCCAAAGGAGCTAAAGAGTGATGATTTCAATGGTGTTGATCATATAGACAAATTAAACCAAGGCAAAAGTGGAACAAGTGTCAACAAGCTGAAATTCTCACATGGATTGGCCATTATTATGTTTTCGGGCCATATCTTGGTCTAGAAATATCCAAATTATGTGATTCTTGTCCCATTAGAAATATGACTCAAAGAGCTACAACTAATATTCAGAAATCAAAGCCTAAAAAGGAAGCTACGGGGTTCAAAATTGTCCTTGAAGTTGAAGTTCCAAACTTACAATCCAAAACTGATCATTGTTTGGGTTTTGGATCATATCTCGGTCTAGAAATGTCCAAATGAAGTGATTCTTGCGCCATTGGAAAGAAGACTCGAAGGGCTACAACTTTCATATAGATCATAGTTCCAAATTCTGAAGTTTTGAAGGCAAAAAGACACGGCCAAGTACACGGCCGTGTCTATGGCGTGTATTTTCTGTGCAATTCCAGTGTTCACTGCTATTTTTGGACACGGCCAGGGACATGTCCATGTCCCTGGCCGTGTCACCTGCGCTCTGTTTTATATATGCACGAATTTTGGTCATTTTTACTTGGTTTTGACTCTTGTTAGAACCCTAGACACTCTCTTTCATTCTCCTTCATATTTTTAGGTTAGATTAGGCTTAGATTTATGTTTCTTAACACTTTTGAAGCTTGTAATCTTCGATTTGAAGCTTGGATTCCAACATTTCAAGATTGTTCTTCCATTTTCAATACATAAGTTCTCCTTCCTTTTATCTCTTAATCTTGCAATGTTTATGCTTTACACTTGTGTTTTTGTGTTCTTTATGCTATTTAATCATGAGTAGTTAGTTTATGGACTTGAGTTAGGGTTGTATTACCTATCTTGATGCTTGATTTGTGATTATTGCAAAAAAAAAGGGAAGAACTCCAACCTAGGGTTCATGTGTTTGTGAAGGTTTTGTATTTATATCTTGTTAATGTTTGATGTACACATTCATTAGCTTGTTTTTGGAGGATTCCTTGCCTCAACGAGAGTTGGGTGATGAATCCAAGCCACCCCTTGCATAGACCCGATTTCTTTCTACGAAAATAGGGGAAATTGGGGGCTTTAGATGCTTTGTGTGCTTGATGGACTTGGAATTGATTCACCACGAAAGTGGGGCAATTCCTTGTTCTAATCCTTGTTTATTAATCATGAGATTGGTTCGTAGACTAGGATACCTACGTGCATTCCCGCTTGTTTCCTTGGTTACTTGTTCTCCCTAATCCCTTAGGTTGTTAAAGCATCTAGATGATAATGCTCCCTAGCTTGAGTCCTATTTCTTTATTTTGTGTTTCCATCTTGTTCATATGTGTTTTTGTTATTTTGTTTAGTTACCGTAGCCTTAACCTTGTTATGATTTGCTTAGCTTCTTGTTGATTTTCTTATGCTAGTGCCTAGTTTCTTGTAATTGCTTATTCCGTGCCATAACCCCCAATCCCTTGAGGACGATATAACACACCCGAGCTCACATCTCATTTTTACCACATCAACAGTCAGGTTACTTCTTTCTTTGGCTTTATCATCTGGGTGGACTATTAGGCAACTTGATGTTCATAATGCCTTTTTAAATGGAAACCTATCTGAGATTGTGTACATGAAGCAATCACTTGGTTATATTGATACTCAGTATCCAAATCATGTTTGCTTACTGAAAATTTCTTTTTACGGATTAAAACAGACACCTAGGGCTTGGTTTAATCTTTTGCATACTTTTTTACGATCTATTGGATTTGAAGCATAAAAAATGGATGTATCCTTGTTTTACTACTCATAGGGATCTGATTGTGTATATCTTTTATTTTATGTGGATGATATACTTATGATGAGGAGTGATCAGGATCTAGTTACTCAGTTAGTGTCAAAACTTTCTACTGCCTTTAAAATTAGAGATCTTGGTGAACCTAGATTTTTTCTTGGAATTGTGATAGTTAAATGCAATGATGGAATTTTGCTTTCACAACAAAGATACATGAATGACATTCTAAAACGTGCTAGGATGGTAGAATGTAAAGCACTATCTACTCTTATTTCTACTTCAAAAATCGTGGTCATTGATACAGCCTTGTACGATGATCCTACAGCACATGAGTTTGGCTGGTGCATTATTGTATTTAACTATCACTCGTCCTGATCTTTCCTTTGCAGTCAATTAGTTGTGTCACACATGCATGCTCCTACAGTTTCTCACTTAGAACAATTAAAAAGAGTTTTGAGGTATTTTAAAGGGACTATTACATTTGGTTTACGAGTCAGAAAGTGATCTTCATTCGAAGGAAATTCATGCCTTCTCTGATTCTGATTGGGCTGGTTATTCGGAGGATAGAAAATCTACAAGTAACTTTGCTATGTTTCTTGGCTCCAATTTTGTGTCCTGGGTCTACAAGAAACAAAGAACTTTTGCTAGATCTTCTACTGAGGCTGAGTATAAAGCTCTAGCAAATGTCTATGCTAAGGTAATTTGGATTATGTCTCTTCTGCGAGAAATCAAGGTTCCAGGTATCTCTTTCCCTAAATTATGGTGTGACAATCTTGGGGCTACGTATATGTGTGTCAATCACATCTTTCATGCACGCACCAAGCACGTAGGGATAGACTATGATTTTGTGAGAAATAGAGTTGCTGCTAGAGATATTCAAGTCAATTTCATCCCAATAAAAGATCAACTTGCAAACATATTTGCCTAGTCCTAGGTTTTATTTTCTTAGAGACAAGCTACAAGTTACTAGTATACCATGTGCTTGAGGGAGAGTATTAGGACTAGTCTTCCTATAATTCATTTAGACAATTCAATGTGGATTTGTATATCGATCATCGTACCTAAATCCATATACCAAAAAAATATCAATAATTGGTAGATGTTAACTCTGATAATGTTACCATTGAAAATATAATAATTTACTTCTACCTTTCAAAATTCATAGAGATGATATGAAGTTAGTAATGACTGGCGAAATTTGGAATAGTTAGCAAATTGACGTTAATAGGATTAGGTCAGGATTTTCAATACAATTCACAGTAAGTTACATAAGAAATATATAAATACATATAACAGAACTTAAATATAACTGAGACGGTAGAGTTCTAACATTCTCCCTCAAGCGGAAAGTTTATGCTTCAGTGACTTAATTTAACAATTGTATGAACATGATTTTTTTTTTTTAAATCACATTATTCATCAAATAAAGAAATACAAGCAGCAAGGAGGACATTTCCCTCGGCCTTCTAGAATCAATTTGACAAACCCTCTTTTACAAAAATAGCTAAGAATATACCAAATGCATAAGCGAAAACAGCACCTAGGCACAAAGCACAAATATCTTAAACAATAAAGAATAGAGTTAATTCCATGTTTTGCCCTAAATTTATAGGTGACAATCCACTTTTAGTCATTTTTTTATTAGAGCATCCTCATTTGGTCCTACTATTATTGTGGGATGACCATTTTTAGTCCTCCATCTTCAAAATCGTTGAAATATCGTTAAATACAAAGATATTTCAATCTTTTTTTATATAAAGTATGTTGAATCGCTATATTTCTTATGTTTATTTTTTTTTGAAAAATATTCATAATTGAAGACCAAAATGTCCTTGTATTTAACGATATTTAAACTATTTTGTTGATAAAGGACTAAAAATGGATATGCCACGATAATACTAGGACCAAAAATGGATGTTCTAATTAAAAAGGACTAAAAGTGAACTATCACCTATAAATCTAAGACCAAAAACGGAATTAACTCATAAAGAATATAAACAGAAATAAAACAAGAATAGAGCTAAATATCACAAAACAAGCTACCATATGCTAACAACCTAGCCACAAACCCAAGTAAGGCATTAGGCCACAGGCGGATTTTGGGCTGTGCAAGCTAGCCAACAGCACATGGCCTCAAATTTTAGAGGACCCAATATTTAATTTTTACCTAGCTAGTTAAGAAATTAAAAAAAAATTGCAATTAATTTTAATAGACTCCAAATGGAGAAATTGTAGAAACATGTGTTTATAGTATTTCATCTTGGAGATCAAATGTTCCAATCTTGCCCGCTGCTCCAATTTTGCGTATATTTTCCTTTTTTTTTTTTTTTTTTTTTTTTTTTTAATCCTTTTGCTTTGCGCCCACCTTCCTTTTTTAATTATTTTTTTTATTCTTTTGCCTTTCTCTTTGCGCACATCAACATTTTAACACCTTATTATTATTATTATTATTATTATTATTATTATTATTATTATTATTGTTGTTGTTGTTGTTGTTGTTGTTGTTGTTGCTGTTGTTGTTGTTGTTATTATTATTATTATTATTATTATTATTATTATTATTATTATTATTATTATTGTTGTTGTTATAATTGTAATTTATTCCATAATATGTATTTTGTCTTTCTCTTTGCGCACATCAACATTTTACCACATTATCATTATTATTATTATTATTATTATTATTATTATTATTATTATTATTATTAATAGAAAAAATTATGGTATTGGTTTTAAGGATTGCGCTTTTGGTATGACCTCATTTATTTACAAGAATGGAGCCACAAGCTTAGAATAAGAAGTTGGTTCAATTGCTAAAAGTTATTAAGAGATAAAATGCAAATTGCAAAATCAAGTCTTCTAAGACAAAAGAAGAAATCTGTCCGATTTCTCAAAGTCCAAACACTAATTGTTAGTGTTTTAATTGCTCAAAAAAACCCCAACATATAATTGGCAATATTATTATGGCAAACTAAGATAGGGTTAGCTTGGTGTCGGTTTGTTCTACAGAGGACTGATTGATCAGATACAACAACAGAGGGACTGACACTGAAGATCTGTTTTAAGAAGATGTTTCCTTTTTGCAGAACGTGGTTTAAGAAATCAGTTTTGGAAAGAAGATCAGCGTATCTGTCTTGGAAAGGTATGGACCGGATCTTTAAGATTACATTCTTCTTATATCGTCCTACCATCTACAATCAGAGATATCTATGGAGAGTGTTCTTATTATGGAACTATAAGTACTCTTATTCGATCAAGAATTAGGGTTACGCTTTTGAGAAGAAAGAAACACTCCGACATATACTAAGAGATCACATCTTTGATTATAATGACTCTTCTCAAGACAATTTGTTCTTGTTGATTATGATGAAGAACTTGAGAAGAGATATCATTGCTTAAACGAAAAGGACGCTAAGATCACACAGTTGTGGGAACAACATTGGACTGCGTCATTGAAGTAGACTGCATCAGAGTTAGCTCTCCAAGTGAAGGGACTTCATTGGATTTCTGTATGCACGGCTCTCCATCTTCAACAATCCACTAAATCAGTGTAGACTGGGTACGTACCTTGTGTGGGGCACTTGGGTGAGATTATTGTTCTCTACCTTTGTACATTGGATTATTTGTTAATGGATTGGACACCTATGAGATCGTCCCCCAGATGTAGATACACACTGTATCGAACTGGGTAAACAGCTTGTGTGTTGTTCTTTTCGTTGTCTGCCTTAGTTTATTCTTTCCGCAAGCTAATTAGTTATTCATCTATCTGACTGATATCATCGCTGAATCTGTCAGACTAATTCGTCAGTCGTTTAATTAATATCGTTAAATTGAAAAAATGCAAAATTACATGTGGTATCAGAGCTTTTAAGTCTACATAGTGACTTGATCCGTACGGGAAGTTTTTGCTTTTGCATTGCTCTCTTTTTATTGGAAGTGTCTCTGGTTGTCGGTTGGCAGTCTGTCTGCTTGTGTGTTTTTGGCTGGTTGTTTTTATTCAGGATGGATGCGAGCATGAAACCACCAGAATTGAATGGTCACAACTATTCATTCTGGAAGGCTCGTCTAGAGATCTATCTCAAGGTACAAGGTACCAGGGTTTATCGTACTGTTTTCTCTGGATGGAGCCATCCAACTATTCAGAACCCTGATGGAACTACTGCGGCAAAACCTATTGAGACTTGGACGGAAAATGAGATGATGGCCTTTGACCTGAACAATAAAGCACTGAACTCTATTGTAGGATCTCTGCATGAATCTGTGTTTACCTTAGTCACTGGGGTAAAGGAAGCAAAACGAGTATGAGAAATTCTTGAAACTAGGTTTGAGGGTACAAGTGATGTGAAGCCATCAAAACTTCAGATGGTACTGTCTGAGTTTGAAGCCCTTAGAATGAGCGAAGAGGAAAAAATCTCAGTCTTTCACAGTCGTGTTCAGAATCTGATGAACAGAGCCTCAATACTCGGCGAACCATTCACTGATGAAAGAGTAGTCAAAAAGATCCTTCGATCTTTGCCAAAACGCTTCCGAATGAAAGTAACCGCAATTCAGGAACACACAGGCTGGGAAAAGAAGAGTGTGGGAGAGCTTATGGGAAGCTTACACACATATGAACTTGAAGTGCTGGCTGATGATGACCTTGCTGTCAATAGAAAAGGCAAGTCAGTGGCTTTTGTTGCTGAAGCTGATCGAGAATCAGACACAGATGACATAGATGATGAAGCCTTGGCCCTACTAACCAAGAACTTTAAGAAGATCTTGAAAGGCTTTAACAGAAGGAGTCAAGGACAACCTAACAAGACACAATACAAAGGTAGTAACTCCTCATATCAGAAAACAGACACACCCTCTTTCACACAGAACAATCAGTCTCAAACTAGCCAACCAAGACAACCCAGAAGCAGTTCGACTGACACAGGTAGGACTCTCAACCGGTCAGTGCAGTGTCGAGAGTGTGAAGGATTTGGACACATACAGGCTGAATGTTCAACTTATCTCAAAAGAAAAAAGGCTATGTCTATGGCTACACTAAGTGATGATGAGGAAGAAGCATCTAATGGTTAATCAGATGACAACGTGGGAAACTTTGTGGCTTTCTTTTCAGCTACAGAAAACAAGTCCGAAGAAAATGAATCTGATGAAAAGTCGTATATTTCGACAGATGACTTTGAAGAGAGGCATACCCAACTTGAGATGGAATTTGCTAAACTTGTTGCAAGCTGGGAACAACTGGTGAAAGTTAGTAAAAATCTGAATGAAGAACTAAAGCAACGGGATGATCTTCTGAAGAAACTGAACACAGAACTTGTCACAAAAGAAGATCTTATAACTCAGATAAGATCTCGAGAAGGAAAACTGATAAAAGAGTTGGAGGATCTGAAGAAGAACATAAAGATGATGGACACCACATCAACTCTAGACAAAATTCTGGATTCTGGACGAAATCCAAATGACAAAAAGGGTATTGGTTATAAAAGAGGGGAATCTTCAAAAACTATTCCTGTGTTTGTCAAAGAGGGTATGTCAATTGATACACCAGCTCGCAGGTATGAAATAGGACAGTCATCTCGGTCAGTCTAGATAAAGGAAAAAGGGAAGACACATGCAGAAACTGATTTTGGCAGAGTGGCGTTTCAATCTCAGTACTCAAAGTTCAAAGCTAAATTTGCTAGAATCAGACAATATACACCCATCTGTCACTACTGTCAAACAAAAGGTCACACACGACCTGAGTGTTATTCTTTTACAGAGACCAAAGGAAGGAGAAATATCAGAACAAGACTATTACACCGTTCACAATACAAGTTTGGGTCAGGAAGTCAGAAGTAATATGCTATCCCACTATAGTTCTGACTGCCTCTACAACCGAAGCAAGATGGTATTTCGACAGTGGGTGCTCCAGACATATGACAGGAAATGTCAAGTATCTTATGGCTGTTCAACCTAGCAGTGGATCAATTACATATGGAGACGGACAAAAAGGGAAAATAGTTGGAAAAGGTACCCTAAATGTACCAGGCTTACCTCATCTAGAAGAAGTTCTTCTAGTCAGTGGTTTGAAAGCAAATCTTATTAGCATCAGTCAGTTGTGTGATCAAAACTGGAATGTGTGCTTCAATCGTAACTGTTACAGAGTCAGGGATAAAGCAGATCAACTGGTAATGGAAGGAACACAATCCTCTGACAACTGTTATGTACTGACTAATGAAAATGCTTGTCGCCTATCAAAATCAGATGAATCAAAACTTTGGCATAGAAGACTGGGTCACATAAACTACAGAGACATGGATAAAATGATCAAATTGAATGCTGTGCGAGGGATACCTAAGATCAGAATAGAACAAGAAGGGGTTTGTGGTGTATGTGCCATTGGGAAACAAATAAGAACTCCTCATAAAGCAGTAAAAGTTATTACTACCGAGAGATGCCTAGAACTGGTTCATATAGACCTTATGGGACCAACGCAAATTGAAAGCATTGGTTCAAAGAAATACATATTTGTGTGTGTAGATGACTTCTCTCGGTTCAGCTGGGTATATTTCCTAAGAGAAAAATCTGAAGCCTTTAACGCTTTTAGAACCTTGTGCATAAGAGTTCAAAAAGAGAATAACGAGCCTATAATAAAAATTCAAAGACTAAGAAGTGATCATGGTAAAGAGTTTGAAAACGCTTTATATTCAGATTTCTGCACCGAGAATGGTATAGCCCATGAATTCTCAGCTCCCAGAACATCTCAACAGAATGGTGTGGTGGAAAGAAAGAATCGAACCTTGCAGGAAATGGCTAGAGTTATGTTACATGCATCTCATCTACCACAACGTTTCTGGGCTGAAGCAGTACACACTGCATGTCATACAATAAATAGAGTCTACCTGAGACCAGGTACGTCCAAAACGCCTTATGAGATCTGGAAGGAGAAGAAGCCGAACTTGAAGTATTTTCATGTGTTTGGGACAAAGTGTTATGTGCTGATCGATAGGGAACAAAGGGGGAAGTTTGAACCTAAGAGTGATGAGGGCATCTTCCTGGGGTACTCTCCAAACAGTCGAGCCTATCGAGTCTACAACAAAAGAACTCAATCTGTAATGGAATCAGTAAATGTTGTTATAGACGACTATCCTGACGAATCTGTAGAAGCATCAGTAACTGAACCAGAGACAGAACCTCCTCTTAGTGAGTTAGACACAGCTAAGGACACCAGATCCAAAACTCAAGATTCATCATATGAAGATCAAGAAGGTTATGAACAGGAGACGTCCCTCGTCGATAATGTGGGTAAGAACAAGCCCACCAGAACTCAGAAAAATCATCCTTCAGAAAACATTATTGGTGATCCAACAGATGGGATGAATACCAGAAGCCGGATGAGAAACAATCTGATAGAAATATCCGGATCAGCCTGCTATACCTCAAAAATAGAACAAAAAAGTGTAAAAGAAGCTTTACAGGATGATCTGTGGATCAAGGCTATGCAAGAGGAGCTACACCAATTTGACCGGAATCATGTCTGGGATCTGGTTCCAAGACCTGATCGTGTCAACATAATCGAAACAAAGTGGATCTTCAAAAATAAAACTGATGAAGCTGAAAATATTGCAAGGAACAAAGCTCAGTTAGTTGCTCAAGGATACACTCAGATAGAGGGAATTGACTATGATGAAACGTTTGTTCCTGTGGCAAGGTTAGAGTCGATCAGAATTTTGTTGGCAGTCGCATGCATACTAGGATTCACACTGTTTCAGATGGATGTTAAGACAGCGTTTTTGAATGGGCACCTGCGTGAAGATATCTATGTGGCTCAACCGAAAGGATTTGAAGATCCAGACCATCCATCTCATGTCTACAAGCTCAGAAAAGCCCTCTATGATCTCAAACAAGCTCCAAGGGCATGGTACGAACGACTGACACAGTATCTGCTACACCATGGGTATAAGCGAAGAAGTGTTGACAAAACCCTGTTCTTAAAAACCACTGGAAGTCATGTTACCATTGCTCAGATTTATGTGGATGACATTGCCTTTGGTTCTACTTTACAAAAGTACACTGATGATCTAGTAAAGGTCATGAAAGAAGAATTTGAAATGTCTATGGTTGGCCAACTGACATACTTTCTAGGGCTGCAAGTGAAACAGAGTCCTGAATGGTACTTTATCTCACAAGAAAAGTATGCTAAGAATTTGGTCAAGAAGTTTGATCTGGAATCATGTAAACCATCCAGGACACCCATTTCTACCTCCATAAAAGTATCCAAAGACGACACTGGTGCATCAGTTGATAACACAGTATATCGGAGTTTGATAAGAAGTCTGCTTTACTTAACTGCTAGTCGACCAGATATTATGTTCAGTGTTGGAATCTGTGCAAGATATCAATCTGATCCGAAAGAGTCTCACCTGATAGCTGCTAAACGGATTCTGAAGTATATAAAAGGAACAATTCAATATGGGCTATGGTACTCCAAGGACAGTGAACTTAGCCTGGTTGCATACTGTGATGCTGATTGGACAGGAAATATTGATGACAGAAAGACTAATTCGGGTGGGCGCTTCTTTGTTGGTAAGAACTTGGTATCGTGGCTGAGCAAGAAACAGAATTCAATTTCCTTAAGTATTACAGAGGAAGAATATATAGCCGCTGGCGGATGTTGCACTCAGTTGGTTTGGATGAAACAGATGCTTCTGGACTATGGGCTTACTCAAAGGATTATGACACTCTACTGTGATAATGTCAGTGCAATCAATATCTCGAAGAATCCAGTTCAACATTCTAGAACGAAGCATATTGATATAAGGCATCACTATATCAGAGACTTGGTAGAGTCCAAGGAGATAGAGTTGGAATACATTCAAACAGATAAGCAATTGGCTGACATTCTGACTAAGCCTATGGATACAAATCGATTTGAAATTCTCAGATCCGCTCTGGGAATCTGCAGGATTGACTAATAAGGCAGTAAGTTACACAGAAGGAGAGTACATGGTGTTATATTTACGGGTCAAATTTCAACCTTTGATTCCTTTTAAAACTCCCTTCTGTTTTGTTAAGAGAATATCTTAACCTAAGTTACCGTAAAGTAATTAGCCTTTTTCGAATTTCAAATCTGCAACTCTTCCGTTTCATTCCTAAAAATGAGGTATACCGTTGCGTCAATCACATCAGTTCTGCATGTAATCTGACGAGCCGCATTAATTAGGGTTCTTCTCCCTTGGGATTATATATGATTATCGGGTCAAGCTTGAAAGGAAGAAGAGTTAAAAAATATCTCTGCTTACTGATTATTTTCTCTCTGCTCTTCTACCTAGGGTTTACCTTCTTGCATACCCAAATTGCATATCAATGGCGGACGCTGTACGAAATATCATCATCAAGCTTGGGAGAAAGGTCCATTCACCAGAAACAGCCACTAAGCATGTAAAAACGCTGCTCCAGTTAGCTATGAAGAAGAAATTGAAGCTTGACTCTGATCTACGCGATGAAATCATGGTCACTGTGCTCTCGGATTATCCGGAGTTCTATGCAGATTGGTCCGAGGATGACACCAGTGAGCTTTTGATGCTAGCCTCCGAGGCGAGTGATGAGGTTTGCCCTGCATCTATCCCAGAGCCTGCATATGATAATCGTGCTGGGGCATTCCTTCAGTATTTTGCTCAACGGGCTCTTGAATCCGAAGAAGTCTCACGTCGTCGAGCAGCAGCTCAACCCCGCTACCTACAAGCTGCCCAGGACGAAGCCACACGCTGGATTGATTTTCTTCGTAACAGGTCCAATACCTCTGAATCTCCTATTGAAATCTCTCCTGATAAGCCTGATGATTTAGTCTCTGATGCTATTCCGTCTGCCTTGCCTATTGTTGAAACTGATAATGTGAATGCTTTATTATCTGTGAGATCCTCTGTGTCTGATGATCCCCCCTGTATCCCCTCTGAAAAATCTGATCCTTTGAAAGATGTTGTTGATGAAGTTTCTGATGAGAACGATAAATCGTCTTATTTGGCCAACAATCTTAGTTTGGTTGTTTACTCTGCTGACAAAGTTGCTCTGCCCTGTACTGAAATTGCTGCGTCCCCAAGAGAAATCTATCCGTCTGAGAATCCTTCCAGTTTGCCCACTGAAATTGAGGCTGTCGGTATCTCAAATGCCCATGCATCTGATCAAATAGATGGGGTGCCATTCTACACTTCTTCATCATTGGCTGAGAGCCTTGAACATGTACGGCAGGTTTACCCACTGCCTCTATTCCAGAACCGTATTGTGTGATTCATCCTTCTGAGTCCTCGAGTGAAGATGAAAAGATTCTTGCTGAAGTCTATGGCTCACATGCCTATCTGTCTAAACCCCCTTCGGTTGAGGCGACTGCGCATCCTGATTCAACCACCTTCAAGATTCAAGAAGTTACCAGTCTTCTTGGAAGTTCTTCTGCCCAAGTTTCTGAGACAAGTCACTCCGTGTCTCCAAGCCCTTCTGCTCATTCCCCATCCAAAGACACGAGAAAATCCAAACGAAAGAGTGTCCCTGTGAAGGTGGTTGTGGAATCCGGTGATGACAATCTTGATGTGGCTCAACCTGAGAAGAGGAGAAAGTCTGGTGAGCCAGTCAAAACTGAAGCTAATCCTCCTGTTCAACAAGTGTTCAAAACCCTGCGGTCATCCGTCAAATAAAAAGGTCCTGCTGTGGTTCCCACATCTTCTACCCGGAAGGGGAAACCAATTACTCGCTCCATAGGATGAAGTATTACGCCTGAGGTTCAACCTACTGCTGAGAATCCTGATACATCTATCTATAGACCTCAGTTTGTCTCCTCTACTGCCTAAGGAAAATGGTCCACAATTATTCGGAGAGATCTTATTGTTCAGCGGTCTGTTGATGAACACCAGTTGAACTCTGTTTGCGACATCTTGCCCTTGCTGAGTGAAGTGGGCCTGTTGAAGACTGTCTCCTCCCTTTGTCCTTATTCGAAGCTTCTGACTTACGAGTTCTACTGTAATCTTAATGAGGAGATTGACAATTTGACCGGGATGCGACCAATGCGAATCTTCATTCGAGGTAAATGGTATGTCTTCGGCCCTGACATGATAAATGAGTATTATGGTTTGAAAGGTGTGCACGAGGAAGAAATCACGGACTGGGATTTGGTGGCAAAGACCCTCACAGGTGGACAAACTGATACATGGCCTACGGGTGAAAAAGATTATCTGTCTAGCTCACAACTCACCTCCAAATATGTCATCTTGCACCGTCTTGCACTTCACAATTGGCTTCCATCGGCTCACTTTCATACGGTCGGCAAGCAATTGACAGCTCTCTTGTTTCGGATTGGGACAAAAATGTGTATTGATCTGGGGCCCTGGATCTATTATCATATCCTCACTTTGATCCATCCTCGAGAGCAGAAGGTACGGTTGTTATTCCCCTAATATGATATTTGGAGTTCTAACATCGCAGGGCCTTGAGCCAATGCCTAGTGAGGTGATCAGTCCGACTCGTCTTTATACTGTTGATCCTCGTCTTCTGACTGGAGGTCACATCTGAGACGTTACGCCGGTGATTGTTCCTTCCACTTCTGATGCTAATACTGTGGCTGATGATTCGCCACATGCGAAAGATGTCCAACTCTCTCTTCGTCTAAAGGCCCGGGTATCTGACCTTGAGACTGTTCATGGAATCATTGTGAAGCAGCTGACAGGGGCCCGTACTGAATTGGCTACCATTCTTCTCCGCTTGAGCTTGACTGAATCTACTGCTGCTGATGCTGCTAAGTCTGACAGTGAGAACCCCTCCAATGCTTGACCGTGCTTTGACTATCTTTGGCAAAAAGGGGGAGTGTGGAACTCAGAGGGAGTATTTTGATGTTTTTGTACCTTCTGGCCCTGTCTGGGCGACTGATTGTGATGGCACCACCTTATGAAGAAAGTTGTTTTGTTCTAGCATAACTTGTATGTTGTGTTTTTGTTATGCTTTGTAATTAGATATTTGGTTTTTTTATGCATTACTATCTTAGTCCTATCTAGTTTGTGTTTGTATAAGTAGTCGAGTTGTTTTGCCAAATAATAGCCAAAGGGGGAGTTTGTTAGTGTTTTAATTGCTCAAAAAAACCCCAACATATAATTGACAATATTATTATGGCAAACTAAGATAGGATTAGCATGGTGTCTGTTTGTTCTACAGAAGACTGATTGATCAGATATAGCAACAGAGGGACTGACTCTGAAGATCTGTTTTAAGAAGATGTTTCCTTTTTGCAGAACGTGGTTTAAGAAATCAATTTTGGAAAGAAGATCAGCGTATCTGTCTTGGAAATGTATGGACCGGATCATTAAGATTACATTCTTCTTATATCGTCCTACCATCTACAATCAGAGATATCTATGGAGAGTGTTCTTATTATGGAACTATAAGTACTCTTATTCGATCAAGAATTAGGGTAACACTTTTGAGAAGAAAGAAACACTCCGACATATACTAAGAGATCACATCTTTGATTGTCATGACTCTTCTCAAGACAATTTGTTCTTGTTGATTATGATGAAGAACTTGAGAAGAGATATCGTTGCTTAAACGAAAAGGACGCTAAGATCACACAGTTGTGGGAACAACATTGGACTGCGTCATTGAAGTGGACTGCATCAGAGTTAGCTCTCCAAGTGAAGGGACTTCATTGGACTTCTGTATGCACGGCTCTCCATCTTCAACAATCCACTAAATCACTGTAGACTGGGTACGTACCTTGTGCGGGGCACTTGGGTGAGATTATTGTTCTCTACCTTTGTACATTGGATTCTTTGTTAGTGGATTGGATGCCTATGTGATCGTGCCCCAGATGTAGATACACACTGTATCGAACTGGGTAAACACCTTGTGTGTTGTTCTTTTCGTTGTCTGCCTTAGTTTATTCTTTCCGCAAGCTAATTAGTGATTCATCTATCTGATTGATATCATCGCTGAATTTGTCAGACTAATTCGTCAGTCGTTTAATTAATATCGTTAAATTGAGAAAATGCAAAATTACACTAATAGTCAACCATATTTCAGTTGAGGAGTTGGTTGATCATCCTAGCAAGGTGACGTGGTGTGTGACCCTTGGCTAGCTTTGATAATAGAGTTAAAAGTAGGGCAACTTGGTGGCTGACCCCTATTTGAAGGACTATTAATCCAGAAGAAGCTGTGTTGGCTTCTATCACTTTGTATTTGTAACAATACTTAATGAAATCTCATTGGGTTGAGGAGAAGAGTGGAGTAGGAAGTGTGTTCCGATCCACTATAAAAATTCATGTCTCTTATTTTTTATTTTAGTGCTCATTTATTATCTACAAACTAACTCATACTTACACAAATATGTTAATTTTACAAATGTTTGCTACGATATTTTTGGCAAGCTTAAGACTTTCGTTGCAAGCACGGACTAACAATATGCAATTCTGGTATGTTATTAATTTTTACTTTGCAAAATGTGTATTTCATTTATTCTATAAAGTATTATATATAAGGTTTAAAGTATTGATTATATCTGCAATTATATTGTCTGATTACTTTATTTACTGCAAATTGTCTATTACAGTTTTGCTATAAAGCACTACATTTATGCTATATATCTACTATAGTAATAAGAACCAAAGAGAGTTAGGCCTATAATTGGTAGAAAAAATGACGGTTTTTAATCAAATGAATGGCTCAGATTGACTAGATTTTAATTTTTTCTTGAAATTTTCTAATTTATCCTTAATTATATAATTATCCGTTAACTTTTACGTTAAATAGTATCTTTTCCGTTAATTTCGGCTAGTTCACCGTTAACTTATTGATTTCAATAAGAAAGGTATTAGGTTCGAAACTCATCCCAGTCAAAGTTGACATAATTAGTATTCCATTTTACTCTGCGAATAAGAACCAAAGAGAGTTAGGCCTATAATGGGTAGAAAAAATGACGGTCAAATTTTTTAATCAAATGAATGGCTCAGATTGATCAGATTTTAATTTTTCCTTGAAATTTGTTAAGAGTTAATACCGTTTGAGGTCCTCCGAGTATAGTGATTTTGCCACGATTAGTCCTAAACTTTCAAATTGACCATCTGTGGTCCTTCGACTTTTAAATTTAACCATTCGTGGTCCAAGTTAACCACCCGTGGTCCTTCAAGTTTCAAAACTTAACCAGTTGTGATCTTCTTGAAAGGACCATGGTTGTTTAAAATTTAATAGTTGAAGGACCATGGGTGGTTAACTTGGACCTCAAATGTTTAAATTTGAAAGTCGAAGGACCACATATGGTCAATTTGAAAGTTTAGGACTAAATATGGCAAAACCACTATACTCGGAGGACCTCATATGGTATTAACTCAATTTGCTAATTTATCCTTAATTATATGATTATCCGTTAACTTTTCCATTCAATATTATCTTTTCTGTTAATTTCGGTTGGTTCACTATTAACTTATTGATTTCAATAAGAAAGGTACTAGGTTCAAAACTCATCCCTGTCAAAGTTAGCATAATTAGTATTATATTTTACTCTTATTAAATTAAAAAATAATTTAGTAGGTACAACAAAAAATAATAAATATGCATTTCTTTAATTTAGAATTATGTGTCTACAATGCCTTGATTAAAAAAAAAAAGTTATTCATTATTAATAAATTAAATAAGAGAAATAATTTCATTAGTTATATTGTATTTATTTTTCTCCAATATAAAAATTCTTTACATTCAAATTCATCAATTGATTATATTCTCTACATTGTCTCTACAATGTCTTTATTAAAATAAAAATTATTCATTATAAATAAATTAATTAAGAGAAATAATTTCATTAGTTATATTGTTTTTATTTTTTTCCAATGTAAAAATTCTGTACATTCAAATTCATCAATTGATTATATTCACTACATTGTCTATTATCTTTTTTGTTGTGCACTATTTTTAATTAAATATCAAAGTTATAATACAAAATAATGCTATATATTTATTTTCTAAGTATTTTATTAATACTATGAAAAAATTAAAAATATATATAATTAAGTCAATCATATTAACTACTTGAGGGATTTGTTGACAAAGATAGTATTCAAATCACACAACAAATTGAAGTGGGAAACTATCTCGCAATATCCTTGTTTGGTAATCAGCAACTAGCGGTTAGCGTTAACGGAATAGATTAGCTAATTTGACAAGTGAATTATATCAACGGTTGCTAAAAAGATATTTAATTTGAAAAAATTAGCTGTTTAGATTAACGTGTAAAATGACCTAAGGGTATAATAATAATAATAATAATAATAATAATAATAATAATAATAATAATAATAATAATAATAATAATAATAATAATAATAATAATAACAACAACAACAATAACTATAACTGTTTAAAAAAATTAAAAAAAAATAATAGTAATTTAATAAAAGAAATAAAATTAAAAAAAAAAAAAAACAAACAAACAAAATAAAACATATGTGGAGCCAAACGTTTGGCTCCCTTTAGGTTTGTCACTTTTTTCACATCGGTGGGAAAAGTGGCATGGGAGCCTTGAGGCTCTTATAAAAGGAGCCTTGAGGCTCCTATAAAAGGAGCCTTAAGGCTCCAATTTAAAGATAAGCTTGCCCATCAATTAATGGGTAAGCAGTGAGCCAGAAAACTGGCTGGCTCTTGTTATTCAAGGTGTCGAAATGACTCTATAGGTTAAGCTTTTTTTTTTTTTTTAATATAGATATGTTTTGGGGAAATAATTCTAAAAAAAAAAACGCTAAGTTAAAATATTATAAATTGAAATGTTTGTATTTTCAGTGGCTTGGAACAAATTGTTGCTTCAAACTGTTGAATAACCCTACACTTTCTTTAGCATTTTAATCTTTGGGTTACATCATATTTACCAATTGTCCAATATTTTTGGGTTGCATCATAATTAAAATTTTTAAATTTTTACTACTTCATCTAAATTCCTTAAATTAGGAATTTCTTTATCCATAATAATTTGTTCAACAATAATGATTGAACTAAATGAACATTGAGCAAAACACCTAAAGGACTGGTACCGTTGATTCATTCATTGATCTTGTATATATGTGCATTCATTAAATATATTAGAACCCTTTGCAACAAAATACTTGATTACTATTTTAAAAAATTTTAGTAACAATTATAATGAATCTCCTATATTACATTGTATTCATATACTATGAGCTACATACTTAAATAAACAAATTTGACATTAAATTACTTATGTATGAACTTCTCATATATAGTCTTGCATTGATATACTTTCAAATATTTATTTAATTATAAACATTGGGCATTAACTCATTCGCGCAATGCGCGTGTAAAACTAGTTATTATATATAAGGCTTAAATAATTGATAATATGTGCTAATTTGCTATGTTATTACTTTATTTCCAGAAAATTGTCTATTGCAGTTTTTCCTATAAAGTACTACACTTACGCTATAAAGTATATTATATATAAGGCTTAAAATCTACTATACTAATAAGAGCCCAAGAGAGTTAGGACTATATAATGGGTAGAAAAAATGACGGTAAAATTTTTTAATCAAATGAATGGCTCAGATTAATCAGATTTTAATTTTTCCTTAAGATATTTCCTAATTTATCCTTAATGAATATGATTATCCGTTAAATAATATCTTTTTCGTTAATTTCTGTTAGTTCACCATTAACTTACTCATTGATTTCAATAAGAAGGGTCTTACGTTCGAACCCCATCCCAATCAAAGTTGGCATAATTAGTACTTTATTTTACTCTTATTAAATTGAATAATAATTTAGGGGACATGCGGTTTTGGAGGAGTATAATACAATCCAGGCTGAGCTGACTCGTCTGGAGGCACAGGAGGATATATATTGGCGGCAGAGGGCAAAGCAGCATTGGCTGCGAGGGGCGGATGCCAACACCAAGTTCTATCATAGGTATGCCTCTTCTCGTAAGCGTAAAAATTCTCTGTCTAGACTGAAAAATGCGGATGGTAGCTGGGTGTCTAAGGGTGCTATGAATACAGTTATTATTCATTATTTTACTAATATTTTTAAATCATCTGTAACCCGATCCCAAAGTGATTTCTTTAATAACGTGCCCCCCCCCCCCCCCCGTGTATCTGAGTTGCAAAATGAGTCTTTGTTGAAACCCTTTGTGGCAGAGGAGGTGAAAGTGGCTTTGTTTGCTATGTTCCCGGATAAGGCGCCTGGGCCGGATGGGATGAATCCGGGTTTCTATCAGCATTTTTGGGGTGTGGTGGGGCCTGAGGTGACTGAATTCGTACTTGGTTGTCTTAATGCGGGTGTATTCCCAGAGGGATTAAATGATTCTAATGTTGTGTTAGTCCCGAAAAAGAAGGTCCCTGAATACCCCACGGATCTGAGGCCAATTGCTTTAAGTAATGTGGTATACAAAATTATGGCCAAGATGATTGCAAATAGAATGAAGCCTTTTATGGATTCTATTATTTCAGAGTCACAAAGTGCCTTCATCCCGGAGAGATTGATAACTGATAATATCTTAATTGCTGCTGAGATAGGCCATTTCCTGAATAGAAAACAATGTGGAAAGGTGGGTTGGGGGGCCCTAAAGTTGGATATGGCCAAAGCTTATGATAAAATGGAATGGGTCTTCCTGAGGCAAATGATGAAAGCTCTAGGTTTTGCGGAACAGTGGGTGAATTTGATTATGATGTGCATTACTACTGTTTCTTATAATATTCTTATTAACGGCACAGTTGGGGGTGTAGTGGTACCAACAAGGGGTCTCAGACAGGGGGATCCTCTTTCCCCTTATCTTTTTATCATTTGTGCAGAGGGACTGTCTTTAATGTTACAGCGGGCCCAGGCGTTGGGAGCTGTCCATGGGTGCAGAGTGGCACGTGGTGCCCCACCTATTTCCCATCTATTTTTTGCAGATGATAGCCTCTTATTCTTTAAGGCGAATGTGCAGGAGGTGAGTGCGGTAAAACAATGTTTGGAGCACTATGAGGTACTATCTGGTCAGTCTATTAATTATCATAAGTCCAGTATTTGTTTCAGCAAAAATACAGATGTGGATGTAAGGGAGGAGGTGAGTGCGGTTTTGGGAGTTGCCCAGGCTGTGGATTTTGGGAGATATCTGGGGTTGCCTTCGTTTGTTGGAAGGAACAAGAAACAGGTTTTCGCATATATTGAGGAAAAAATCCAACAACGGATAGGCTCTTGGAATAAGAAATTATTGTCCCAGGCAGGCAAAGAGATCCTATTGAAAACGGTAGCCCAATCTATGCCTACTTTTTCAATGAGTGTCTTTTTGCTAACTGATTCCCTTTGCATGGCAATACAGAGAACTATGAACAGATACTATTGGAATAAGGGTGGGGCAGGTGGAATACATTGGATGGCTTGGGATCGTCTCAGTAAGCCAAAAACAGTTGGGGGCCTGGGCTTTAAAGATCTAAAAGCTTTTAATCTTGCAATGTTAGGCAAACAGGGTTGGCGCTTTCTCACCAAACCTGAATCTTTGGTGGCAAAGGTATATAAGGCAAGGTATTTCCCTAAAGCTGATTTCAGAAGTGCTGTCATAGGAAATAATCCTAGCTATTGCTGGAGGAGTATAATGGCGGCGCATGATCTAGTGTGTGGTGGAATAAGGAGGAGGATTGGGGATGGGGAGACTACTATAATTGGTAAAGATCCTTGGCTTCTGGATTTGGATTATAAGATACATACTATTTTACCATCTATTATTAGTGAGTCGAAAGTGTCAGGTTTGATGGATCAGAATACCCGTACTTGGGATCTGGACATCTTAAATGATATTTTTGACCCACACGATGTGAACCGTATCTGTAGGGTGCCAGTCTGCCCGGACTATGAGGATATTTGGTATTGGTATAAGGAGCATAATGGATTGTATTCTGTTAAAAGTGCATATCGCTTGATTGTGGGGGAAATACAGAATGATACGGCTTTTGATAAATGGCCAGCATTATGGAAATTAGATGTGCCCCCCAGGTGGAAAACGTTTCTGTGGAGAGCTTTGAGGGGTGTGCTACCAACCACAACAGCTCTTGCTAGTCGGAGAGTTGATGTGAATCTTGCATGTCCCATGTGTCTTAGTTTTAATGAAGATGTTATGCACTGTTTGATAGAGTGTCAATATGCTTGTCATGTCTGGAATGAATCTTGCCTTATTATTTCTTCTGTGCATGGGGGATCTTTTGTTGAATGGTTTCAGAGTGCGATGACTGTGCTAACCACGGATGTTCTTATTCAAGTTGTAGCAGTTCTGTACCACTTATGGAATGCACGAAACTCTGCGGTATGGGAGGCGTATATGAGGCCACCCAAGCAAATGTGTTTGGCCGCCAAAGCAGCCCTCTCGTCCTGGAGGGCCTCACGGCCGTGTGTAACAGATCAGCAGCAGCCTCACGAGCCGACACCCACTGGCCTGCAGTGCCAGGTAGATGCCGCATGGTGTCCGTCGACGTGGGCAGCAGCATTTGGCGCGGTTCTCTTGGACGGCCAAGGAGGCTTCGTAGCGGCTATGAATGGGCGTTTGCCTTTGTGTGAGAATGCAATCACGGCGGAAGCACTAGCTTGTAAGGAGGCTTTGTCTTGGCTAAGGGATCGCCAGGTTACAACGGTAACTCTATCCACGGATTGTTCGGTACTGAAGTCTTATCTCTCTAGAGTTGATTTACATCCAAGATCCTATGTTGGTGTTATTGTTCGGGAGTGTCAAGCCATTATGGCTCAGTTTATTTCTTGTTATTTATGCTTTATTCCTAGACGATTAAATGTTATTGCTCATACGTTAGCATCTAGGGTTACTACTCAGGATATGGCTATGCTGTGGGAAAATGTCCCTCCTGATTTTATTGTTACACATATTCATTAATAATATTCGATCTTCCTGCTTTCAAAAAGAATAATAATTTAGTAGCTACAACAAAAAATAATACATATGCATTTCTTTAATTTAGAATTATGTGTCTACAATGTCTTTATTCAAAACAAATTATTCATTATCAATAAATTAAATAAGAGAAATAATTTTATTAGTTATATTGTCTTTATTTTTCTCCAATATAAAAATTCTTTGCATTCAAATTCATCAATTGCTTATATTCGCTACATTGTCCCTACAATGTCTTTATTAAAAAATATTGTTGGTCCCAAAAGAGGTAAGGTAAAAGTCTAGAGGGAGGGGGGGGGGGGTGAATAGACTTTTAAACTTTTTCGCATAGCACAACAATTGCTAAGGCACGGAGAAACTAAAACTCTTAACTAGATTGTTAGAGTCTGGTACGCAGCGGAAATAAATAAAGCAAGTGTGTGTGAGATTGTGTCAAGTATATCTCGTGAGAAGCAAGCATGAAGCAGTAAGTAAAGAAAGCAGTAAAGAACACAAGACAATTATAGTGGTTCGGAGGTGGTGTAATCTTCCTACTCCACTTGCTCTTATCTCCAAGAGCAATTCACTATATCCACCACTACTTGGTTCCTAGATACAATGAATTCCGTGATCTAGTGCTTTGATCACCAAGCCCGCACTAATCATGCCCAGTGCCACCAACACTGCTGTTTCGGGTTTCACGACTCCGCGTTACTTTCCCCCCTGTCTTCTACGCTCCGGTAGAAACGCTCTTCCGTGATCTAGTGCTTTGATCACAAAGCCCGCACTAATCACGCCTAGTGCCTCCGACACTGCTGCTTCGAATCTCACAGCTCCGTGTGACAATCCAGGATTTCACAACTCCGTGTTACTTTCCTCCCTTCCTACACTCCCGTAGGAATGTCACTTGTTCAAATACAAGTTTTCTTCTTGCTTCCAACTTCTAAGACTTTGTAGATGATCTTCAATGTGATGCAAGTCTCTTGTTGATGAAGATATAACACTCTTGAATGATTTATCTTGAACGCTCTATATCTGAGTATTTTTCTCTCACTTGGATATTTTCAAATTATAGCTCTTGAGATGGAAAACTCTCTTAATTTTTGTATGCTATGTTTAGCTCTGTTCGTATATGCTCTTCATCCTGCCTTTCCTCTGCATCAATCTTCATCCTTATATAGCTGGTAATGAGAATTTGCCCGTTGGAAATAGATGATCTCATTTTTGAATTCTTGTATCTTTTGTTAGAGATCTTATGTTCTCGCAACGTGTCAGAAAGATAATCTAGCCGTTTGTAGAGCTTCAACTTCATGTAAATAGGTTCCCAAACTTCATCTGATGGTGCTCTGGCATTCTCACGTTTCTTGAAGTATTTGAGTTTCAATATCATGTAGAACTGCATCTCTGATCTGCTCTGTAGTGGTTCTTGTTTCTTTGGGATTTAAATACTTCAAAAATATTCTTCAATTTAATCCCATACTAGTTAGAAGTTTTCTTCATCTTGCGCGTTTGGGTGTTGCTTCAAACTGGTTTTGAACTTCCTCCCAATTTGAATTTCTCCTTTGTAATTGACACGCAATTTGAATTTCTTTCACGTTGACTTTGAAATTGGCTAATTTGAATTTCTTTGACGTTGACTTCGAAATTGGCTCCCAGACTTCTCCTGATTTCAAATTGCTTCGCAACGTCTTCTTTGAATCGGTCCCCAATTTTGAAATTGCATCTTCATCTTTCAAGTCTGGGTGTTGCTTCAAACTGGTTTTGAACTTCCTCCCAATTTGAATTTCTCCTTTGTAATTGACACGCAATTTGAATTTCTTTCACGTTGACTTCAAAATTGGCTAATTTGAATTTCTTTGACGTTGACTTCGAAATTGGCTCCCAGGCTTCTCCTGATTTCAAATTGCTTCGCAACGTCTTCTTTGAATCGGTCCCCAATTTTGAAATTGCATCCCACTTCTTCTTTGAATCGGTCCCCAATTTTGAAATTGCAGAATTGGAATTTTGAAATTGCAGAATGGGCTCTTGAATCGGTCCCCAGTTTTGAAATTACAGAATTTGAATCGGTCCCCAATTTTGAAATTGCAGAATTGGGCACCCAACTTCATCATGCTTAATTAATTTTGGCTTCTCAAATTTTACCTTGTAAAATTATAGACAATAAGATTTGAACTTAAACCATTTAATATAATATATCAAGTATCTTCCACTTCATCCATACACTCATTTGGTTATATCTTCAATCTTCTTTGATGTACTCCTTTCTTTCCATAGATGCTTGATCTTCAAGTCAAATTCATGCAAACTTCAAATTTTGATTTTCTTAATTGAAAATCCTTCTGGGAATTCTTTCTGAGTTGCATCGACGTGAAATTCATATCTTACACCTTCTTCTTTGATTTGTCATTTTCACCAGACAAATTCTTGATTTTAGGCTTGATATCTTCTTCTTCTTCTATTTTTCATGTTTCTTCCTCTGTTTTTCTCTTTTGTTAATTTAAAATTTTCCAGATCATACTCTAAGACTCTACTAGACCTATACAAATAAAATTGAGGGTTCTACAAATACAATTTGGCATATCAAAACCATTACACTTTATTCCTAACAAATATTATTCATTATCATTAAATTACTTAAGAGAAATAATTTTATTAGTTATATTGTCTTTATTTTTCACCAATGTAAAAATTATTTACATTCAAATTCATCAATTGATTATATTCACTACATTGTCTAATATCTTTTTTGTGCACTATTTTTTAAAATTAAATATCAAAGTTATAATACAAAATAATGCTATATATTTACTTACCAAGTATTTTATTAATACCATGAACAAAATTTAAAAATATAATTAAGTCAATCATATTAACTACTTGAGGGATTTGTTGACAAAGAGAGTATTCAAATCACATAACAAATTGAAGTGAGAAACTACTTCGCAATGTCCTTGTTTGAAAATTAGCAGTTATCGGTTAGCGTTATCGGATTTGACCAACGAATTATATCAACGATTGGTAAAAGATATTTGAAAAAATTAACTGTTTAGATTAACATGAAATATGACCTAAGGGAATAATAATAATAATAATAATAATAATAATAATAATAATAATAATAATAATAATAATAATAATAATAGTAATAATAATAATAATAATAATAATAATAATAATAATAATTGTTTCTAAAAAATTAAAAAAAAAAAAAACAAAATATAATTAAGCCAATAATATTGACTACTTGGGGATTTATTGACAAAAAAGAGTATCCAAATCACACAACAAATTGAAGTGGGAAACTACCTCGCAATGTCCTTGTTTGGCGATCAGCAGTTAGCTCTTCAATATTAGTATATATTTAATATTTTATGCCCTAATTTTTATTTGCTCTCCCATATGTCCCGTATTTGGTTTCAACCATACCTATACAATTATTTTATTGACAATTATAATATGACTATATTATCTTGCATTTGTAAACTTAAAATTACTTATTTAAATACACAAATTCAACATTCAATTATATATGCATGAACAATTCCAATATAATCTTGCATTGATATACTTTAAAGTACTTATTTAAAAAAAATAAAAATAAAAATCATTGGGCATTATTCCAATCGCGCAATGCGCGTAAAAAAACTAGTATTGATGATAAGTGCAATTCTGTTATGTTATTAATTTATTTCCTACAAATTATTTATTAGAGTTAATTCCATTTTTATCCTAGATTTATAGGTGATATACTTTTAATCATTTTTTTTATTAGAACATCCACATTTGGTCCTAGTATTATTGTGGCATGACCATTTTTAATCCTCCATCAACAAAATCGTTGAAATATCGTTAAATACAAAGACATTTCAATCTTTTATACAAAGTAGGTTGAACCGCTATATTTTTTATGTTCATTTTTTAAAAAACATCCATAATTGAAGACCGAAATGTCCTAGTATTTAACGATATTTAAACTGTTTTGTCGATAAAGGACCAACAATGGTCATGTCACAATAATATTAGGACCAAAAGTGAATATTTTAATAACAAAAGACTTAAAGTGAATTGTCATTTTTAAATATAAGACCAAAAATGAAATTAACTCTATTTATTACAAATTAGTATAAAGTACTACATTTCCGATATAAACTATTATATATAAAATTTAAAATATTAATTATATTTATAATTCTGTTATGAACTTTTTTTCATTAGATTCGATTTGTCTCACAGGATATCATCTGATATATATAATTTTTACAGTTTTTTATTGGTCAGAAAAGAGAGAGTGAGAGAAGTTGAGAAAATTGTTTAGATACAATGAACATTGTAGATGGTTCAGATGGAGTTCCCTGCCTGGGGGCAGGTTAAGTGCTGAAAGTCCAACACTCAATATCAAATTGAATATAAAGGTACCGTACATGCACTAGATCTGCATGCCCTATATACCCTAGGTGGAATCTAGGCTGGATGAATTGTTGAAATTTTCTAAGATTTTTTTATTATAAAAAAGTAATTAGTGGAAATAGAAGGTATTATAAAGTAATTTGATTTTTTAAATTAAATTAGAATTATTATGTCTCATCGATGAATTGTCAGTGATTTATCATAATCTTTTATTGTGTTAGGACAGATGTCTTTATAGAGTGAAATTTAAAAAGTGACTTCTTGTTCACTAAAAAGAATTTTATTATATGTAGTCCTTAATTTTATTTTTTAAATTTTACTTTCTGATATGGTAGATTTTGTTAAGTTAATTTTTTCATGTGGATCCTAGTGTCCTAGTACAAATATCTACATCAAAATTTTGTGTGTGAGAATATGAGTTGTTTGTGTATGAGAATAAAGTTGGGAGTACAAAATGAGAGTACATGTAATATTTTTCTTATACAAAAGATCAAATAAGATAAAAGTTTAGAATTAGATCAGAGATCCTCATTTACATTTTCTTGAAGTTTACAAAGGCTTCTTTTATTAGGACTCTTATACTAGTAGTTCGTTAGGACTTTTTATCTATTCTCTATATCATTGTTTGTACAGACTCGGTTACGATTGATATTCAATAATCAAATCCTCATCTGGTATCAGTATCCAGGTTTATTCCATGGCAGCCTTGGGAGATGATAATAACGGTTCTGTTCGCGATTCTTCCGAACGGACTGTGTCCGAGGTTGCTCCCGTTCGTCCCCATCCGGCTCCGAGCCTCTCTTCGGCACACCATTTTGTTTCTCTTAAGCTTACCGTTCATAACTATCTTTTTTGGAGGACTCAAATGCTTCCGTTCTTGGAGGGGCAGGGTCTCCTTGGTTTTGTTGACGGTACGCTCGTGTGCCCGACCGGAGCAGTGCCGGTGGAGTCAACGGCGGACAGCAGTGCTGCAGCAGCGTCCGGTTCGGCGTCTTCGGCTTCGGAGCAGTGGCGTAGGCAAGACAAGACCATCTTGTCTCTTTTGATTTCGTCGTTGTCCGATGAGATGATGCATATGGCGGTTGGTCGGTCGACTTCGCGTGCGTTGTGGCTGGCTATTGAGCAGGAACTAGGGTCGGCAACGCGGTCTCGTGCCCTGCAGCTCCTTGGCGAATTGCAAGCGCTGTCGCAGGGGGAGTCTTCTGCCTCGGACTATCTCGACCGGGCACGGATGCTTGTAGAAGACTTGGCGCTTGCCAGACGTCCGATCACGCTTGATGATCAGAACATCTATGTTTTTCGCGGGTTGCGGCCGGAGCTTCGTCCACTCGTTGCACCATTGACGCGTGGCTCTCCGGTGACGTTGTCCGAGCTTTCAGACTACCTTACCTCTCAGGAGTGGATCTGTAGCTGGCGGTGGTGGAGTTGGTTCGCCGGCAGTTATGGCAGTGAACCGCGGCCGTGGCAGTCGCGTGCATGGCGGGCAAATTCGTGGTGGTTCGGGCAGTACGGCTCGGGCGGTGGAGGCTCGGGTCGCGGTGGCTCGGGTGGTGGCCGGGGCCGGTCCGATGTGCGGTGTCAGATTTGTGATAAACAGGGACATTCTGCGTTGAATTGCTATCGCAGGTATTCTGAGTCGCCCGGTCCTCAGGTTCACATGACTTATTCCGGAGATGTGGGTGGCTCTGTTGATTCTCATCAGTGGTTCCCTGACACGGGTGCCACGAATCATGCGACTCCTAATCCTCGGTGTTGACTTCCGCTGCTGGCTATGATGGTTCTGACACTCTACGGGTTGGCAATGGTACAGGTATGACTATACTTAGTGTTGGTTCTGCTTCGATAGCCTCTTCTAATAAGCTTTTTCGTTTAAATGATGTCTTGCATGTCCCTGGCTTGTCGTCATCTTTACTTTCTGTACAGCGTTTTGCTAGGGATAATCGTGTCTTTTTTGAGTTTCATTCTGAGTATTTTCTTGTGAAGGATCTCTTGACCAAGGAGGTGCTTTTTAAGGGGGGGCGCGTCGGGCGGTTTATATACTTGGCCTGTTTCCTGTCGTAGTCCGTCTGCTAATGTTGCTACGCGTGTGTCGTCTTCTACTTGGCACCAGCGGCTTGGTCATCCACACACACGGGTTTTGCGTCAAATTTTACAGTTGTCTGGTGTTAGTCAATTTAATTCTAGTGTATTGTCAAATGTTTGTTCGTCTTGTCAGTTAGGGAAATCTTCCCGTTTTCCATTACCTCGTGTTGCTACTTCGAGTACTCGTGTGTTAGAACTCATTTATATTGATATTTGGGGCCTTGCGCCAATAACATCTGTTAATGGTTTTCGTTACTTCATTTTATTTGTGAATGACTTTACGCGTTTTGTTTGGTTTTATCCTATGCGTGCAAAAACCGATATCTATGCTATCTTTGAACGTTTTCGATCCCTTGTTGAGCGTTCATTTTCACAAAAAATAATTGCTATTCAGTCTGATTTAGGGGGAGAGTACAAAAAGCTCCACTCTACGTTTGTGTATCTTGGTATCCGTCATAGGCAGTCCTGTGCGTATACGCATGAGCAGAATGGTCGGGTAGAACGTCGCCATAGGCATATAGTTGAAACTGGGTTGGCCTTAATGGCTCAGGCTTCTGTTCCCTCTCGTTATTGGGATTTTGCGTTTGAAACGGCAGTCTACTTGATTAATAAGATGCCTACTCGGGTTTTGGATAATGAGTCTCCTCATTATCGTTTACACCGTTCTCTTCCATCCTACTCTTTTTTGCGTGTTTTTGGTTGTCTTTGTTTTCCTCTGCTGCGTCCATATAACCGTAATAAATTGTAATATCGTTCGTCCCCGTGTATTTTCTTGGGTTATCTTGACTCTTTCCGTGGCTATCGTTGTTTAGATACTATCACTAATAAAGTCTTTATCTGTCGCCATGTGCGATTCGATGAAACTGTTTTTCCATTTGCTAGTGGTGTTTCTACGCAGGTTGTTGCCAAGCCCCGGGCTGCCCCGTGGGGTGTTGCTCCCGTTGTTTCTGTTCCTGCGCCAGTATTGCCTGCTAGGGAGGCACAGCCGGTTTCTGCCCCCGTTGTCCCGGACTCGGATTCTAGTGAGCGGACAGTATATGACTGTGGGCAGGTTGCTCGTCTTGGTCGGGCGCGTCAGGGTCGTGGTGCCAAGGTTGTTGGGCCGCGATCACATGTGATGGGCACACGGAGTATGGGTCCTAAAGACCATGTTGCTTTATTAATCGCTGTTGATGAACTTGAGCCCACGTGTTATTCGCAGGCTGTGCGGCATCCTGAGTGGCATGAGGCCATGGATGTGGAGTTTAATGCTTTGCTACAGAACCATACGTGGCGTCTTGTTCCTTACACTCCGGGTATGAATGTCGTGGGGTGTAAGTGGGTGTTTCGGGTCAAGCGCAATGCTGATGGGTCTGTTGAACGGCACAAGGCCCGGCTGGTGGCTAAGGGTTTTAATCAGGTTGCAGGGAATGACTTTTTTGAGACCTTCAGTCCGGTTGTTAAGCCTACCACGGTTCGGCTTTTACTTTCCTTAGCTTATTCCCGTGGTTGGTCCATTCGGCAACTGGATATTCACAACGCGTCTCTGAATGGTTCCCTTGCTGAGACTGTGTATATGCGTCAACCGCCTGGCTATGAGGACAAGTCGAAACCTGATTATGTGTGCTTTCTGCAACACTCTCTCTATGGCTTGAAGCAGGCCCTTCGTGCTTGGTTCACTCGGTTACACGACTTTCTTTGTTCTGTTGGCTTTGTTCCTTCTAAGACTGATGTGTCATTGTTTATTTATTCTGGTGGTGATGTGCAATTGTATTTTTTGGTATATGTCGATGACATTCTGGTCATGGGCTCGGATCCACAGCGGGTCTCAGGTATTGTGGCCAAGCTGGCTACGGAGTTCAAGATTCGGGATATGGGGGCTCTGTCGTTTTTTCTTGGCATTGAGACTGTGCCACTCTCAGATGGTGTTCTGCTATCCCAGAGGCGTTATATTCAGGATATTCTTAAGCGTGCCGGCATGGTGGATTGCAAGCCGGTCTCGACCCCGGTTTCAGTTGTTCGGTCTGATGATGTTGACACCACTCCTTATGCCGATCCCACTCACTATCGCAGTATCACGGGTGCACTGCAGTATTTGACTGTGACTCGCCCTGATTTATCTTATGCGTTAATAGGCTCTGTCAGCACATGCAGTCTCCTACCACGGCTGATTGGAGTCTGATGAAGCGGGTGTTGCGGTATGTTAAGGGCACTTTTGGTCTTGGTCTCTGTATTCGCAGGTCTCTATCTTCTGCTGTTCATGCCTTTTCTGACTCGGATTGGGTTGGCAACCCGGATGATAGGAAGTCTACCAGTGGTTTTGCAGTCTTTGTAGGCAGCAATCTGGTTTCCTGGTCGTGTAGGAAGCAGCGCACGGTGGCGCGTTCCTCTACTGAAGCTGAATACAAGGCCTTAGCTGATGTCTCGGCTGAGGTTACGTGGCTAGTTTCCCTGCTTAGAGAGATTGGTTTTCCGCCGGTTTCTGCGCCAACTCTGTGGTGTGACAACTTGGGTGCCACCTATCTGTGTTCGAACCTGGTGTTTCATGCTCGAACGAAGCATGTGGAGATTGATTACCACTTCGTTCGTGACAAGGTTGCCAAGAAGGAGATTCAGGTCCACTTTATTTCTACAAAAGATCAACTCGCAGACGTTTTCACCAAGGCTCTTCCGTCTACTCGGTTTTCTTTCCTACGAGACAAACTCAATGTTGCAGCTGCCCCGTCTTGAGTTTGAGGGGGAGTATTAGGACTCTTATACTAGTAGTTCGTTAGGACTCTTTATCTATTCTCTATATCATTGTTTGTACAGACTCAGTTACGATTGATATTCAATAATCAAATCCTCATCTATTTAACAAGATTGGTATAGCTGAATGATGTATATTCAATTCATAGAGAGACTAATGTCTCTCTTAATTAGATTATTATCCACCGTGGTTCCTTAATATTATGTGCGCTTTAAGTCTATGACTATATCATCCTAAGAGTTTAAACTCGATTATCTTTGTTGGTATAATTAGAGTTGAATTGTTGTCTGACACTCTGACCTCATTTTATGTAGTTTAATTTTAATTTGTTTGATATTTAAAAAAAAAAAAAAAAAAAAAACTGTCCTTTAGCCTTACTAGCTAGCTCTAGCTAGGTTGCATTGATTTATTTACTCAAATTCCCGGTGATGGATGTGTGCTAGTTTGAAGGCAGCATATATGGCAGAAATTCCACAAAATTATTATTATTATTATTAAACAAACAAAAAATTAAACAAGAAGGTTATGTTTCCTTTGAATAGGTATCCTATTCGTAGATGTGTGTTTGGTAATGGAACAGAATCCCAGAGAAGGCGCGCGGGGGCTACGTGTAAGGGTTGAAGAGCCGTAGTAGACCACCATGGATATAGCGCTTCAACTCATACACCATACGTGTCTGGAAATATTATTGACTCTGTTACAATGTAATATCTATTTATATATATTTTCTCAATCTATGAAACATAAAGAATCAACTCATTGAGGTTCAAATATGTGATCACAAAATCTTTGGCACATGCGATTTCTTTAAAATAAAGACAAACTAAAATTCATTTCCCAGACTAACACGTATACACAATTACAGCTCGTTTGGTTCGCTGAAAAATATTTGAAGGGAAATGGAATTGGAATTCCATGGAAAATAAATTCCAAGAAAATAGATTCCATTGTTTGGTTGGTGGAAAAGAAATTATTGGGAATATGAATTCCATTGTTTGGTTGAGTTTGGAATGGTAAGGAATAATGAGTATAATGACAAATATAACCCTACACAACAATAATAATATAATAATAATAAGAGTAATTAATAAAGAATGGTGAGGGTAAAATTGTCATATTAGTTTTCCATGTATAAGGTTTTCCATGAAAAACAAAATACCTAGCATAAGCTAGAAATTTGTTTTCCTTGCTCTTATTTCCATCCAAACAAACAACATAAAACATCATTTTTCTTCACTTTTAAGAAAACATTTTCCATGGAAAATGTTTTCCATCCAACCAAACACCCCCTTAGATCTGGCTTTGATTTGGTTTGCTTGTTGAGGAAGAGAGAAACTACACATCTTCAATTCCACCAAACTATATAGTATTTCACTTTCTGGTCGGTCGGTTTCTTTGGGATTCCAAGGTCTTCTTTTAATATACATATATACTGCCAAACAAAAAACAACCAAGCTTAGTTTGCGTACATGCATGCTCCTTAGCTTCGTGCCATATATATATATATATATATATATATATATATATATATATATATATATATATATAAAATAATAAAATTCAAATGCGGCGGGGTCTTCATGTGCGGCGGTGCGGCGAAATTCCAGAATACACTAACAGTGTTAACAACATGCACCAACAGTGTAATAAAAGCACACTACAATGAAATGTAATAAAACATCACAAAATACACAACAGACTCAAACAAATACACCATATAACTCACCGCTCCCAATGGTGTATTTCCGAACAGTGTATGGTGTTTTTACTCACACCTAATGGTGTGTGTTTGGTAATGCAGGGCTCTGTTTACTCTGTTTTGTGTGGTGTATTTTCCTAACGTTGATGGTGCATATTTGTTGAACTATTGGTGTTGCCGCACCGTAAGAAATTACCGCACCGTAAAACACTGCCGCACCTGAACCCGCCTATATATATATATATATTATAAACCATAGAGTATGTGTTTACACTAGGCAGCAAATACATAGCGAATAAAGAAAGAGTATATCTTTATTATACACAATATAAGTGATAGTAAATATAACATCGATATATATATTTCTGCTCGGTAATCGTCCCAATCATTGTCATCATTAATTTCAAAATACATTAAGGAGTAAGTTCGTGAGTTCCCAACCACGTATGTGGTCGAGAATGTCATCACATCATAAGGCACGATGGGAGGTCGGTGGCCTATTCCCGATCCACACAGTTGTTATATTATAGACCGCGGTGCATAATCGATTATGCACCGCGGCCCATATACGGCGCCGTTTCTTTAAGTAAAGAAATGGCCCGCCGTTAGAGTTAACGGAGTCCGTTTGTTTGGTGTATTAAACACCAACTGACACTACAGTATATCTAAACCGACACTGCAGTTATATCAAAATGATACTGTAGTTATAGTGAAATGAAACTGCAGTGTATATAAACTGAAACTGAATAACATTTCACATATTTGAGTGTATATTATACAATGAAGCTGTAATTATATCAAAATGATCATGTAGTTGTGTTTTAATAAAACTATAGTGTATATAAAATAAAATTAAATAACATTTTCACATATTTGAGTCTATAAATATCGAATGAAACTATAGTTATATCGAAATGAAACTGTAGTTGTGTTCAACTGAAACTGAAGTGTATACAAAATGACACTGAATAACAGAGTTACTTTTTGTAAAAGGGTGCGAAACGGCAGAAATAAACACTGTTAATTTTCATTTAAAAAAAAGACGCGCGGTGCATAATCGATTATGCACCGCGGTGCATAATATAATTTGCCCAATCCACACTGGTGGGCCGTGGTTAAATTAATTAATCAATAAGCTTAAAATTAACTTAGCCGAACCACGTATTTGGTCGAGAACGTCAAATTTATTTAGACATGCAAATATGAAGTATATATAGAGTTACCGCCCGCTCGCCCGACGTAATCATGACACGTGGTGAGCATGCCGATCAGCAAAAACTTGTTCTTCCTTTTTCTGCCTATATAAGCCACAATGAATACATTTAAAGGGTGGACTTTTGGTCAAAATTTCAATGACGAAAAGATAGTAACTTCCCGATCATAACTTAGCTTATATTTCATATCAATATACACTATATATAATACTCAAGTACAGTATAATGAGACCGTGAAAGTAGTCGAACTTGTCTAATCAAGACTTTACAACAATATATACTAGTACAAATGCTAAAGTGGGATGTGAGCTAGATATGGAATGCGTAGCTATATCACATTGAGGTACCGCTATATACAAAGGATCTCAATTTGGTTGCCTATGTAACGTTCTTTATTGGTTGTGCTAACCCGCTAGTCAAGTGGCGCGACAGTGTAAGTGTTTGTGTATAAGTATACACACACATTTCGTTAAAACAATAGATATTATATATGAATATATAAAACTAACTTTAATTTGTTGATAGACTAAATTTTGAGGTTAGTATCTAATGAAATTAGAGAAACAATCTCAATTAAGTACAATTTTATGTAGCTACCTTAATTAATTATTATTTGTGAATAGTTTATTTTTTGTTAGAGTTAATACCATCTAAGGTCCTCCGAGTATACTGGTTTTGTCACATTTAGTCCTAAACTTTCAAATTGACCATCTGTGGTCCTTCGACTTTCAAATTTAACCATTCGTGGTCAAAGTTAACCACTCATGATCCTTCAAGTTTTGAAATTTAACCAGTTGTGGTCCTCTTGAAAGGACCATGGTTGGTTAAATTTTAATAGTTGAAGGACCATGGTGGTTAACTTGGACCACAAATGGTTAAATTTGAAAGTCGAAAGACCACAAATGGTTAATTTTAAAGTTTAGGACTAAACATGGCAAAACTATTATACTCGAAGGAACTCAGATGGTATTAAATCTTTTTTGTTATTCAGAGATTAAAATAACTATTTGTAGTATTTGATTTTATTCATCATTAAATATGCAATTAGTAGGATTTTTTTTTTTTTTTTTTAAAGTTAAGATCTAAATCTATCATTCCTCCTAACCTTACTAACCACGGATAAATTAATAAACTCCTGTTTAACAATAATGAAGATGCAATGTATATGATATAGATGTTCCTTAAAATGCATGTAAAAAATTTATTGAAAATATTGTAATAATGTTGTATTTAAAAATGTTATATTTTAAAAAAAAATAGAAAATGATTCATGCAACTACGTACAAAATAAAAAAAAAAAAATACAAATATACCTTTGTCACATTCTATTTTGAGAGAATATAATATTGTGATGTATACAATATTATAACAATTGTTTCCAAAAGGTTAAATTTCTAACCTCAATGGCCTTTCATACTCCAATCTGACAGAGCATCTGAGAGGATGTAAATCATTGTAATTTTGAGACTCGATCCCGAGTCATTATTCCCAAACTTCACACATGTGACCAATTGAGTTGTCCATGCGGGCAACAATATTATAACAATACCAAGTTAAAAGATGCATCATATCTCAATAAAAAATTTAAACGGTTAATGAATTGCACTTTTTTTTTTAATGGATTCAAACTGATTTGAAATTATTTAAAAAAAATAATTGATGATATAATCAAACTTTCTTAAATAGTTATTAGACTTATTTAGTCAATTTTCTTATATTTATCCTCAAAACTACATTTAGTAAACGTGGTCAACAAATTTATGATTATAAATGTGATTGAATTTTTAATGGTGTCTAAAGAAACTTTGTGGACGTACACAAAAGCACCACACACACACATACTTTACTACTACATATATGAAAGATGCAAAAGTCTTTTTAGTTGGTAGTTAGGGTTGAAGTTGGCAGATTAGCACCAATTACCCATGAAATGTAGGAACAAATTAAAAAGAAAGCATATATCCAACTCACTAAAACTAGAAGAGTTTGGAGAAGGTTCATGCATCATCATAAAACTAGTATTATCATGTTTGGAACTTAAAATCATATCAATCTAGGATTCAAATTCCAATTATGATTCCAAATGGAAAAGCATGCACATATATCTATCATCACAACCTTAATTCCTTAATTTATTCACTTTCTTCTCGAAAGCATATGCAGTGTCTCTATCACACTTACTATGTGCACTTACTTGTGTTATTGTTCTTGTCTTTATACTACTTTTGTTCTCTTACTTCCATCAATGTCTACAATCATACTCAATATTCGATAGTCATATTAAATTTTGTATAATTAAACTCAAGTTATGGTATCAAATTTTATTTCAGATGAAGATCTTTTAATGTATAATTAGCATTGAATCCGGACATTATCTAAAGGGTATCAATCAAAATCTTTCTACTTAGACCACATATTGTTGGTATTGATTCGATTATGTAATTATTTTAAAAAAATTCAGTAGTAAATTTATTGTCATTCAGCTTATACCTTAATTAATACTCAGTAATTAATTTCCAATTAAATTTAGTTCCCCAGGATACCATATAACAAGTCACTTGGTATAGTAACTCCGATCCCTTTAATTAAAACATGTACTCTATCTCAACTAACAGCACGTTTGGTTCACAGAATGAATTTTGATGTAATAGGAATGCTATTCCATAAGGAATGGAATAGACAAGGAATAGAATAGAAATTTTATTCTATTGTTTGGTTCGCGGAAGGAATAGACTTTAGGATTACATTACAGTGTTTGGTTGATTTAAGGAATAGAAATAAAATATGTTTTAAAAGATATAAATGCCCTTATAAAAATATGTGATGGTGGTGGCGGCAGTGGCGTTGGTGGCGGTGGTGGTGGCGATGGTGATGGTGGTGGTGGTGGCGACGACGGTGGTGGTGATGGTGGTGGTGGTGGCGGCGACGGCGGTGTGGCGATGGTAGTGGTAGTGGTGGCGACGGTAGTGATGGTGATGGTGGTGGCGACGGCGACGGTGGTGGCGATAGTGGTGGTGGTGGTGGCGGCGGCGGTGGTGGTGATGGTGGTGGCGGCGGCGGTGGTTGTGGCGGTGGTGGGCGGTGGCCGTGGTGGTGCTGGTGGCAGTGGCGGCGTTGGTGGTGGCGACGGCGATGCCGATGGCGATGGTAGCGTGGCGATGGTGGTGTCAACGGTGGTGATGGTGGTGGCAATGCTAGGGTGGTGGTGCTGGTGGTGGTAGCAGAGGTGGCGACGACGACACCGGTGGTGATGGTGGCGGTGGCGGTGGTGAAATAAGAAATAAATTTAATTGGGGGGTAAAATAGGAAATAGAAACTTTAGGCTATTCCCGAGAACTCAGGAATAGCCTAATACCAGGGGGGGCCAGGAATCTCTATTCCCCTTGCAAGGGGAATAGGTCATTCCCGGGAACAATGTTCTTGGGAATACAAGGAGTTACCAAACAGAAGAATAGGCCTAGCCATAAAAGTCTAAATTGATAATCGGAATGTACATTTATATTTATATATTATATGCTTAACAACTCCAACTTATATCAGTAAGCTAAAAGAAAAGAATATTGATATTCACTCTTACTAAAAATACTACATAATATTCATTACCTGATCTCACATTGATTAAATTTTTTTTTTTTCATAGACCACTTGTGAATTGGCCGAACTCACCATAAGTTAATAAACAATCCATGTAATAATATATCAAATGCAAAAAATGTATTCAATAAAATGAAGGCATTCCATGTAATGATTAATTAATAAGTAGTGACTTTTGTAGAAATGTCTAGCATTGCTAAAAAGCAAAATAAATGTGCTTAAGGTTGTGCCATTCTATAAATATATACTCTTTAGATTATTCTACTTTACATGTGCAAAATAAATTATTTACATGTGTTGATAAGGTTCTGTTGAGAGAAGATGAGTATAATACAATGTTGCAGTCTATGGTTGATGACAAGTTGGTGAGATTATTTCGATGGTCTTCAGACTAGATAAAAAGGAAGTAACCTCTAATTACTATAATTTAGATTTTGTTACAAGGTTTTATCATCTTTGCGATATTGCAAGTTTAAAGCATGTTGGAAAGTTTCTTGTTCTTGATATTCCCACCATTCGTCGTACTACTCACCCTCGCTTGCATTAGTGAGGTCAAGCTTGACATAGATGATGTAGGTCATTGTTACATGAGTTTTGGTTTTATGTTGCTAACTTGGAATAGGCGGTGTTTTAGCCACAGATTGAGTATGATAAAATCCGATGGAAATAGGGTTTCTAACATGGCAGTGGGGAATGAAAATTGTTCATTGGTGAAGGGTGTTAAAAGTATTGAGAGTGGTGTAAATTGGTAGATGTGGCTAAGGATAGTATTTTGGTTCTCCAGTTATTGGACAATCTTTTATATATGATGGTGGAGCAGTGTGGCTTTGTAGCATCTTGTGGCAAATAAAATCTTGTGAATGTTGAGTGTGATTTAAGATTAGGTTCTAATGGACTAATGGTGTTTTGTAGTCTAGAAGGTGATCTAAGAGGGAAACATAGTGGGTGCATTCCATCTTGACTTTCATAAATTTTTATAAATTTTAAAAGTTTGGAAGTATTCGATTCAAGCTTTTAAGGAGTCTTTAAAAGTTGAGTTGTATTTGATTAGGATTTTTAAAAACTTTTTAAAAGTCGAGTAGTATTCGATTAAGACTTTTAAAGAGTCTTTAAAGATAGGGTGATATTCAAAAAGTTATGAACTTAGACTTTTTTTTTTTTTTATTACGATTTTTGTAGACTTTTTTCTTTTCAAATATAAATAGTTGAGATCCATCATTCAACTACTCATATCAAAACTTTCTTTCTCGGAACTCTGAAGGCTTTATCTCTTTATCTAAACTCTATTTTTCATCATTATATTTAAACTGTACAAACCTTATAGCTATATTCAACAAATTATTATTATTTGATTATTATCATACATTTTCTTCATACCCAAACTCTACAAAATTTTCTCTCTCCTAAACTTTACAGCTTTTTCATCCTCTAAATAGTTGAAATCCATCCCTTAGACCTCAAACTTGTAAACTTTCTCTACAAATTTGTTCCCCCTAACTTCTAAACTTTCTTTACCAACTTTTTTTTTCCCCTAAATACCTTAACAAAGAAAACTTTCGTCAAATTTTACTATATGTTTCATAATATTAGTATAAATACTTGTATATTTTTATTTTTAATATATTCTTTACCAACATTTTATCCCTAACTTCTAAACTTTATCTACGAATTTTTTCTCCCTTAATGCCGAAACTAAGCAAACTTTTTATCTATCACAGTTAAATTTTACTATATGTTTCATAATATTCGTATAAATACATATATATTTAATTTTTATTCTTCCTACAAACTTTTTATCCCTAACTTCTAAACTTTTTCTACAATCTTTTTCCCCTAAATACCTTAACATGCATACATTAACAAAGCAAACCTTTCATTTGTCAACGCCAAATTTAACTAATATATGCTATATAATATTTGTATAAATACTTATATATTTTGATATACATTTATTCTTTCTATAAACTTTTTATCTTTAACTTCTAAACTTTTTCTATAAACTTTTTCTTCCCAAATACTTTAGCAAAGCAGAAAAAAAAATTTATCACTTTCAAATTTTACTATATGTTTTATAATATTCTTATTAATACCTGTATTTTTTTTATTTTTATTCTTTCTTTATATTTATATTTATAATATAAATTTTTCCTCTTTTTCTTTTTAAAGCATATAGTTGTTAGCAACAACAATTTAGAACTGCAAACAACAATAAGGTGTTGTTGTACTGCGAACAACATTAGTAAGATGTTGTTCGCATCACCAAAAAATTTGGTGTTGAAAACAACACCATATTGTTGTTGCAACCCCAAAGTTCTGATGCGGACGTTTATGTGGAGGAAGAGCTAGAAGAAAATTTTTATGATATATTATAATATTTTTGCATGAAAATTATAAATAATAAGAATCAAAGTCATTGAAAGTTTGTAAAGATATATTCAACTTAGAATTGTAGACTTATAGTAGTAGTACTTATTATTATTATTATTATTATTATTATTATTATTATTATTATTATTATTATTATTATTATTATTATAAAATGGCAAACCCACCATCCATTTAAAAGCAAATTCCATTATACCATTGATTCCAACTAGCTGATATTCAAATTTTCGCTGATTGGCCCAATCAGTCATTTACCAAACACTTAAAACCAGCTTATTGGTGGGTCATACAGCCAAACTGGGTCAAATCAACTAAAATTTAACTTATCAACCAATAACCAAACACCCTCGATGTGTTAACTGCATATTAAGTGCCTGCAAATAACATATATGTACTTTAGTTAATATATTATGTACCTTCAATTTATATTTTACAGGCACATAATCTATTAACTGCAAATTAAACACATAATATGTTAACTGCAGATATGCATTATTAATGTCATTTTGGACCAAGTTCCACCTTGTCATAGAAAACAATTGATGGTGGTATATCAGTTAGGAAAAATGGTAGCTCCTAGCAAACCAGGACTTAGTAAGATAATGGGATTGTAAAAATTCTCTTGCCATATGTTCCCTCTTTTGGTGATAATATCAATCCTTTAGATTTTACCCCAATTCCCTAGTGGTCAATTTTGCACTTAGGAATAAGGTAGTTCAAGTACTATATGTGGTGATTGATTGGAGTAGAATGACATTATTAGTTTGAGACTGGCACTTAGAAGTTTATGACATTTTACATTATTCCTTGTTAGGGAGCTGGTGGCAAGTTTTTATGATGCTTATGATTGTTGAGCATTATATATATATATATAAAAGTTGCAGTGCGGGTAAGTGTCTCCCGTGCGGTTGTGCGGGTGATTAATGTGCGTGAGTTATGTACTTAATGTGCGTAAGTCTTGTGCTAAAGGTGTGTGAGATTTTTGCTTAATGTGCGCGAGTTTTGTACTTAATGTGCGTTAGTCTTGTGCCTAAGGTGCGTGAGTTTTGTGCTTAATGTGCGTGAGTGTGTACTTAATGTAAGTTGTTGTTGAACCTTTAAAGTGCATGAGTTTTGTGCTTAATGTGCGTGAGTTTTGTGCTTAAGGTGCGTGAGTTTTGTACTTAATGTGCGTCAGTGTGTAGTTAATGTGAGTTGTTGTTAAAACTTAAGGTGCGTGTATTTTTGTGCTTAAGGTGCGTGAGTTTTGTGCTTAAGGTGCGTGAGGGTTGTGCTTAAGATGCGTGAATTTTGTGCTTAAGGTGCGTGAGTTTGTGTTCTGAATGCATTTTGTTTGTGTGTTTAATGTGCGTGTGTTGTGTACTTAAAATGCGCCAGTGTAATGCTTAATGTGAGTCCACCCACACAACCGCACGGGAAGCACCACCTGCACTTGATCCCTTCCATATATATATGCGTGATCCCTTAATGTGCGTGAGATTTGTGCTTAATGTGCGTGAGTGTGTAATGTTTAACGTGCGTGAGTCTTGTGCGTAATGTGCGTGACTTTTATGCTTAATGTGTGTGAGTGTGTACTTAATGTGAGTTGTTGTTGAAACTTTAAAGTGCATGAGTTTTATGCTTAATGTGCCTGAGTTTTGTGCTTAATGTGCGTGAGTCGTGTGCTTAAGGTGCGTGAGTTTTGTACTTAATGTGCATGAGTGTGTACTTAATGTGAGTTGTTTTTAAAACTTAAGGAGCGTGTGTTTTTGTGCTTAACATGCGTGAGGCTTGTGCGTAACATGCATGAGGTTGTGTTCTTAAGGTGTTTTATTTGTGTGCTTAATGTGCGTGTGTTGTGTACTTTAAGTGCGTCAGATTAATGCTTACTGTACGTCCACCCGCACAACCACACGGGAAGCCTCAAATGCACCTGATCCTTTCCCTATATATATATATATATATATATATATATATATATATATATATATATATATATATATAGTTAATACCATCTAAGGTCCTCCGAGTATAATGGTTTTGCCACGTTTAGTCCTAAGTTTTCAAATTGACCATTTGTGGTCCTTCGACTTTCAAATTTAACCATTCGTGGTCCAAGTTCACCACCCATGGTCCTTCAAGTTTCGAAATATAACCAGCCGCGGTCCTCTTGAAAGGACCATGGTTGGTTAAAATTTAATAGTTGAAGGACCATGGGTGGTTAACTTGGACCACGAATGGTTAAATTTGAAAGTCGAACGACCGCAGATTGTCAATTTGAAAGTTTTGGACTAAACGTGGCAAAACCACTATACTCAGAAGACCTCAGATGTATTAACTCCATATATATATATATATATATATATATATATATATATATATATATATATATATATATATATATATATATATATATATATATATATATATAGGGCTGTCAAAATGGACTAAAACCCGCGAACTGGCCCGCACCCGCCCCGCAATGGGGCGGGTTAGGGCCTTTAAAAAATTGGCCCGTGAAAATGCGGGCCTAACGGGCTTGGCCCGCGCGGGCAAACCCGCGCGGGTTGCGGGCCAGCCCGCGGGCCAAGCTTTAAAAAAAATATATAAAGCTTCCTAATTCTTATTTATTAAGGAGTAATTCTATTTTTAAGAATAAACACTCCGTCCCTAATTCTAATTCAGCCGACCTCCCTGCCTCCCTCTCTTCTCTGCGATTAGCGAACCGAAGGCGAGAAACCGAGAAGTCCAGAACACTGAACACCGCCCACCGCAATTCACCCATCACCGGTCCACCATCCCCGCCGATCGCCAACGTCCACCGCCGATCGCCACCGTCCACCGCCGATCGCTACCGTCCACCACTGATTTGATTTCTTCCTCTTCTCCGAGACAGTCTTCGGGTAAGTTGTCCTAAGATTTGTTTGATAATATTTAGAATATCAGAAATGCTTCTGCAGTTCTGCGTAATATTGATTTAGAATATAGTACTAATTACTAAAGTTTTCTTATTAGACAAACATGTATCTTTAGAACTGGGGAATTGAATTACCCTCAAATAGAAGCATGTTAATCTTTGTGTTTGCTTTCTATCCTTCTACTTGACCAAGAAGTATTTTGGATACTCACTCGATGCTTTATGGCTTTTCTAATACTAAAATTTCATAAAGATATCTGAATATTGATGAAAATTGCATTGATTGGTATTGATGTTTTTTATACTTTACTCCTAATATAAAAATGTATTACTGTTGTGCTCTAGAGCTCATTGAGTTAACATTGTTTTAATGTTGTGTTAACATTATTTTAATTTTTTTTTTTAATGGCAGGGAGATGGATTCTCAACATCAAAGTTCCCCAAACACTTATATCAATGTTGATTGTGAAGTTGATATGCCAGGGGACAAACCAGTTTCACCTAAACCTTCAGAACAAATTGAAAATTTAGAATCACAAAAAAGAGCTATTACGAAAAGACGTCTAACTTCAGATGTGTGGAATCATTTTGATATAATTCAAATTGGTGATAAATAAAGAGCTAAATGCAAATATTGTCATAAAGATTATGTGAATGGGTCACACCAATATGGAACATCAACTTTATCCCGTCATTTAGCTTCTTGTAAAGTAAAACCTAAATATAATGATGTGGGTTCTATGTTAATTGATCATGAAGGAAAGTTGCGTGCCAAAAAAATTGATCATAATGTAGTCCGTGAAATAATAAGCATGAGAATCATTGAACATGATTTGCCATATTCTTTTATTGAATATAAGAGAATTAGAGAGTTGCACAAGTATTTGAATTCTGATTACAAATTCATAAGTAGGAATACAGCAGCAGCAGATGTTTATAAGTTTTATGAGAAGGAAAAAGAGAAACTTAAGAGTAACTTGAAAAGAATTCCTAGTAGAATTTGCTTAACTTCTGATCTTTGGACAACATACACAATTGAGGGATATATTTGTTTAACTGCTCATTATATTGATAGTAATTGGAAGTTAAACAATAAAATATTATCCTTTTGTGCTATGCCTCCCCCACATACTGGTATTCAATTAGCTAAGAAACTTCTAGAATGTTTAAAAGAGTGGGGAATAGAGAAAAAATTGTTTTCTCTTACTTTGGATAATGCTTCTGCTAACGATACTATGCAAAATATCTTGAAAGGACAACTTTGTTTGCAAAATGATTTGTTGTGTAATGGGGAGTTTTTTCATGTGAGATGTTCTGCACATATATTGAATCTTATTGTGCAAGATGGGTTGAAAGTGGTGGGTGATGCTTTGAATAAAATTCGAGATAGTGTGAAATATGTTAAAGGGTCGGAGGGGAGGATGAAAGTTTTTGAAGAATGTGTTGAGACAGTTGGTCTTCGACTTAAAGTTGGTTTGTCAACAGATGTGCCCACTAGATGGAACTCAACTTATAAGATGCTTGATAGTGCTATTAAGTATCGACGTGCTTTTAGTAGTCTTCACTTGCTTGACACTCATTATAAGCGTTGTCCTTCAAATGAGGAGTGGGCTAGGGGTGAAAAGATTTGTGAATTTTTTATGCCCTTTAATGAAATTACTAAATTGATTTCGGGTTCAACTTATCCTACTTCCAACTTATACTTCATGCAAGTTTGGAAAATTGAGCTTTTGTTGAAAAGAAATTTGAATAATGAGGATGTGGTTCTTAGAAACATGGCTAGTAGCATGAGAGTAAAGTTTGAAAAATATTGGGAACAATATAGTGTTATTCTTGCTATGGGAGCGGTGTTTGATCCAAGAATGAAATTTAAACTTTTGGACTTTTGCTTCAAAAAATTGGATCCAAATACTTACAAGCAAAAGTCGGATTATGTGAAAAGCAAGTTGTATATGCTTTTTGAACCATATAAAAGCAAGTCAATGACCGGAGCTCCTAGTTCTTCAACTTTGACCACTCCTCCATGTGAAAATGCAACAATAGAAGAAACAAGTGATGAAATGATTGATGTAAGTTGTTATTTTTATGTCATTTTTGTTATTTTTTTTCTTTTATTCTTTTATTATATATTGTTATAACACTTTTTAATATTTTTATACTTATAAATGATATAGGAGTTTGTTCAATATTGTAACCAAGATGATGTTGATAATGGAAAATCAGCATTATTGGATTTGTATTTGGATGAACCGCAGAAGGATATGAAGATGTTTGCCGATATGGATATCTTGAACTATTGGAAGGAAAAAAGGCATCGCTTTGGTGAATTATCTTACATGGCATGCGATATATTAAGTATTCCTATCACTACTGTGGCATCGGAATCGGCTTTTAGTATAGGAGGTCGTGTGTTGAACAAATACCGAAATTGTATGCTTCCTTCAAACGTTCAAGCATTGCTTTGTGCTCGCAATTGGATACGCGGTTTTGAACCCCCAGATCATGGTAAATCTGATTTTTACTTCAAAATTTTTAATTTTCTTATGATTCAATTATTAATTGATTATGGTTGATTATTTTAAATGATGTTAATGTATAGATGATGATGATGTTAATGGTGTTGAAGAAATTGTCCCAGTTCCAACCGAGTTTTCAGAGGTCACTATCATTACTTAGACGCCAATTTGAAGACTTGAAGAATGGATTGAATTGAAGACAATATTGTTGTTATTTGTTATGTTTGGATTTTAAGACACTATATTATTATGATGTTTGACTTTGATGTGTTTTAAATTTTTAAGATTGTAGATTTGTGAATTAATAAATTATGGTGCGAAGTGTGAACTTTTACAATATTGAATCATTTGAATGCTTTTATTTCTATTATTATATTATTATATATATTGGAAATTTAATTTAAATAAATATTTTTTTTATTTAGCAAAAACCCGCGGGCTAGCCCGCAGGTCCCACAAGCCCGCGCGGGGCGGGTTTGGGTTGGGTATCACCTAGACCGCGGGCTTCGCGGGCCGGCCCGCAAAAGCCCACCGAAGAAAAAGCCCGCGGTGGGGCGGGCCTAATGGGGCGGGCCGGCCCACATTGACAGCCCTATATATATATAATCTAACTATCAGTTTAAATTTTTAATTGAGATGAAACACATCATTCAAATTGATATAAAAACGAGTAACCTCATGCAAAATGTTATAAATTTGAATCTCGGCGTCATCTAATACAAAGCGACACAGATAAGGAAAAATAATATTATTAGTTGATTTTGTTGCAATTTTTTCTCTTTTTTTGAGGATCAAGTCTATGTCCTCCTTCCGTCTTTATTTTTTATTTTTTTTTTCATTGCCTTTACAATAAATTTATTTTTAAAAAATTAAATTCAACTAAGAATTTCACAAACATAACTTTTATCAAAATAATGCGTTACAATATACGGAGTAGTTATTATTATTATTCTCGTTTTAGTGTTTCAATAACTTTTTTGGTTTTTGTTTTTTATTTTTAAATCTCGTTGTGGTTCTCAATAGCTAGTTATGTTCTAGACTTCTAGTGGTAATGGGTTGGCAGTAGAATCCTTATATGACTTGTTACTTGTCCCATTGTGAATCCTTCCCCGCATATAGGCTTGACTTGAGAGTTGAAAGCTCTTTGGACCTTCCTAACACTAGTCTGGTCTATGGGTAATATTCTCCACTAATAACATTATGAAAAAAAAAAATCTATTATAATACAGAGTATATATTTATACAAGAACAATACACTGAAAACACGTTTAACTCGCGGAATAGACCTGAAATAGAATGACATTCACAAGAACATGCATATTCCCTAATTTGTTAGTGCATTTTGTTCACGGGAAATATTATTCCTGAGAATGAGTTATTCCTGAGTTCTCAAGAATAACCTAATTTTTTTATTTTCTATTTTACCCATAATTTAACCTATGTATGTATGTTCTATGTATTTGATTTTATTGTGAATGTATATAGTGTTTAATTTTTTTATTAAATTATATTATGTTATTGCATACATTCAGAGTGTTTAGTGACCTAATTGCACGTTTTTGGAGTGTTCATTGGTCTAATTGTACTTTTTTTTTTTTGTCCAGTGACCTAATTAAATTTTCAGATTACGTTCAGTGGCCAATTTAAACCTTATTTCAATAATATAATACAATTCCTATTATATTCCTTACCTATTTTATTACTTATGGGCATAGACGGAGCCAGAGGGGGGGCAGGGGGGTCAGCTGCCCCCCCTCACCCCACCCCACCCCACCCCACCCCTACCCTGTATTGTATATAATATGTATATATAGTACATTATTCATATAAGTATTATAAAACAGAGTATGTAAACAAAAGCTATGATAGACAAGGTGGTAGCTAATGTGTATGAATTTTGGAATGGCCTGGTTTCAAGTCTTTGCATTGACAATGTCACAGTCTTCTTCAAAAAATTAACACTTAAATTTTGGCATGATATATATAACTTCCATTATAACTTTCTTTATATTAATAATAGAACGTGTAATTTATAATGTGTTTTATATTCGAATTGTTTTATCAAATTAATTATGTTTCATATTTTGTTATAAATATTTTTATAAAATTTTAATATGTTTTATTTTTCGCTATATCCAACAATATTTATTGTTATACTTTTTAAGTATTTCATTTTTTTTAAACTTTCTCTTTTATTTTAATTTTTTTCTTTCACTAAAAAAAATTTCTGAATCCGCCATTGAATCCATCCTTACTTCTTTGCCCCCCCTCAACATATTTTCTGGCTCCGTCCCTGCTTATGGGATATCATTTATATTCTCTTAAAATTCATTCTAGGTACCAAATATGTTGTGATAGTAATATATTATATGAAACTCTAATTTTAGATCTCATATTTATAAAAAGTGGTAGTAATGTTTACTTGACTGTTGGAGTTGTGACAAAACTACAAAAACGTTAAATAATGCTAAATCCGACCTGTCATTATAAAAGAAGCACTAAAAAAACAGCTAGCTAGCTTATATGTTGTGACACACTAAAAAGGTGATGTTAAACCCATGGGTGTTCACATGGGACATAAATGGAATCGAATTCAAGATTGGACCATGATTTGGAACTCCTCCTTTCCCATCAACATTGTCCTCAGCTCGTATATATTCAAACCTAACTGTACCCAATTATTGATGCATGGGATCTTTATTCTAAAATATGGAAATATAATTTTAGTCCTGACCAACCATTAACCTCCACATGCTACTACTTCAAAATCACCTGATTCTTCTCAGCACCATCTTGATCGGACATGTCATACAAAGTTTTTCTAATGTAATTTGTAGGTTATTACATAAAAGCATGATTTATCTAATGTACGTCTCTATGTAGTGACTAAAAGTAAAACAAATTAAAATTTATACATGAATGATCGAAAATGAATTGTTTTTTTTTTTTTTTTTTTAAGAAAAAGATATACACGTATCCTTTGTCTTGCAAATGGATATTTTAACGGGCAAATGTCTGTAGTTCACGGGAGGAGAAGTCGCATTATGGGCTACATTTTAACTTGTTGACGAAGTAAGCATGGCTAATTAATGTGATGAAGTCAACATTTACCAAAGACCAAACCACTGACATATTATTTTTTTAATATATATATATATATATATATATATATATATATATATATATATATATATATATATATGATGGATAAATTAAATCATGATTCTCTCATATAGAAGGTCATGGATTTGAGTTTCAGTAAAAGCGGTATTGAATCTTCGTAATTCAGTAAGTTGAGAAAGTAGTTTTGAACAAATATTGAATACTCCAAAAATTAAACCATGACTAACTATTTTTTTTTTTCTTTTATAAATGAATTGTTAATTTTTTTTCATCACAGGTTTTTCTGACCACTCAACTAATGTCACTGAGATCATTTGTTTGAGTACGAAAACACTAAATCTAAACTATCATATATATATATATATATATATATATATATATATATATATCATGTTACAATTACAATATCATTAATTTGTAATCCAATTTATCCTTATTCAAATAGACAATATATTAAAAATATATATTAAGGGCAATCCTAATCAAGTTGAGCCTTGTCTTGGTAACTACGATACTCCAAGTTCGATTTCCAATGAGAGCAACCTATTAATATCATTTGATTGAGCCGAACATCTATGGACAACCTAGACTGATTTGCCTTCTTTATGAAAATCAAATAATTTTAAAGTAGTTCCTGATTTATAATCTTTGATGCTCAACTTTGAATGTTATGTATTTAGTCGAGCTAATTATTTTATCAAAGTTTATTTTAAATTTTATATTATATTTTTTTAATACATTTTAACATATTCATAATATATGTTTAACAATTATGCCAACTATACTTGGGATGAGGTTCGAACCTAAGACCTTATATAAATTAAGAGTATGTTAATAATAATAAATAGTCAACGGAACATTCCGTTACTAAAGTTTAAACTAACGGAATTTAGGGTTATTTAAGGGAAGAAAATAATATAATAGAGGGTAAAAAAGGAAAATCATTAAAAGATACTAAAATTAAAATAATATGAACCATTCATTTTAAGAAACAATTAGTACCGACATTTTTTTTGTTCCAGTTAAGGGCCTAACATTATTCGCTCTTATTAGATTTGTATTTGTATTGTATTTGTATGTATATATTTGTATATTTGTATTTGTAGATAAGAGATTTCCAAGGTTACCATCTTTCCCTTTTTACTTTTCTATTTATGTACAAACTTTAGTAACCGAATATTTCATTAAGTTTTTATTATTCATAACTTACTCATTGCAACATATTTTTTAACCTTTTAACAATAATAACAATAACAACAACAACAATAATAGCAACAACAGCAAGCTAAGGAGCATTTTGTTTTATATTATTATCATAATAATTATTAAGTTAGTTTACACAAAATGGAACTCATGCCATTCTTTTATTTTTCTATTCTTTTGAACTATTTTCTTCTTCGCGGTAAGAACTAAAATATAATAATATACACTTAATTATTTACAACAATACTTATTTTACTACCACTTTTATTACAAGTTGAAAGTATTCATTTTAATTATATGGAAAATAATTATTTTTTATTTATATTAATTAACTTTGATATTTAAAAATTATATTAAGTATTTATGTTTAAATTTTTAAATTAATCATTAATTTAAGGGAAAAGGGTCAAATAGGCCCTCGAACTTTAGCTTAAAAGTCAATTAGGCCCCTAAACTTTTTAAAGGTGCAATTACACCCATCAACAATTCATTTAAGTGCAATGAAGCTCAAAAACAAATTAATGACCTGCTATCACAGGTCATTAGGGTTCAGGCCACCTTCCGACGAATTTTCCGGTAAAAAAATATGTGACCGGCAAAATTTTCGACAAAAGAAGTGACCAGCGAAATTTTTGGCAAATCTGGATCGGTTGCTGGTCATATTTTTTTGTCAAAAAATTCGCCGGAAGGTGGCCTGAACCCTAATGACCTGTGATAGCAGATCATTAACTTGTTTTTGGGTTTCATTGCACCTAAATGAATTGTTGATGGGTGTAATTGCACATTTAAAAAGTTTAGGGGCCTAATTGACTATTAAGCTAAAGTTCGAGGGGTCTATTTGACCATTTTCCCTTAATTTAATCGTGTAATGCCTATAATATAACTAGTAAAATGCCTGTAATATCCACATCTACAATCTACAATTTTAATAAGAGCCAATAATGTTAGGTCCTTAACTGGAATAAAAAAAATATCGGTCCTAATTGTTTCTTAAAATGAATGGTTCATATTATTTTGATTTTAGTATTTTTTAATGATTTTCCTTATTTATCCTTTATTATATTATTTTCTTCCCTTAAATAACCTTAAATTCCGTTAGTATAAACTTTCTTAACGGAATATTCCGTTAACTATTTATTATTCTTAACTTACTCATTAGTTTCTATAAGAAAGGTCTTAGGGTCAAACCACATCCCAATTAGAGTTGACATAATTGTTAAACATATACTACGAATATGTTAAACCAGGAACTTTAAAAATCATTTGATTTTCTTTTATTTAAAAATAAATAAATTTAAGTTAAGTTTTTTTTTTTCGTTTAATTAATCTTATTTTGATTATTGAGAACAAAACTTAATATTTCAATTATGCTTTTATCAATGCATGAAAACTTCTAAAGAATTGAAATTTATAAGTTAATTTTTACTATATTATTATAACAATATATATTATAACCTTATAATACAAATTATTTATTATCATCCTCTATTGATAGTAATTGTCATTGACAAAGTCTCAATATAATTTGTCTCAACAACAAATGGAAATTAAAAAATCAATGATTTCATTATTGTGGATGAAAAGTATGTACGCTACTTTATTGCTCTTATTAAATTAAAAAATAAATTAGTAGCTACAACAAAAAATAATACATATGCATATTTAATTAATTTAGAATTAGATAATTTCAAAAAAAAATTTAGAATTAAATGTCTATAATGCCTCTATTTAAAATGAATTATTCATTATAAAAATAAAAATTTAAAAAGAAATATAATTTCATTAGTTATATTATCTTTATTTTATACAATTCAAAGATTCATTACCTTCAAATTTATTAATTAATTATATTCACTACATTATCTATTGTCTTCTTTTTCCATTATCTTGTAATTAAATATCAAAGTTATAATATAAAATATGTTATATATATATATATATATATATATATATATATATTATAATATATTTATTTATTTACCAAGTATTTTATACAAATATAATAAATATTAATGTTTTGTTCAATACTTTCACATGATAACCTATGACACACATCTCACAACACATGAAACATGTAAGGGAATTAAACTATCACTATCAAATATCAACATGGGCTTGTAAGATAAAGAGTTCATAGCATAACTAAAATCCCAGTCATATACACAACAAGGCAAATCTAAACCTTCCTACACCATAATCTCATTACATGATGAACCCCTCTATGCTACCAACAATAACCTAATGCACATGACATACTACCAATAAAAAAAAAAAAAAGACATTTACTGAAGATGAAGACAATGACAATGCTACCCAAACGAGAATTAGAGAAATTTAAACCAAAAGTTATATTTATTTAGACTATCGCTTTTAGGCTAAGTATTTAGACTAGCGTTATTACAAAGTTGCAAAGATTTATTTTGGATTAAGGTTCAAATTGGTCATTGAACGTAACATGAAAATGCAATTAGGCCACCGAACATTCGAAAAACATGCAATTAATCCACTGAACACTCCAAATGTATGCAATTTCACAGGATAGCAGGTTATCATCAATTTTAGCAGGTTACCTACTTACGTGGTAGTTGAGTTGGCATTTTAAATAATTTTTGATAAATTTTAATAATAATTTTAAAAAATTGAAAAAATTTAAATAAAAAATAAAAATAAAACAGACGGGTAGCTGACGGCCACCTCGTCGTTTTTAAATTTTTAAAATTTTTTTAAAATTTTTTTTTTATTTTTTAAAAATTTATTATTAAAATTTATTAAAAATTATTAAAAATACCAACTCAGCTGCCACGTAAGCAGGTAACCTGCTAAAATTGATGGTAACCTGCTATCAGATGAAATTACATACATTTGGAGTGTTCAGTGGCCTAATTGCACTTTTTTTCGTTCAGTGACCTAATTGCATTTTCAGGTTACGTTTAGTGGCCGATTTGAACCTTATTCCATTTATTTTTGTGACAGTTATATATAATCAATCTCTCATATATTATCTTGTATTTATATACTTTAAATTACTGATTTAAATAAATAAATTCAACATTTATTTACCTATATGTACGAACATCTTCTATATAATATTACATTGATATACTTTGAAATACTTATTTAAAAAAAATTATTGGGCATTATCCCATTCGCACGCATAGAAAAACTAGTAACTAATAATAAGTGTATAAAAGGGGGTAAAAAATGTCAGCAATGATATGAAGATGATAGTGAGGTGCGCGTGCAAACTTTATAGGGAGCGTCGGCCCACAGTTTGAAATGTGGATTGACTAACCTGGAAGCATATGGGCCCACAGGGCTTGTGTCTTATGTATTTCCTTCGAGTCAGGTCACAGGTGTGATGGGAACCCGTATAACTTTGTTTATTCTTCATTTTTAATGTTGTTCGGATGCAGCCTGCCCCATATATCTTTCAATCCTCTTGACCCCCAGGATTTTAATATAAATGTTTTGTAAGAGTTGCTTGTTTGTTTAAACTTTTTTTTTTTTTGAATGTCATTGGCTCTATTACATTGTAGTATCTGCTAATATACTTTCTCAACCTACTGAAACACCGCTTCCACTGAGGCTCGAACTCTCAACCTTCTAAATGAAAGTCCAACCCGGATACCATTAGACCACATAGTCTTAGTCCATTTTAAATTATAAGTTGGAATAAATTGTTTAAAATGGATTTGGTTTAAGTTCCAGTAATACCATTAGTAATATGATGGACATATGAGAATCCAAGATAAAATCTAATTATTAGTTTGAATATAATTCTCATATGTCCATCGTATTACTAATGGTATTATATTATAATTTTATAACAAAATTTTTAACATGATACATACATATAAAAGTCAATTCGTTAACGTTGCTATTGTTTTAGTAGTCTACTTATTAACTGTCTCAAATTATTGTGTTGAAATTGATATTCTACTCTCATAAGTTATCTCCAATTCAATATTCAAATTCTGATGTAAAATTATCTAAAAGGTCAAAAATAAAAAGGAAAGACAATAAAATATTTATCCATTGGTGACTCATGAATTACTTGAGCTTATTATGAATTAATCATATAATCGTAATTATTTAAATGCCACCGTGCTTTTTAAGAAAATACTTAAAAGTGCGTTTGAAGAATGTTTTCAGACGCACAATCAGTTATATGTAAATGTACAATCAATTATATGTAAATGCACAAATCATGCATTACAAAAAGCATAATTGTAATTATAGAAACGCCCACTGCGTTTTTTAATTTCCTTAATTTTTTACCCTTGATCATTTTAGATGGAAGGATGAGATTTGTTTGCAATAATAACAGGACGAATGGTTCTCATGAGATCCTACGGTTTGGATTAAATAAGAACTTGCACACAGGAGAAAACTAGCTAAGAATCAATCTGAGTTATCAATTTGAAAAGATCTAATGGTTTTAAAGCGATGAGAAAAAGAAAAAAACATTGTGTCATTTTTCATAAATAACTCAAATTTTAATTGCAATTAGCAACACTATGAAGTGCAATTAACAATACTATAGAGTGCATCTTATGATATGTGAAAGTGTAGTGAAAGAATTCACCTTGTAGAGTTTATACTTTTTTTTTTTAATTTTTTTATTATATATATAAATATATAAAGTACATCTAACAATAATATGCACATAGGGTTCATCTTTTAAAACTTATGGTTTAGTGTTTTTTTTTTTTTTTTTTTTTTTTTTTTTTTTTAGTTTGGTTTAGCAGTTTACATTTTACTATTTAAAAGTTTAGTATTTATGGTTTACCTTTGGGTTAAGTTTTTAGATTTAGCAATATATACACTTTGTAGTTTTGCTCATTGCACTCTAGGGACGTCTCGTCTGCATTGCCGATGCCTGCTCCGAACACACTTCATCAGGCGCATCACTATGTTTCGGTTAAGTTGATTGTCACAATTTTTTATTTTGGAAAGCGCAACTGGTCTCCTTTTACAATGCCAAAACTTGTATGGTTTCATTGATGGTTCCCAGTTATGCCCACCAGATACGTTGTGTCGACCTCGTATGCACCTCCAGTTCCTAATCCAGCTCATGCTCAGTGAATTCAACAAGATCAATCCATCCTAAGCATGGTGGTTTCATCCCTGTCAGAGGAGGTAATTTACCTAGTGATTTGGGCATGACACTTCTCGTTCTATGTGGATAGTGTTTGGTTCCGTGTTGTGGGATAGGTCTCTCAGTCTGTTGATGTAACAACCAAAAAATTTCTCATCTAAATTAGACCCATTTTATAAAAACTAGTCAAAATATATTTCAAATATTTCTTTCTGACTAGTGACTTGTATAAATAAATTATTTATTCAAAATCCTTAGATGGAATAATTTGATACAAAATTCTATTTATATAATGAAGTTTCCAAAACTCAATTTGGAGAAAATATTCTTTTATCCAAAAGTCAATCTGAGAGTAACTGTGAACCCGAGAGCCAAGTTTTCTTTCAAAATAAACCTATCTTATTTCTATATTCCCTCTATCGTATTATAGCCCGAATTTAACTTAACTTTTGACCCAAAATTATAACCCAAATTCCAAAACCCCAAATTCCAAAACTACCCTTTATTTTGGCGTGAAGCAAGGCTGATGCATGACCATTGCTTTGTTCCTAGATATAAATGTTCACTATTCCATTGCTTTGCCTCCCAATCCCTCCACACTTCATCTTTCCTCCTGAGAAACTCAGACAACAAGAAGGCCAAGCACTATAAGAGCTCTTCATCTCCTCTCCCATTCTCTGAGATTCTCCATCATCTCCTCTTTTTCTCTTTAGCTAGAATAGTTTAGTATTGAATATTTTATGTGCATGTGAATGATATATTGTGTGTATTTCTTTGGTTGTTGGGTTTTGGGAGCATAGGAAGTGGAGAAGGAAGCCATCATTGAGGCTTAGTGAGGGATTCAAGCTTTTGAAGCATCAAGTTTGAGGTATAACCCATGAACATCCAAAATATAGTATTTTCCTATATGTGTCTAATAAATGCATGTTAAAATGTTGTTGTTGATGTATGAGCTTTAGAAATGATTTAATCTCGTGTTTGCTGTGTGGAATGTGTTGGAGGATGTTGTATTGTTGATGTTATTGCTTTGGTGCCGTGATTTGGGAGTTGTATCAGGTTGGAAGTGGGAATAATTGCCCAAGGATGGAACAGAGCAGAGAGACAAGGCCACTACCTCGTCTCCCCTCGGTGGCGTGCGGGCCTGGCCGCGGGTCCTGGGAAACCCACCGGCTGGCCTGCGTGTCTAGTGGCAGGGCTAGGGCGATAGGCCCTTTGCGGCCTGCCACCCTCGCCTAGGCTGCACGTGTAACACCCCGTGTTACAGTCTCCAAATTCGGGTTAAGCATGGGTTTAATTCTGTTAATATATAATTAAGAAGGATTTAATTGGACTAGAAATCTCATTAATTAATTAGTGTGGTCCACAATGGATCATGGACCCTTATCCTTAATTAAGTCTTTAATCCTGTTAGGAATAGAGAAAGTGGGCCTTAACTATTCAGATACTAGTTAGGACTCCTGAATCTATATATAGGGGATTAGAAAGCATTTAGAAATCCTGCCACGACTAATTCTACCACGCGAGACATTCCCCGAGGAAACCTAGCAAATGAATTCCCAACCACCGAACCTAGGAAGGTCAATTGAAGGAGGATCTTAGAGAAGAACCTTAGTAGCCAAGGATATTGATTAGGGCTAAGAGGTAACGCATGTCTTACAAAACCTATTTTCCTTGCTATTGTTTATTGATTGGCTCCGATTGAATGATTGGTTGTGTGATTTTGTATGTATATCTTGTTAGAGCTTGTCTTTAGGTTTATATGGTGAATTATTGCTATTCTTGATATTCTTGATGGCCCTGTGGGGTTATTGATATGATCTTGTATTTAATTAAGTCTAGAGCTTGTCCCTAGGGTTTATATTGTGAATCTCGTGTTGTGATGTTCTTGGTGTTCTTGGGTAGGTTTATGCATGCTCGGATGTTGATTTTAGTCTAGGACTTGTTTTTAGGGTTTTGCATATAGATTTCTTGATGATCTTGAGGTTCCGGATGCTCCTGAACCATTATGTGATGGATGTCAAGTCTTGGCATGTTTAGGAACTGTGTTAGAATGTAATTGGAATGATTCTTGGTTTAATCTTCGTTAATCGAATCCGTGATGTTGTTACGTGTTAGAATGTGTTTGGATATGGTTTTGGGTTCCACGAACGAACCCTGAACCAGAAATTCTACCTTCGTACCAGTGGGGGGTAGGTGGGGGGACGAATCCCTACCACCTACCCGCTGCCCCGCTCGCCCTTGTCCAGCGGGCAGAGGGCTGCCCGCCGGCCACCCGCTGGAAAGTGGGTGTGCGGCGGGATGTTTTCCCCCGTTTGACGTTTCCTCGTGTCCTGTTGTACCCCGTTTGATGTTTATTAGTCTCGTATGATGTTTTGACTACCGTTCTAGGAATTTGTGTGTAGTGTGTGTCGTTCTTTAATGTGCCTTGACTTGATTATTATTGTTGATTAAATGTTGATTGATTGAATGATGATGAGTGTTGTGATCATTGCGCAATGATTGATGTGACTGATGAGAATGAGATTGTGATTGGTGGAGATGAATTGTTGGAGGAAAGCACAACGAGTGCTCGGTTATCGTGCTAAAGTCACGGACCACCCTTTAGACTTGTTGGCTAAAGGCTTGGGTCAGGGTATAAGCACCGCGGTGTCATGTCAGAGCTATATGCGCTGACCCCTTGGTAGTGGTGCTAGAGGCACGGATCATGCGAATGACACTTCGGTGCTACCATGTTGGTGGACTTGTTGGTGGTTACGGAGTGGGGCATGTAGTTGCTCTGGAGGAATAAGGGAGGCGATATAAGGGTGGCATGGAGGTATAGGTTGGAACTTATATAAGGATGGGGAGGAGTAAATGTTGGAACTTGGTATAAGGTTGGAAGATGAATTGTGTGTTCTAATGATTATTTGCTAATTGATGATTATTGAATCCCATTGCTTGCCTTTAAGTGTTAATTATGTGCTTACCTGTCTATTATACCTTGCAAACATAGGACGCATGTTAGTGGCATTCGTGATGTCGATCCGTTGCTATATTCTGAGTCTTGATCCTGATTTGAAAGCTAGTGTTGCCTAAGACTATATATGTGTTATAGGACAGGATTGCGTCACAGGCCTACGAACAGGACTCGAGTGGCGAGCCGGAGGGCCGGGGGAGTTTGATGATCTACCTATGCTTATAGGTAAAAGGGAACTGGAGAGGACAATAGCTAGAAGGCACAAGGATGTAAAAACTGAAGCTTTTCTAGAGTGCTTCTTCTCCCAATCTTTCATTAAAATGAAAGCCAAATTATCATATATTTCCAAGATATCTTCTTCACATGCATGGTTGAACTTAAATACACAAATGAAAGGCTAAGCAGAACCTATCCTAGAAAATAGGAAAGAGAAACTAAAAGGAACGTTGCAGTAACGTTAACAATCAGAAAAAGTAGGAAATATATATTGAAAATATCCCTAAGCTGCCATCTGTTTCTTCCTTCTTTGGTAAGTCCTACCAACGAAAGTATCAATACCCCCTCTCTGCAAATCAAGCTTGTCCTCAAGCTTGTAGCTCGGAAATAATTCATGAAAATGGGCAACAGATTCCCAAGAAGAATCTTCCGGAGAAGCACCCTCCCATTGAACTAGAACTTCAAGCACCCCACGATTCAAGCGAGAGCGAATAATGTCCGCGGGCTGCAGCAATACTTTACCATCCTTCACCGGGGGAAGTACTGGAACATCCTGTGGGGGCTCCCCGACAAAGGCTTTGAGTAGGGATACATGAAAAACATCATGGATGTGAGAGTCCGGGGGAAGCTCCAGCTGATAGGCCACCTTACCAATCAACTTTTTAATACGAAATGGTCAGAAAAAATTAGGTGATAATTTATTGAACAACTGGCGATGAACAGATAATTGACGGTACGGGTGAAGCCGCAGCTAGACCCATTGGCCCACCTCGAAGTTGACCTCCCGATGGGTGCGATTGTAGGAGGCTCGCATACGAGCCTGCGCCATTTGTAGACGGTCACGAACTTCGGTCAGAACTGCATCCCGCTTCTGTAAGTGAACATCCACGGTGTCGGGTTTAGAAACGCCTGGTTCATTGGACAAAAGTTTAGGGGGTTCCCTACCGTATACCACATGAAACAGAGTCGTCCTGATGGACGTGTGATACGAAGTGTTGTAACAATACTCTGCCCATGGAAACCACTCAACCCATTGACGAGGTTTGTCACCCACGAAGCAACGCAAATACATCTCTATCGTCCGATTGGTTACCTCCGTCTGGCCATCGGATTGCGGGTGGTACGCGGTCGAGAAGGCCAACGTGGAACCATTGAGCCGGAATAATTCGTTCCAAAACGCGCAAGTAAAAGTATTGTCTCGATCACTCACCATGGTTTCCGGGACACCGTGCAACTTGACGATGTTGGCAAAGAAAATATTGGCGACCGTAATAGCCGTGAATGGATGCGAAATCGGGAGGAAATGAGCATATTTTGATAATCTGTCGACTACGACCAATAAGGCCGTTTTCCCCTGTACTTTCTGTAATCCCTCCACAAAGTCGAGCGAAATATCGCTCCAAACCAGAGAGGGAATCGGCAATGGCTGCAAAAGGCCTGCCGGACATAAGTTTTCCCACTTGCTGCGCTAGCACGTAGTACACAAGCGCACATACTCTCGGACAGAAGACTTCATCCCGCGCCAATAGAACTCGCGGGACACCCGGAACAAGGTCTTTTGGGCGCCCTTGTGCGTGGAATCATGAATCCGTGAAAGAATAAAAGGGATAAAGTTAGAGGTCGGAAGAAGATAAATGCGGTCCTTATACCTGAGAACGCCGTCACGGAAAGACCAGCGGGTATCAGTGGTGTCGACCTCCAACCGACTAATTATGGACCTGCCCTCCGGGGAATTGTGCAATTCACGAGAAATGGAGTCCAATAATGAAGACCGAGGACTGGATAATGCAAATAAAATGGGCGAGTCCTCGTCACGGAGGGATAATGCGTCGGCGACTGTTTTCAACCGGCCGGCGCGAAATTCGACCTCAAAGTCGTATCCCATCAACTTGCTAATCCAATGGTGTTGTGGAGATGTCGTGAGCTGTTGTTGCAAAAGAATCTTGCGGCTGTAATGGTCCGTGCGAATTAAAAACTTACGACCCCATAAGTAGTGCCGCCAATGACACACTGCCTGAGCGAGACCAATTAATTCTCGTTCGTAGGCAGCAAGTTGATGATGTCGATGAGCAAGCTTGCGGCTAAAAAATGCAATAGGGTGATTATTTTGGTGCAGAACCACTCCAATACCCACCCCCGGCGTGTCGCACTCGATAATAAATAAAGCATTAAAGTCCAGAAGTTGCAGCATTGGGGCTGATGTTACGGCGGATTTGAGCTTAGCAAAGGCGCCATCCGCTACCGTATTCCAATTAAACGAGTGAGACTTCAACAATGTTGTCAGGGGTGCTGCTAACAAGCCAAAATCCTTAATAAATTTTCTGTAAAAACCTGCTAAACCTAAAAATCCACGCAAAGCGCGGGTGGACTGTGGCGTAGGCCAATCCAGAACATCTTTAATTTTAGCTGAATCCATAGAAACTCCATTAGCATCAATAATATGACCTAAATAAGAAACCTCAGATTCGCCGAAAACACATTTAGACTTTTTTAGAAGTAAATCATTGCCGCGTAATAAAGTAAACACGGTTCGCGCATGGTGCAAATGTTCCGCCCACGTACGACTATAGATAAGGATATCATCAAAAAAAAAAACAAGAACAAATTTACGGAGTAAAGAACCAAAAACCTCGTTCTTTAATGCCTGGAATGTAGACGGCGCGTTGCATAAGCCGAACGGCATCACTAAGAACTCAAAGTGGCCGTGGTGCGTTCTAAATGCTGTTTCCTCGACGTCATCGGGGTGCATCCGAATTTGATGGTATCCGGAGCGCAGGTCAAGTTTGGTGAAGAAACGCGAGCCATGCAGCTCGTCTAGAAGTTCGTCGATGACCGGAATAGGAAACTTGTCTTTTACGGTTTTGGCGTTTAGTTCCCTGTAATTAACACAGAAACGCTAGGACTTGTCTTGTTTAAGAACTAGCAATACAGGTGAGGAGTAGGGGAACGACTCGGTCGGATAAGGCCAAGCGCAAGCATGGAACGACATTGCTTCTCAATTTCAACTTTTTGAGCCTGCGGGTAACGGTATGGGCGGACAGCCACCGGATCCACTCCATTAGCAAGGGTGATATGGTGATCGCAAGAACGAGCCGGTGGAAGAGACGTGGGTTCCTGAAATAAGTCAGAAAAATCCATGAGAACGTGTGCAAGAGCAGATGCGTTGGGAGAGCCGGTAGTGAGTGCCCGTAAGGCACGATGAGGCCGGACGCGTTTACCATGCCAAGTGATAGAACGTCCAAGCACGGTGAAAGTCATGGTGAGCGCAGTAAAATCCCATAGAATCGCGCCCAGGGTACGTAGCCAATTGACACCCAGTACTAACTCAAAACCTGCTAATGGGATCAAATATAAACGAATGGAAAAATTCTGGCCATCTTTAGTAATGTGGGCCTTTTCGCACATGCCGGAGCCCAGAATCAGTTCTCCGTTCGCTACGGCGACCTGGAGTCCCACACATTCCGCGATGCGCAGGCCAAGTCGTGTCGCGGTACGCTCATTCACGAAGCTATGGGTACTGCCCGAGTCGATCAAAGCAGTGACTGGAACATCCGCGAGAAACATTTGCACCTGCATAGTTTGGCCATTGTTAGTGCATGTAATCGCGTGTAAAGAAATTTCTGGGTTGTCAGTACCCAGGTCGGAAGTAAAGGTCGAATCCATATCCTCAATGGTATCATCTAAAACCAAAAAGAATAGCTGTTTGCAGCGATGTTCTGGAGACCATAGCTCGTCGCAATTGTAGCAAAGACCTCGAGAACATCTCTGAATATACTCAGCCCGTGAAAGTCGTCGTTCAGGAGGAGGGGTCATGCCAGCCGTCCCGTTTGGTCCCGGTTGTGTGCTGGCCGACGATGATGCGGCGCGACTGCCTGTCGAGCTAATAGCGATAGACGCTGGAGATGAAGCCGCGACGCTTGGTCGTGAATTGGCGATAAATGAGGATTGCACTGGTCTCGTCGATCCACCTGCAAAGGAAATGTGGGTAGTGTTAGAATGGCGGCGGGAAACTCCTGGCGTTTCGCGCGGAGCACACGCCTGACGCCGGCAGTTGGTTCTCGCCAAATTCATGGCGATATCAAGGTTCGCCGGTCGGTGATTCTCAACGTCGATGCGTAACCACTCGTCGAGGCCGGAAGTGTACAAATCCACTTCATGATCGCAGCGAACTGTAGTGGAGCGCATGAGCATCGACTGAAATTCATTGTTGTACTCTTCAACCGGCTTCCCGTCCTGATTGAGTTTGGCCAATGAACCAAGAACGTTGATGCGCAAACCGGGCCCGAAACGCATGAAACAGCGCTGCTTGAACTGCTGCCACGTCATGTCGGGCTCTTCGAGCTCCAGCCGAAAATGCCACATCTGAGCGACGCCCGTCAGGTGGAACGCGGTTGTGCTCACAAACTCTTGGGGCGGCGTGTTTTGGGCCTTGAAAAACTGTTCGCAATGATGCATCCAGCCAATAGGATCGTCTTTGCCATCATAGCGAGGAAATTCGAGACGAGTAAACTTGGGCATGGCGGTGGTGGCGAGAGTAGTCGTCATGGAAGCCTGGGTAGCCTCGGGGCCTGCGGGGAGGGCGGCGCTGCTGGAAGCGGTGGCAGGTGCTTTCCCGACTAGAAACTGGCGGAACGTTTGTCGAAGTTCATCTAGGTCTCGAACGATGAGAGTTGGTCAGCGCGCATGGTCTCGAGCGCTGCCTGGAGATTTTGGACATCCCTGCGGATCATCGTGAGTGAGTCAGCTGCCGAATGATTGCCCATGACGACGGGTTCTGATACCAAATTTGTTATAGGACAGGATCGCGTCACAGGCCTACGAGCAGGACTCGAGTGGCGAGCCGGAGGGCCGGGGGAGTTTGATGATCTACCTATGGTTATAGGTAAAAGGGAACTGGAGAGGACAATAGCTAGAAGGCACAAGGATGTAAAAACTGAAGCTTCTCTAGAGTGCTTCTTCTCCCAATCTTTCATTAAACTGAAAGCCAAATTATCATATATTTCCAAGATATCTTCTTCACATGCATGGCTGAACTTAAATACACAAATGAAAGGCTAAGCAGAACCTATCCTAGAAAATAGGAAAGAGAAACTAAAAGGAACGTTGCAGTAACATTAACAATCAGAAAAAGTAGGAAATGTATATTGAAAATATCCCTAAGCTTCCATCTGTTTCTTCCTTCTTTGATAAGTCCTACCAATGAAAGTATCAATATGTATTCCAATTTCAAAATGATTTCCTATATTTATATTTATGCTACTCATCGTGTGGGAGTGGGTTACTCAGCATTATTCGCTGACGGTTGCTATACCATATGTTTTACAGGTGCTGAGCATTAGCTATGGAGCACGCTAGACGGACACGTGAGCTTAGCATAGTTAGTCCTAGCTGTAGTAATTGGCCTACGTGCCGTGAATTGTGTTTGACTATTGACTTATGGATTTCACATGATTGGATAGTCTTAGCCTGTGCATCTAGGTTCTCAAACCAAGGTGTGGCATAACACCCCGACTCATACAGATTGTTTATGCTCTGTTTGGATTTTTATTATTAGTTTGCCTTTATTTTATAAGTCTTTAAATATTTTAATAATTGGGGGTGTTACAGCATGGTTGGCACAGCGAGTCTCACGAGACCCGCCATCCAGCCTGCGTGGCCAAGGGCCCTTGCGATTGTCGCAGGTCCAGCCACTTGTGTTTTGTGAGTTTTCCGTGACTCATGGAACTCGGGGGATTGTTCTAAAATGTTATGTGTTACGTGCTACATGAGTTTGTGGTAAACACCCCTTGGTTATGAGTCTTTGGATATGATCCACATTGTTTTTAACTGAACTTTATACTCCACATGCTTACCCTGTATTCCCTATTTTCTCAATTACATTTAAGCGTAGTATGCCACTCGTGTGCTATATTTTGTGTTGATGTGAGGAAAACCTTTTTATCTTGGAGGCGGTTCTTGGTCTTCGGTTACTTCTAAAGAATGATGAAATGTGGTGATGAGATGAGAACCAAAATGAGGATCCCTGGTAGTTTGTGTTAAAGTGGCCTAGTAGAAAAATTCTGGGCGCACTTTGGGGCTTGAGCTATTATTCGCTGGGTTTGGAATCCCAATTAGGGGGTGTATACACTAAAGGTAATTGTCCCATTTACATGTTACTTATAAGATTTGTAGGCGAGACGTTGTTAGGCCGGCCGATATTCGCCGAGCCCGGATAGATTCATTCACACATGGTGAAGTTCCTACCTCCCCACCATTATGATATGATGAGGTTGATGGTATGATGAGATTGTGATACAATGAGATTGATGAAATGATTATGATTCGTGGGAAGTATGATGGCCCCTCCATTATATATATATATATTACCGTTTTCTTTCTTGAGAGAGTGTATATTATTGATTTCATATCTTGCTAGTGTATAGTGCGTACATATATACTAGTTATTACACGCGTTTTGCGTGATTAGACCAATGGCCAATGTGCATTTATAAATTAGTGTTCCTTAATTGGTTAAAGTATTCATATAATAATGAGAGAGAATAATGCGAAATTAATAAAAGATAAATAATTAGTCTTGGTGCTTATATTATAATAAAAACATAAAGAAATTCGAAAATAGCTAAATTATAACTAAAGTAAGTGAAAACAAATAAACCACTAACTAAATCTGACTATCTATCATGAAAAGAGTAATTTGAGCATAGTAAATTAATTTTTCTTAGTGTGCGTTTGTTGAGGCTCGGAATTGTCTTCATCTTCTCCATCTTTAGTGAAGTTGAGTTTCCTTTTTGCTAGTTGTGTCTGTATTGCATCTTGTTTACTGGTGGTAGTGAATGAGAATGATTTGTGCAATGATGTTATGGTCTATGATACCATGTTTTTGCCTTGTTGTGTATAGGATTGGGACCTCAATTGTATTATATATTCTTGATCTTGTAAGCGGTTATTGATATGTTGAATTCATAGCTGTTGACCCTGCAAGATGCTTATGTAGTTAGTCATAGGTTAATTTAGTATAAAACATGAGTGGTTGTAGTTGGAAGAGGAGCAGTACCTGTTGTTCCAATTGCATAACTTATTTGTTGGTTAGGAGTAATAGTTGTTCAGCACATTTCCCAAACACGGATGCAACAAGCCATCCACTTCCATCAGTAATTTCCACGTCTAGTTTACACATATTATGTGTTTTTAGATTAGCATTGTTGTATTATGTGTCATAGAGATCCTTTCAAGGCATCAAACTGTAAATTGAGTGAAATATTAAAGTTTAGATACAATTGTAAATATAGTAGAAAGAATATCTCAAATGCTAAAATGTATCTTACTCAATAGCGACATCTAATTGCTTCAGGACAACAGATGGAGGAATAACACCAACATCCAAAAAGTTTGGATCTTCCAACAAGGAACCTGATTTGATGTCCTGAAAGATATTAACGGAATCAACTGTTTTTTTTTTTTCCAGCTAAAAGAGATTCATCATACCATACTATTAGTCCATCAACTTTTAATAATAAGACCTAGATTTGTACTATTTAAGAATCAAGATTCCTTATACATGAGAAATTTTTAAATGCACCTTAAGTGAATATTTATGGCATGCCTGTTTGACAAAACGAATGGTTATTGATTACAATGATTATGGTTTATAATTAACGATAGTCAATAATTCATAATCATCATAAAAAACAATCTAAATAAATTTCCTTTATATCTCTCAACTAAATTTCTCTTTCTCTCTACAACTAAACCCTAACATAAAAGACATAAAAAAGAATATGAAATGTGAAGGTAATCCTAGAACAGGTCAGAAGTCAGCTGGAAGCAAAATGATAGATGAAGAAAAAGGAAGCACTATGTATTAACACAAGAAAAGGGTGGCCGGAGTAGTTGAAGAAATTACAACTCTATATTATGATACATTTGTTATTACTGATAATGATAATACAAGGCTACACTATTTGCAGAGGAGAAGGTTGTTGAAGAAATTTCTTTGAGGAGAGGTATTTCACTTAGCGCAATGCATAACTTGTTATCCCAGGAAGAAAGACGATGACATCATTTTCTGATATGGATGTCAACCTATTTATCTTTATTTGAGCATTATGCGTGAGTTTTTCACATATCTTATCCTCTGTAATAGGGACAGGCAATATGTACAAAATAGAAATACAGTAAAAAAACACCATGATAGGAGTGCCTGCGATGGTAGAATACCATTTACTAACATTCAAACCTCCCAGAAAACTCCATTCAAATGCTAAAATTTACAATAGATAGCATAATTGTACATAATTGCATAGCAGATGCAAAGAGACCAAATCGGCTTGTGTTTCTCCTTTTGAATTTCGCTTTGGCTGTGATGTTCCTTTCGACAAAGCGTGCTTCTCCTTTTGAGACCAAGTCCGCTTGTGTTGCTGCCCTAATTTGTTTGCTGTGCTTTTCTTTTTGCTATGCTTCTCCTTACGTCAAGCAAACGGATGTGCTTCTCATAATTGACATTCAATTTGGCTTAAACTACAAATTTGCCACCCTGCCTTGAATCTGACAGAATCTGTTAAGTTTAACATTCTAGGTTTGCTAATCTGAGAAGAATGAGGTTATATTAGGTTTTTAATTTGACATTGTACAATTAAAAGAGCACAAAGTACAATCTTTTATAGCATATTGTTGTACCGACATTTTTTTAGTTCTCGTTAAGGGTCTAACAATATTGGCTCTTATTAAAGTTGTAGATACTTGAATATGAATTGCATAAGTGTTTGTAGATGAATTACACTCGCTCGTATGCTTTATACTTGTGGATACGTTTTGTTATCGTATACGGGTATCTATATACTTGTGAATCTATTTGACTTATATCTATGACTTGGTTGACCTAAAGTGTAATATGTGTAAATATATCTATTTTCCAAATCTATATCTATATGTATTTTATAGGGTAGAGTGGTTTATACTTAGCATTCGTGCTAACGGGTTATTTTCGTGCACTTTTTTATTTAACCCCTTTCAGGTTTGACCAGTAATTGCTGAGCACGTTTAGGTGTAGCTAGACATAGTATAGAGTTTTGATTCTAGTTCCTAGTTTTTTTTTTTTTTTTTGTCAAACCCCTTAAACGTATCTTGATGCTAGACTTGTGTAGTACAGACTACCCATTTATGTTTTGTAGTGCTATGACACTTAGGCTGAGACCCTTATGTTCTATCTTGCTATATCTTATTTATTGGCTCCTTTAATAATTGTATGGATGGTTCTGTGATTGAGTCTTGATAGAGCCTTGCCTAGGATTTATATTGTGTTTATTTGATAATCTTGATGATCTTGATGTTGTGATTGATTATATGTGTGATGTTGTATTTTAATTATGTCTAGAGCTTGTCTCTAGGGTTTAAATTGTGAATCTCGTTGTTGTGATGTTCTTGGTATATTTGGGTGGGATTATGCATGATCCGGCTGTTAACTCTAGCCTAGGACTTGTCTTTAGGGCTTTGCATATAGATTTCTTGATGTTCTTGAGGTTCTGGATGCTCCTGAACCGTTATGTGATGGATGTCGAGTCTTGGCATGTTTAGGAATCGTGTTAGAACGTATTTGGAATGATTTTTGGTTTAATCTTCCTTAATTGAATCCGTGATGTTGTTGTTACGTGTCAGAATGTGTTTGGACATGGTTTTGAGTTCCCCTAACGAACCCGGAACCGGAATTTCTGCCATAGCACCAGTGGGGGGTAGGTGGGGGGGACGAGTCCCCACCACCTACCCGCTGCCCGGCGTGCCCAATTCCAGCGGGCAGTGGCCTGCCCGCCGGCGGGTGGCTGGTGGGTGGTCCTCCACCCGCCACCCACCTGCTGGACAGTGGGTACGGGGCGTGGTGTTTTTCCCCGTTTGTTGTTTCCCCGTGCCGCGTTGTCTTCCGTTGTACCCTGTTTGACGTGTATAAGTCCCGTTTGATGTTTTGAGTACCGTTCTGGGAATTTATGCGTAGTGGTGTCGTTGTTGCTATGTCTTGATTGTTTTTGATTGATTATGTGTTGATTGATGGAATGATGATGATTATCGTGGTCATTGCACAATGATTGATGTGACTGATGATGATGAGATTGTGATTGGTGGAAATGAATTGTTGGCGGAAAGCACTACGAGTGCTCGGTTATCGTGCTAACGGCACGAACCACCCCTTGGACTAGCTGGCTAAAGGCATTGGTCAGGGTATAAGCGCCGCAGTGTAATGTTAGAGCTATATGCGCTAACCCCTTGGTATTGGTACTAGAGGTACGGACCATGCGAATGACACTTCGGTGCTACCATGTTGGTGGACTTGTTGGTGGTTACAGAGTGGGGCATGTAGTTGCTCCGGAGGAATAAGGAGGAGGTATAAGGGTGGCCTGGAGGTACATGTTGGAACTGAATTAAGGATGGGATAGAGTGAAAAGGTTGGAACTTGGTATAAGGTTGGAAGATGGATGGTGTGACTTGATGATTACTTGCTAAGTGATTGCCTTGAATTCCTTTGTTGTCTCTATTTGTTAATTATATGTCTACCTGTCTATTACGTCTTGTAACGTGTTCTTAGGACGCATGCTAGGCTTTATGATGGTTGTATAATGTCGAGTCTGTTGTAGTGTCTTGTGTCTTGATCGTGGATTTAAATTAGAGTCTCGTAAGTATATATGTATTCCAATTTCCAAATGATTTCTTATATCTATCTATATTGTACTTAACGCGTAGGAGTGGGTTACTTAGCATTATTCGCTGACAGTTGCTACGATATGTTTTTCAGGTGACAGTCTTTAGCTAAGGAGCGCGTTAAACGGTTAGTGGATCTAGCTTAGTGGTAGTTAGACAGCCTGTGAGTCTTGAACTGTGTAAACAAATATTAATTATAGTTTATACCTTGTTCAATTAGTTTAGCCTGTGCATTTAGGTTCTCAAACCTAGATGTGGCATAGCACCCCGAAAATTGTGTTTAGTTTATGCTCTGTTTGAGATAATTAATGGTAGATTGCGTTATTTATATTAGCTTTTGATCACTTTAAAAATTAGGGGTGTTACAACCGGGGTCAAAGAGGTCATGCATTATGTGGCGGTCATGGGATTGTACGCTGGCAGTTGTGTGACGTACGGAGCAGCGTCGGGTTATCAACATGGAGCAGTCCCTCACATTAATTTGGCGTACTAACCTGGGTAAGATGATTACCAAATTGCTCCTTTTGCTATTGTTTGGTTTTCAGATACATGAGGAAGTAGTCATGTTATTCCGCATGTTGATGGGTTAAACGACGTGGATCTTTATGCCGGTGGTAAGATTCTTCGAGTGGGTGACGACACAAGATTGCCAATCTCGAACACTGGTTCTTCTAACAAACCATCTTTGTTACGGTTACTGTCTCTAAATAATATTTTGCATGTTCCTAAGTTATGGGTTTCCTTGGTCACCGTCTCTAAATAATATTTTGCATGTTCCCAAGTTACGGGTTTCCTTGTTGTCTGTTAAGAAATTTACATATGACAACAATGTTTATTTCGAATTTCACCCCTCTTATTTTATTGTGAAGGACCATATCACTCATCAGGTTATTCTTAGCAATCCCAATTGTGTGGGTATGTATCAGCTCTCAGCGTCTTCTCCAATTGCTTTTGTGTATGCTAGGGCAGCGCAGGTGTGGCATAATCAGCTTGGCCATCCGCACCTTTTGGTTCTTTGTCACGTCATTTCTAGTTCCCCAACTCAGCGTCAAGTTTTGTGGACGGCTCGACTTGTTACCCCGCGAGTCTTGGATTTTTCTTCGCCGGTTGATATGTCGTCGTCCTCAATCTTGCCATTGATATCCTCGGGTCTTGGTGCATGTGTAGTTTTCTTCACCCTTCGCAATGCACGCATAACATGGTTTTCCAGCATATAACTCATGCTCAATAATAGGGCCTCTGTTGATGACGACTAGCCGGCTTTTTATTCGTAGGTAGTTAAGTATCTTGAGTGGCGTGCAACAATAGATATGGAGTTCAATTCTCTAATTCAGAATAAAACCTGGTGGCTAGTCCCTGGCCAGCGGGACATGAACGTCATCGATTGCAAATGCGTTTTCTACGTTAAGCGGAAGGTTGATGGCTCAGTGGTGCTCTACAAAGCCTTGTTGGTTACGAAGGGATTCAATCAATTTCCAGGAAAGAACTATTTTGAGATATTTATTCCAATGGCTAAACTGACCATAATGCGACTGTTGTTGGCTTTTGCGACTTCCAATGAGTGGTCGATGTTGCAACTTGACGTCTATTACGCCTTCCTGAATAGCCGTATTATGGATGACATCTACATGCGGCAGTCACCTCGCTATGTTAATCCAAGATATCCGGACCATATTTGTAAGTTGCAATAGTCGCTATATGGATTAAAGTAGGCACCTGGAGCTTGGTTCACGCGGCTGCATACCTTTTTTGTTGCATGTTGGGTTTCACCCTTCTAAAATTGACATTTTCATATTCATTTATGACTCTAACAGGTCTCATACTTATATACTCGTATGCGTGGATGATATCCTGATGTTAGGGAATGACATTCAAGGTCTGTGATCTTGGCAAGTCGCGCCTCTTCTTGGGCATTGGGGCTATGTATAGTGAGAGTGTTGTGGTGTTATTTTAGCGGCAGTACATGACTAAGGTTCTTCGCAAGGCCGAGATAAATATATGCAAGCCTCTTGCCACACCGATGCCTATTGTAGCAAAGGTTGGCAATGACATCTCAATACCGCTAGATGAGCCAACATGGTACAGACAACTGTTTGGTCCCCTGATGTATATGTTATCACTCGCCCTGATATGTCCTTTATAGTCAATCGTTTGTGCCAATTCATGTATTGTCCGACTGATGATCACTAGTGGCCCTCAAATGGGTTTTGTGGCATGTGAAAGGTACAATTGACCTTGGTCGTTTGCGGTTGTTAGTGTATTAGCCTCTAGTGGTGCATGCATTCTCTAATTTCGATTGGGCAGGTTATCCGCTTAATAGGAAGGCCACTAATAGCTTCGCTGTGTTCCTAAGTTTTAATTTGGTTTCGTGGGTATCTCGAAAGCAGCGTACTATTGCGTGCTCCTCGACTGAGGTATAGGCTTTAGGTAAAAGATGAGGTTTAATTTATGCCCTTGATCTAATCAAAATCAACAGTCCAAATTAAAGAAAACTTAAAAAAAAATTGCGGTGGTAATTTGGTTGTTTTTGTATTGTTGAAAGTTAAGGTGCATCGTGTTCCTTCTTAAGGTGCGTGGTTTATGTGCTTAAGGGGCATCAGTTCTTCAATTGTGCATTTTCTGTTGAAACTTAAGGTGCGTCAGCCTAAAGCTTTAGGTGTGTCTTTCCATAGATTAAGGTGCCTCCTTTTTACACTTAAGGTGCGTTGTTTTTGTGCTTAAGGTGCGTCAGTTCTTCAGTTGAGAACTTAAGGTGCGTCAGTCTAAAACTTTAGGTGCGTTTTTCCATAGCTTAAGGTGCGTCCTTTTAACACTTATGGCGCGTCTTTTTAACACTAAAGGTGCGCCATGTTTAACACTAAAGGTGCGCCAATTTAACAGTTACGGTGGGCCATTTTAACTCCTATGGTACATCTTTCTACAACTTCAGGTGCATCTTTGTAACAGTTAAAGTGCACATTTTTTTCACTTTGCTTCTTTCAACTCAGGATACGCCTTTTTTTTTTTTTTTTTTTTTTTTGTTATATAAAATTTTCATTGATTTGAGCAGTTGATCTAAATTTGATCAACGGCTCAAATCTTACCCCATAGTTCAATTGGGAGCCTTTATATATATATATATATAAATGGGTTCTATATATATATGTATATATAAATGGGTTCCCATGCGGTTGTAGGGAAAATATAAGAGGGATATGTAGCTTTGCTCGCACACACATACAAATATATGTGTTCAGGTGCGGGGATGGTTTCCCGTGTGGTTATCACACCTTAAGCATTATATTAAAATGGCGCACCTTAACCACACAAACAAAACACCTTAAGAACACAAACCACACACACCTAAAGTTTTAGGCCGACGCACCTTAAGTATACAAACCACTCACCTTAAGAACATAAACAAAGCACCTTAAGAACACAAACAACGCACCTAAGGTTTTAAAATGACGCACCTTAAGTTTCAACAACTGACGCACCTTAAGCATACAAATCACACACCTTAAGAATGAAAACAACGCACCTTAAGAAAGAATACCACGCACCTTAAGCTTCAACACTTACGCACCTTAAGCACACAAACCACGCACCTTAGCAACCGCACAACCACACCTGAGAAGACCAATCGCACGGGAACCCATATATATATATATATATATATATATATATATATATATATATATAGCTAAGGTGCGTGGTTTTCCTTCTTAAGGTGTGCAGTTTTCCTTCTTGAGGTGCATCAGTGTTGAAGCTTAAAGTGCCTCAATGATATTGTTAAGTGCACTCCATAGTCTTGTTACTTGAACTTTAAATTCAAGTTATTTGCGAAAATGACACCATTTTTTCTCTTTCTCCTGATTTAAAATCCTTAGATCTTTTTAGATGGACGACTCTAGCTAGTTGGTTCGTAGTTCTCTCCTACGTACAAGTTCTTATTGGATCCAAATTTTGTGTGTGTGTGTGTGCGCGCGCGCGTGCGTGCGTGGTGCGTGGTGCGTGGTGCGTGGTGCGTGCGTGCGTGCGTGATTTCAAATTAAAAGTATGAACCAATCTCAGCCGCCTATCAGAGTTCATTAATGGTTGAAGATTTTAGTACAAAAAAAAAACACAAGATCAATTTTACAATTAAAATTTTCAATATTTAAAAAAAACTAACTCCGTCCTTTTTCTCCCTATTATTCATCGTCCCTCAACCATTGGTCAAAATAAATGAATGCGTCAAATTAGTCATTACTTTTTACCTCATTACCTGGGAGCATGTTCACACATGAACCCTCCTATATATATAGGGCATGACTCCCATTAGAACAACCCTTTAGGTGAGAAGTGTGAAAAAAATCTTAACCATCGATTTAGTAGATTAAATGACTGGAAGAAAAAATGAAAAAAGGATGTAATAATTTTCATAAATATTACTGTACAAACTTTTAAAATTTGTAATATTTATAAAAATGAACCTGCTCTTTTTTTCTTCTTCTCCTTCTTCTGAACCTTGTTTTCATCTAATCTTGAAAATATATATATATATATATATATATATATATATATATATATATATATATATATATATATATATATATAGGCGCGATCTGGTGAGAATAGCCGCCCAGGAGAGAAGAGAGAATCATTCAACGCCCTCAACATGTCCAGATCAACGAATCAGATGCAATTTAAAAAAAAACGACGTGGTGGCATTTTCGCATATAACTTGAACTTTGATGCATGTAAATCTGATATAAGTGCAAGTAGCTGGTGCACCTTTGCAAATAAAAAAATGCAGGTAAAATCACTATCAAGTGATCCTATTTTCACTTACAAGTGCCTGTAATTTTACATTGTTAACATTCATGCACCTAGGTGCACCTACTTATAACTATAGGTGCACCAAGTGATTACGTTAGGTGCACTTAATTTTGATGCTCAGTGTAAATTTTACTTGCACTTGTAATGCATTTTACCTGCACTTGTAATACATTTTACATGCACTGAGGTGCATTATATGAAAGTGCTACTTGCACTTCGATGTTCAATTATTTATGAAAATGCCACCACATTTTTTTTAAATTAGTGTTTCTCATCCATTAGATCTGGACATGTGGACGGATGGCATGCATTTTCATTTCTTTCCTGGGCAAGGCATTCTCATCTGAACGCAACTATATATATATATATATATATATATATATATATATATATATATATATAGGCACGCTCTAATGAGAAAAAGTGCCTAGGAGAGAAATAAGAATCACTTACAGCTGTCCACGTGTCATATATATATATATATATATATATATATATATATATATATATATATATATATATATATATATATATATATATATATAGGCACGCTCTAATGAGAAAAAGTGCCTAGGAGAGAAATAAGAATCACTTACAGCTGTCCACGTGTCCAGACCTACGAATCAAATGTAATTTAAAAAAACAAAAAACGACGCGGTGACATTTTCGTAAAGAGTAAATTTCAATTTTGGTCCTGTTACTATTGGGGTCCTGTTAATTCCAGTCCACGACTTTCAAAAGTGTTAATTTAGTACCTTGAGTATGTAATTTTTATCAATTTTGGTCACTCCGGCCAAATTACCGACCAAATTTCACCGGAACAAAACTGTCTTTTCTTATTCGGACCACAATTAAAAAGACAAATTTGCCCCTTAGATTAAACATTAATTGGTTAACTAAGATTTTTTGGTGAAATTTGGCCAACAATTTTGCTAGAGTGACAAAATTTGATAAAATTACATAGTTAAGGTACTAAATTAACACTTTTGAAAGTCGTAGACTGCAATTAACAGAACACCGAAAGTCATATGATCAAAATTGAAATTTACTCTTTTCGTAAATAACTCGAACTAGGGTGCAAGTAATTTACCTTGTCAGCATTAGACACGTGGATGGAGGTCATCCGTTTTTTTCTTGGTGTAAACTACGAGGTGGTTCGGGTCTTTCTCAGTCCGTTTAGGTCCTCGCTTCGAGAGGCACATGAGCTGGCTTAAAGGGAATCATCACTTGTGAGAAATAAACCCGGGTTATCCCAAAATTCTCCCTCACAAAGAGAGCTCATTGCCACTTGAGCTATCTTATTGGGTTGTCATGTCATGCGTTTTGATTTCGCTCCTGGGTGCATGGTTCTCATTTGAACGCGATCTAATATATATATATATATATATATATATATATATATATAATTAAAAATAAAATACTGTAATGGATAATATTAGGAGGAAAATAGCGAAAATGGAATGCTCTCGATTAATGATAATGATGGCATTGCGTTGTCTGCATGACAACCAATTAAAGTGGTATAGTAAGACATACAAGTTTGTAGCTGTTTTAGTGACATAGTTTTCATGGTCTTGGTTATGATGGAGTCAAAGACCCAATTATTAATGAGTCCAAATGCATGTCCAATCAATTTTTATTATTTTCATATTTTGAGGAGGTAACTCTCACAGTCTCACCTGTTTATGCCTCCACCTTTTTATCAGTTTTGACCAGAATAAAAATACACAAAAACACAAATAAGTTGGCATAGTCATGTTGATCAAATACTATAGATAAGTTAGATTATATTGTAATCATACAATTTTTATTTTTATTTTTATTTAAAGAAGACATTGAAGAAAATTGAGAGCAAAGAAAATTAAGGTACATTCAAAAAAAATATGATAGATTTTAAATCTCTTACAAATTTCTTTAAATTTCTATAAATTCTGCAATAGTCTATAAAATTCTTATATCACAAACATTTATAGTTTTTTTTATTGAATTTTATTTTAAAAAGTCTACCAAAGCTATTAAAACTTTAAATTGAATACACATGTACAAACTTTCATCAACTTAACTAGTATTTTTACCCATGCGATGCATAAAATAGATTTGTTATAATATATTAAAAATATTTGGATTGATATGTAATTATTTAAATTAGAACATTAAATATTATATAGTGCAATGGAAGATATGGTTTGGATTATTTACGTGTTTTGATGTTATCATTGTTTGAATTTGAGCAAATAATTGCTCAAATTAATAACTAATGTGTAGATGTACGCATGCGGTGCTGTAACTTTTGATATTTTATTTATCATTGTTTAGTATTTTTTTATAAATTAGGCAAATGTGTTCGTTCTCTAGCATCTCAGTTATAGGAATGAATTGCTATCTTAATTCATTTGTATGGATTTTTTTTTTTTTTTTGGTCTAGATATATAGCAATTTTGTCATTTAAAAAAACATAATATCAACAATTGTATTTACACATTATTGAAACCTCTTTGTAGACGACATTGGTAGTAGCAACGCAATCCTGTCCATCATCGTATAGAGCTAACACCTTCAGTCCATCAAGATAGGTGACTTGGGTGAAAAATATATAATGGTAGAGTATTAGTCCATTAGCGATCCTTTTATATTTTAATTCAATTAGTAATACCAAATTCATTTTCAGCAAATTATTCTTTTATATTTTTAGTCAATTAATCAATTAGAATATCATATGTAGTGATATTTTTACCTAATTTTCGTTCCATTTTTAATTGATGATGTATAATATTATTATTAAAATATTTCCGTTCTATTTTTAATTTATCTTTAATATTGTTTAAAACATGCATTTACTATTTATGATGTAAAATTATTATTGAAATATTTCCGTCAAATTTTAGTTTCCGTTCCATTTTTAATTAAAATGCAATGATCTAACCATTTATTTTTTTTCATATAAATCAATTATGGATCATGTTTTATTTGTAGTCAACTATTAGTATTCATTTCTTTTTATATTTTCAGTCAATTTGTAATGTCATATACATATTCATTTTCAGTAAAACATGTTTACTAACAGAATGTTTCATTTTGAAAACTGAAAACATTTTTCAACTTTTAAAAACTATTCTCTAAATGAAAAACAGAATTATTTATCATATATTTGACTATATATCAGTATATCCACATTCTCACAATTATCTACTTACATATTTATTCATTATTATGATTACATTCATTATCATATTCTTTTTCATATCACCATATTCTATCTTTTGTACTCGCATTTACTTATATAAATATAACTTATTTGTTTACGCTTAAAGTTAGACATTATTCACATTATCAAAATTAAAATTTAAAATCTAGTTTTGTTATTCAGATAATTTTAGTTATGTTATATCGTAATAAAAGTTTTGTCAATATATTGAAATTTCAAATATATTAGATATCAAAGTAAAAATTATATGTATACAAGTCATTCAAATGAATATATCAAAAAATATTTTAAATATTAGTTCAACAAATACTAATATTATCTAAACTAAATTTTAGGTGAACTTTATAGGTTACTGAATTGGTACGGGGCTAATGTTTCATTGAGACTGTCTCTTCCCGTGAGTCTGTGAGACCATTCATGAATGCACATAATCTACTACATGAATACACATAAATTATTCCAGTGTAGATTGTGAGCATTCGTGCTGGCAAATTGCTCACAATCTAATCTTGTGTGTATTTATACAGTAGATTGTGTGCATTTATAAAGGATTTCACGAACTCACGGGAAGATGTGATCTTATTTGATTATTATTTATAAATTGAATATCTTTAGAGTTTTAAAAATTTTAAAAGTCTAGATTGAATACACCCATAAGGAGTTTTCCTATTCATGCTTGAAAAAAAAAAGGAACTTGAAGATTTCCTATTTAATATGATCTTCGTAGAGGGAGATGGAGAAATCAACTAAAATATTTATTATATTCATGCAGCGTTAACCATTTATATATTTTAGGTAATTAGAATGAGATGGGGCGATGAGGATATAATATTTCTGAATGAATCAAATAATAAGTGTGTACAGGAATATATATAGTAGCGAATAGCAAACCTAATATAAGACTAATACTAGTAACAATAGGTAACGAATACTAATAATAATAGAGTCCTAATACTCCCCCTCAAGCACAAGGTGGACTAGCTAGCTACAACATTGAGCTTGCCACACAGAATAGAGAAATGCGGACCAGGGAGAGCTTTAGTGAACACGTCAGCCAGCTGATCCTTAGTAGAAATGAAGCTAACCTGCAACTCTTTCTTTGCCACTTTGTCACGAACAAAGTGATAGTCAATTTCCACATGTTTCGTACGAGCATGGAACACTGGGTTGGAACAGAGATAAGTTGCACCCAGATTATCACACCAGAGAGTGGGAGGAGCTGCCAACGGCAACCGAAGTTCATGCAATAGAGAAACCAACCAGGTGACCTCAGCAGACACGTCAGCTAGTGCCTTGTACTCGGCCTCTGTAGACGAACGAGCAACCGTACGTTGCTTCCGACAAGACCAAGAGATCAGATTGTCACCAAGAAAAACCGCAAAGCCGCTAGTAGACTTTCTGTCAGCGGGGTCCCCAGCCCAGTCCGAATCCGAAAAAGCATGCACTGCAACAGATGAGGATGGGCGAATAAACAGACCAAAATGCAAAGTGCCTTTAACGTACCGCAGAACACGTTTGAGCATTGCCCAATGCTCAGTAGTCGGGGAGTGCATATGCTGACAGACCCGATTCACAGCAAAAGATAAATCCGGGCGAGTGACAGTAAGATACTGCACAGCCCCAGCAAGGCTGCGATACTGCGTGGGATCGACATAAGGAACCACAAATTCAGAAACGGGTCGAGTCACAGGCACCGGAGTAGCCAACGACTTGTAGTCCACCATACCTGCACGGCTCAAGATATCTCGCATGTATCGCTGCTGAGAAAGAAACAAACCATCACCACGAGAGACCGTCTCAATGCCCAGAAAAAAAGACGGAGCACCCATGTCACGAATCTTAAACTCCGAGGCTAAGTCAGTCAGAAGCCGAGTAACACGCGAAGCATCAGATCCCATAACAAGGATATCATCCACATAAACAAGCACATATAAAGATACAGAGTCACGAGTGTATATGAATAAAGAGACATCAGTCTTTGAAGGTGAAAAACCAACCGACACCAAGAAAGCATGTAACCTGTTAAACTATGCGTGAGGAGCCTGCTTAAGACCATAGAGTGACATCTGTAATAAGCATACATAATCCGGTCATGATGAGTCCTCATAGCCAGGCGGCTGTCGCATGTAGACTGTCTCTGCAAGATTACCATTCAGAAAGGCGTTGTGAACATCCAACTGCCGAATTACCCAACCGCGAGAGACAGCCAAGGAGAGAAGAAGCCGCACGGTTATGGGTTTTACAACAGGACTGAAGGTCTCAAAAAAGTCCTGTCCTGCGACTTGATTGAACCCCTTAGCCACCAACCGAGCCTTGTGCCGCTCAATCGTGCCATCAGCCTTGCGCTTCATCCTGAACACCCATTTGCAGCCTACAACATTCATACCAGGTGTGCGACTAACCAGACGCCAAGTGTGATTCTGAAGCAAGGCATTAAACTCAAGATCCATGGCCTCACGCCATTCCGGATACCGAACTGCCTGAGAATAACAGGTCGGCTCAGAAACAGTCATAAGAGCCACATGCTGCGTCGGCCCCAAAGAACGAGTCGCCATAACATGAGACCGAGGTGGAGCCGGTTTTACCGTGCGCCGACCTCGCTTGGGCGCCTTAGGAGCACCCGAGACTGCCACATCTGGAGCCACGGCAGTCTCGGTGCGGGAATCAGAAGCAGCACCAGCAGCCCCGGAATCCGTGTCCATCTCCGGACGAGGATCCGGCCCAGCAGAACAAACACCGGAGCTCGCGCCAACCTGAACGGCGCCAACACCCCATGGCTCAATCGGGCGAGAGCTAGAGACCTGAGAGGGGACAGAAGAAGCAAATGGAAATATGGTTTCATCAAACCGCACATGACGGCAAATGAATACCTTGTTAGTAGCAGGATCAAAACAACGATAGCCACGAAACGAAGACGGATAACCAAGAACCACACACGGAGAAGACCGATACTGCAACTTGTTACGATTATACGGGCGTAACAGAGGATAACAGAGACAGCCAAACACACGCAAGAAAGAGTAAGAAGGACTAGAACGATGCAACCGAGAATGAGGACTATCATTATCCAAAACCCGAGTCGACATCTTATTGATGAGATAGACCGCAGTCTCAAAGGCATAATCCCAATATCGTTGTGGAACCTGATGCGGCCCAACATATGAAGATCCATTAAGAGTACTAATTGGGCCAATCACAAGGCCCAAGTCCAAACAATTAAGGCAACTCTTCATTGGTGATGTTCAAAGATGGTGGAAATCCAAGTCAAGCCTATTTGCAAAATATGAAGAAGAACTCAAGGCTTTTTTATAATTGTTTAAGTGCTGATTTTGGTGATTAAATTAGGCCCAAATCAGCCCTATTATTTTTGGTCATCATTAATTTAAATTGTTTGGCATAAAAGAGAAAACACTAGTTGTATTTTGAAAGGATTCCTTAAATCCTTTTCTAAATAAAACTCTATTTACTTGTTTTCTAGATTAGGTTTAGGACTCTTTTTCCCATTGTATTTAGATTACAATGCTGCCCTATACCTATAAATAGGGCACATCCATATCAGTTTTAGACAGGCTTTAATTCAATAAAATTCTTAAGTCTTTCTTTACACTTGTGTAAGAAACCTTATGGCTAATTGTGGACTCAATTAGTGGCTAGTCGTGGACTCGACTAGCAAATTGATTCGTGGACTCGAATCAATCTTACTTTCTTCAACCTTAGATTTAGGTTCGTGGACTCGTTCTTGAATCGAAGGAAACTAGATCCGACTCTAGTTGATTGAAGATTGCAACATCGAGGTACTTGAAGCTACATGGGATTCTTCCAAGTCTTTGAGGATTCGAGACAAAGGATTTTCTCGTGAGGTTTAAGGTATTTTGATCCATCTCTATCTTTAGTTTTGAGAGCATTCTTGGGACAATACTCCATTTTATTTGAACCTTGGACTAGGTCCATATCAGAACCGAAGCCTGGGCCAAGAGAGCCAAACCCGTTTCCACAACGTGAAGATGCCGACGCTCAACTCTACCATTCTGCTCATGGGTATAGGCACAAGACTGCCTATGATTAATACCCAAAGAGACAAAAGTACGGTGCAACCGTTTATACTCTCCCCCTAAATCAGATTGAATAGAGACAATCTTACGACCATATGAACGCTCAACTAGTGACCGAAACTGCTCGAAGATAGCATACACATCAGTTTTCAAACGCATAGGATAAAACCATACATAGCGCATATAGTCATCATCAAACAAAACAAAATAACGAAAGCCATTGACGGAAAGAAAAGGCGCTGGGCCCCAAATATCAGTATATATAAGTTCTAAAACATGAGACGTAGTAGTATTGACACGAGGCAAGGGAAACCGTGAGGATTTCCCAAGCATACAAGCACACCACAATTCCGAAGTATCACTAAAACTAGACTGAATAGAACATGAATTTAAAATCTGCCGCAAGACACGCGGGTGAGGATGACCCAACCGGCTATGCCACACGTCAGAGGAGACTCGAGAGGCCACAAACGCAGCGGGACTTGAACGAGAGACAGGCCAAGAATAGAGACCCCCCGAAGCCGGCCCTTTATATAGAACTTCCCTGGTTGAACGATCCTTCACAAAGAAACAATCAGGGTGAAACTCAAAAAAGACATTATTATCACGAGCAAACCGTTGCACAGACAATAAAGACGCAGAAAGCCCAGGAACATGAAGAACATCAGACAATCGAAATAGTGTTTTAGATGCGGCTAACGAAGATGAACCAGTACTAACAATAGGTAAACACTTACCGTCACCAACACGAAGATGATCCGGACCATTATAAGGAACCGCCGAGGACATTAAAGACGAATCCGGAGTGGCATGATTCGACAAACCAGTGTTAGGAAACCACTGCTGAGGATTAACAAAAGCCGAATCATCAACAGAATATGCAACATGTGCCCGCGGCCCCGGAGCGCCATCATAACGACGATAGCACGAAGCGGCCGAGTGGCCTTCGCCGGAGCAGATCTGGCACTGGACAGCCCCGGCGCCACCTCGACCGCGACCTCGGCCTCGATTGCCGCCGCCACGCTGCTGCCCGCCCGAGCGATCTCCACCTCGCTGAGCCGCCATGGCGACCGGAGCAGCAGCAACGTCACCACCATCATCAGCACATATAAAGGCCTGCGAAACAAGAAAATCGGATAACTCGGGTAATAAAACCGGAGCACCCCTCGTCAGCGACGCCACCAAAGGGCGATATTGTAACACCCCAGATTTTCAAGACTTTTAAAGACTTATATAATAAAGGTATTCTCTTATTAAATCCCAAACAGGGCATTGTTAAACATAAAGGTACGGGGTGCTATGCCACACCTGAGCTGGAGAACTCAGATGCACAGGCTAACTAACTAAATTCTGTAATAATGTAAATGGCACGCAGGCCGAAAGGGAAACTATCTACACTACGCCTCGAATCTCTAGCGCGCTCCAGTGATCTACTCGTCTGTGCCTGAAAGCCAAATATATCTGTTCAGCGAGAGATGCTGGTAACCCACTCCAACGCGTTGAAATACATTACATATAGAGATATATATAGATATACGAAAACCATTTTGAAGCATGAAGATATATCCTACGAGACTCTAGCTTTTAAAACGGGGATAGACTCAACAGATAGAGCTAAGCACAGACGACAATTATACCAAGCATATACAGTTTACAAACAGGCATGGCAGATAAAGATGAGCACAATAAATATCCCAAACCCAACATATACGAATCCCTAGCATAAATCCCATAGTCACACCCCAATGCACTCATAACAACACGGAGGGGTCGATCGCAACCGACCGATGAACCCCAGCTCATCATAGTTTGATCGCAACCAAACAGTGGATGCAGCCCAAGAGTATGTCATCTGACCGCAGCCAGGAAATATGAACCGCAGCTCATGTAGAAACGTTTGATCGCAACCAAACGGTGGACTGCAGCCCGGGAGTGTAAATCTGACCGCGGCCAGCTTCTGAACCGCAGCTCAGGAATAACCAATCCGATCGCAACCGAATTAGGGTATCATGCACACATAACACATAGCAAGCACATGCAACCCATATTAACACATTGGGAAGGGGGAGAAAACGTATAACAAAACCTATGCGTGATCCTTCACATACTAAGAATAATCCTAAGGGGTTCATACTTCTTTCACGTAGGTCAACGGGATACCAATTCAACTAGCATGCAATATATAAGACTCATACAACCTACGAACGGTACCCGAAATATCAAACTAGACATAGGCACGATAGACGGAGTCCGTTGGGACACCACGGGGATCGGGGGAACATCAAACGGGGAAGCCAAAATCCCAAATTGGGTACAAACCAGCGGGTAGCCGGTGGGTGAGGGTTCACCCGCCGGCGGCAGCCATTCCGGGCAGCGGGTGCCCGGCGGGCAACTGCCCGCACGCCGGCTGCCCGCTGCCGGCGTTGCCCAAGAAGGCCGCGGGTAGGTGGCGGGTCCCCTACCCCCCACTGACTCTTTTTCACCAAAAACGCCCCGGGAACCTTTGTGGAACCCGAAACCATGCTTAGACACTTTCAAACGCAATTGATAACACACGTAGACAATTAACGGATCAAAGATCGAGAAACATATGGCACATAACCTATCATGCTTTTCTAAACATAATCAACACCCAATCATGCGAATTCCCACCCAATATACCAAGAATAATTTCATACGATACACCTTAGGGTTCTAATCATTTTTAAATCAACAAGGACACAATTCATCTTCTAATATCAAGATTCGGTAAGAATATCACATAAACATCAAGAACATCCTACAATCATCAAGAACATCATATAATCATCAAGAACGTCATATAATCATCAAGGACACCATAAGAACCCTTTTATCATCAAGATCACCCATGGAATCATCCCATCAATCATCAATAATAATATCACAAATCATCAATACACAATAATATGGGGAAATCCTAAGAGGGGAATCATAGCTATGAAAATACGTTTTGTTGAGACATGAGTTACCTCTTAGCCTTAATTAATTCCTTGGCTCTGAAGGGTCTTTCTTTAAGCCTTCTTCTTTCTTGATTTCTCCTAAGGGGATTCTTGGAATTCTTGTGTGGTGAGAGATTATGGTGGTGAAAGATCTAGGTGCCTCCTATATCCCTATTTATATATGTAAGACTCCTAATTAGGGTCTGAATGGTATGGGTTTACTAATTCTATTCCTTATAGGACTAAGGGCTTATTTTAGGGATAAGGGTCCATGGTCCATATTGGACCATATTAATTAATTAAAGGGAATCCTAATCGTAGTCTGAATAGTAAAAGGCCTACTTCCTTTATTCCTAATAGATAACTAGGTCTAGGATTCCTAATTAGAATCTGAATAGTAAAGGGTTTACTTTCTTTATTCCTAATAGGCTTAGGACTCTAATTTAGGCAAGGGTCCACGGTTCATGGTGGACCTTATTAATTAATTAATGGAAACCTAACCGAATTAAATCATATTTAATTATTATTAACGGGATTAATTAAATAATTAATCTGGGATTGATGGCCGTAACACGGGGTGTTACACTCTCCCCCCCTTACGAGAAGCTTCGTCCCCGAAGCTTGGAAATCATTGCGGGGGTAACGAGTCCAAAGTAGTACGGTGGTCCTATAGCGAAAGCATTCTATGGGGAAACTGTATAATTGTATGTTTATGTGTGCTGGGTTTTTGGGAACGATTAGGTTTAAAGAGCTAAGAGAGTGGGTTTCAAACCTGAGGACAAAGTGAATTTAGGAATTAGGATCAAAGTTTTCAAGGTTGCAACTTAGGGTGCGAGGTTGGCACCTTGTATGGAATCGTTAAAATAGGGGATCAAGAGTGTGGTTGAAGGGTAGAAAGGGTTTTGAAATAAGGAGGGGGCCGATTTTCCGAGGGAGGGAAGGGAATTCGGCTAGGATGGGTTAAGGGTTCTCGATCTTCAAGTGACTATTCTGGTTTGATGCTTTGATCACGACGTATTGACGAACTGATGATCCTTCTTCCTTGGTGTTGGCACTTGCTTGACTTTAAGATCCTTGTTAGACCTTGCTTCCCAGGCTAAGGTTTCATCCTTCTCCCCTATCTTGAGGGAATCTCCCGTGATGATTTAACACTTACTTCTTTAATGCGTCCAAGGTCTTGACCAAGTTTGGTCAACCAAGCCAATCTCTTAGGGCGCACTTCCCAAATTCTTCCCAAAGTTTCTTGGGAGTTGGTAAACTTTGGGTTGATTTTCCCTTCTTATTGAATTTCATCTCCTCTTTAGTGAATGAAATTCTTAGTAAGACTTCATGTCTTCCCCGAGGTTCGACTAGTTGTGCCTTTTTGTGTTACTTTTAATGGTGAGGGTGTCCTTGCATGCTCTTTTCCTTTTGAAGCGCAGTTGGTTACCTAACCTCGTTGTGGAATGACTCGGTGACTTTACGAGTCATCTCATTTCCTTGTGGGTCCTTAATGACCATTGAGATCTTGGCACAAATGTGCTTTTTACTTTTTGCCTAGCACCACGGACTACGTAGTTCTTGATTCCATACAACTTGTAAGGAGTCCTCTGATTTGCTTGAACGATATCCATGGTTTGAAGGAGTCCCGGTCCATTCTTAGCATTTTGACTTTTAAGGTCTTTGTGAGTCCTTAGCACGAGTTCCCAACTCGCCTCCTTGGTTTGCACAATCCTTTATGCCAATCATCCCTAGTCGGTTGCATCGTAGAGTCCAACTTCAACCCCACGTGTAATGCGATTGGTTGTGCTTTTCTGATGGTGTCTTGCGTGTCAAGGTCTTTTACCGATGACACCATGTTTGGGCGACCCATGGTTCTTTACCCAAGACTCGCGTTCATCAATCGAGGCACACAAGTGCGCCATGAATCAATAAAGTGAAGAGTTAAGAAATCAGCACATTGTACCAGTGGGCGCGAGGTGGGCGGTCGTCCGCCTGCCAAGCTCCTGTTGGGGACTCGTCAAGGTCCCGTCAAGGTCCCGTTGGGGACCCGCGGGAAGGTGACTAGGAAGAGTGAATTCCTTCGGGAAAAATCCCAAGAATGCACAGGTTCAAGTCCCGACAAGCCCCATGTCCGTGTGCACAATAGAAGGGACTTGAATACATAGGGTGGCCCATCGTATAGTTTTATTGATCCTTAGGTACGAGTTTATAGATGATTCAAGACTCTCGCATGTTCTTTTTGCTCAGTAGGTCGGGTCCGGTTTCCAATTAGCAACCTCGTCACCTTCACCGGGTGGTTGGTTATAAGCCAACTTTGTCTTTGCCTTGCTTGATTAATGATAAGCCTTCTTGGTTTTTCTTGGAGCTCGGCTTGTCGCTCGTTCTTTGTTCAGTCCTTTGGTGACCAAGTGCTTGGTGATGCATTTCTCTTCTTTGGAATGCATTGATTGACTGCCTTTGACGTTGCATGGTGTTTTGGCGATTTTGTGTGTTACATGTACTTCTTACGGTGTCTTAAAACCATCAAGGTCCTTGTTCCCAGGTAAGACCCTTATCGCCGGGAGGCTCTAGTTGTATGATACTTTCCATGCGTCTGTCGCCTCTTCTTGTCATATCGAGTCCTTTTCGACAATTCGTGCTAACGATTGAGAAAAGATGTTGTTTATGTACTACTTTTCTTTCTTGCATTTAATTGGCGTTCCCGGTCTCGGGGCTGGGATAGTTGCGCCCATTCTTAATCAGTTCCGGAAGGGTTCGCTCATGCTGGAGGGAGCGGTCTCCCATTTCCGTTACTCCTTCTTTCGGGTTTGTCCCTAAATTCCCCGTTTGGTAGAAGTTGGCATTACTGGTGTAGGCTTCGTTGGGTGTGCGGGGTTTGCTTACAATTAGGGCCTTCTGGGTTTCGTAGTTGTGGTCTGTCACAGACTTCTTTATCTTGGTTGTCTCTGTAGGATCTAATTCAGGCGCGAAACGAGCCAGCTGGAGGGATCGTTTGTGGTATTCCGTGATGGTGGTCATCCCTTGTTTTAGGTGGAGGATTTTCCGCGTACATGGTTGCCCTTACAGGTGCGGGGTGGAATCATCCCCGTAGCCGTGCCCCTAGGCACTCCTAGTTGAACCCCTGGTTGTTGCCCATAAGTGGGTTCTTCGTGGATTTATCAAAGATCAGCCTCGTGTCTTGAAGTGGAATGAGGCTATCCCTACGCGGCGTTCCTCTGGGTATTCCACTAACCCGAGGACTTTGTTGAAGGTTCGGGTTCATTCTTCGAGGAGTGTGGGATCCTTGACTGTCTTCTTGTTGGCGCCATGCTGCTGGTTTTCAAGGTCAATATTTATTGTATCGATGAGTCAGTGTGCTGCACCCTTACCTTGGTGTGGTAAGCGTAGGGGGAAGTTATTTAAAGTTAGAGAGGGATAAGGTGAGGGGAGGTTACGTGTAGGTTTCACAATCTCACGGCGCGTCCTAAGATTCCTGAATCCTATGTTCCTAAGTACCTAGAGTTCAAGCCTAATGTCCTAAAGTCCGGTCTTAAGAGTCTTATCCTAGGGTCAATCTTAGGCTCTGATACCAACTGTAACACCCCAGATTTTCAAGACTTTTAAAGACTTATATAATAAAGGTATTCTCTTATTAAATCCCAAACAGAGCATTGTTAAACATAAAGGTACGGGGTGCTATGCCACACCTGAGCTGGAGAACTCAGATGCACAGGCTAACTAACTAAATTCTGTAATAATGTAAATGGCACGCAGGCCGAAAGGGAAACTATCTACACTACGCCTCGAATCTCTAGTGCGCTCCAGTGATCTACTCGTCTGTGCCTGAAAGCCAAATATATCTGTTCAGCGAGAGATGCTGGTAACCCACTCCAACGCGTTGAAATACATTACATATAGAGATATATATAGATGTACGAAAACCATTTTGAAGCATGAAGATATATCCTACGAGACTCTAGCTTTTAAAACGGGGATAGACTCAACAGATAGAGCTAAGCACAAACGACAATTATACCAAGCATATACAGTTTACAAACAGGCACGGCAGATAAAGATGAGCACAATAAATATCCCAAACCCAACATATACGAATCCCTAGCATAAATCCCATAGTCACACCCCAAGGCACTCATAACAACAACTCATCCATATCTCATCACATAAGCACACTTTGTTGGCACCACAGGACCAATCGCATGCCCATACATGAGGGTCAGCGCATATAGCTCTGACACGGCCCCGCAGCACCCTGCCCCATATCGCAACACGGAGGGGTCGATCGCAACCGACCGATGAACCGCAGCTCATCATAGTTTGATCGCAACCAAACAGTGGACCACAGCCCAAGAGTATGTCATCTGACCGCAGCCAGGAAATATGAACCGCAGCTCATGTAGAAACGTTTGAACGCAACCAAACGGTGGACCGCAGCCCGGGAGTGTAAATCTGACCGCGGCCAGCTTCTGAACCGCAGCTCAGGAATAACCAATCCGATCGCAACCGAATTGGGGTATCATGCACACATAACACATAGCAAGCACATGCAACCCACATTAACACATTGGGAAGGGGGAGAAAACGTATAACAAAACCTATGCGTGATCCTTCACATACTAAGAATAATCCTAAGGGGTTCATACTTCTTTCACCTAGGTCAACGGGATACCAATTCAACTAGCATGCAATATATAAGACTCATACAACCTACGAACGGTACCCGAAATATCAAACTAGACATAGGCACGATAGACGGAGTCCGTTGGGACACCACGGGGATCGGGGGAACATCAAACGGGGAAGCCAAAATCCCAAATTGGGTACAAACCAGCGGGTAGCCGGTGGGTGAGGGTTCACCCGCCGGCTGCCCGCTGCAGGCGTTGCCCAAGAAGGCCGCGGGTAGGTGGCGGGTCCCCTACCCCCACCTACCCCCCACTGACTCTTTTTCACCAAAACACCCCGGGAACCTTTGTGGAACCCGAAACCATGCTTAGACACTTTCAAACGCAATTGATAACACACGTAGACAATTAATAGATCAAAGATCGAGAAACATATGGCACATAACCTATCATGCTTTTCTAAACATAATCAACACCCAATCATGCGAATTCCCACCCAATATACCAAGAATAATTTCATACGATACACCCTAAGGTTCTAATCATTTTTAAATCAACAAGGACACAATTCATCTTCTAATATCAAGATTCGGTAAGAATATCACATAAACATCAAGAACATCCTACAATCATCAAGAACATCATATAATCATCAAGAACGTCATATAATCATCAAGGACACCATAAGAACCCTTTTATCATCAAGATCACCCATGGAATCATCCCATCAATCATCAATAATAATATCACAAATCATCAATACACAATAATATGGGGAAATCCTAAGAGGGGAATCATAGCTATGAAAATACGTTTTGTTGAGACATGGGTTACCTCTTAGCCTTAATTAATTCCTTGGCTATGAAGGGTCTTTCTTTAAGCCTTCTTCTTTCTTGATTTCTCCTAAGGGGATTCTTGGAACTTCTTGTGTGGTGAGAGATTATGGTGGTGAAAGATCTAGGTGCCTCTTATATCCCTATTTATATATTTAAGACTCCTAATTAGGGTCTGAATGGTATGGGTTTACTAATTCTATTCCTTATAGGACTAAGGGCTTATTTTAGGGATAAGGGTCCATGGTCCATAGTGGACCATATTAATTAATTAAAGGGAATCCTAATCGTAGTCTGAATAGTAAACGGCCTACTTCCTTTATTCCTAATAGATAACTAGGTCTAGGATTCCTAATTAGAATCTGAATAGTAAAGGGTTTACTTTCTTTATTCCTAATAGGCTTAGGACTCTAATTTAGGCAAGGGTCCACGGTTCATGGTGGACCTTATTAATTAATTAAAGGAAACCTAACCGAATTAAATCATATTTAATTATTATTAACGGGATTAATTAAATAATTAATCCGGGATTGAAGGCCGTATCATGGGGTGTTACAGATATTCGGACCGCAATCCCCGGAATATATACACATTCTGATCTTCTAGTGTCACCGAACGGCCGGCAATTGCCAAATCCTCAATAAGCACCTGAGCACGCCCAAGATAATCCGGGATCGAAGCATCCCCCTGCCGCAATCCTTGCAGTTCGCCCACAAACTGAAGAGCACGGGCCCGAGTCGTCGAACCAAGAACCTGTTCGATCGCCACCCACAAATGCCGAGAGGAGGTTTTAGCGATGGCAAGATGCATCATCTCGTCGGACGAGGACGAGATCAACAAGGAGAGCACGACCTTATCTTGACGAAGCCATGCACTCCGAGCGGCGGACGATACGGCCGACGAAGACACGGCAGCAGCAGCCTCCTCGGCAGAAGGTACCGTAATCGCAGTAAACGGGGGACACACAGACGTTCCATCGACAAAACCCAATAATCCTTGGCCATCCAGGAACGGAAGAAGCTGAGTGCGCCAAAACAAAAAATTACGGGATGTCAATTTGATGGAAACGAAGTGATGAGCCGAAGAAAACGACACCCCGGACTGCAGGGGTGCCACAAGCGCAGCCTCAGAAACATTCCGTTCAGAACTTCCAACAGAACCGCCATCAGAAACGAGATGCGCCATAGAGAGAGAGAAAAAAAAAACCTGCTGATACCAGATGAGGATATAATATTTCTGAATGAATCAAATAATAAGTCTGTACAGGAATATATATATAGTAGCGAATAGCAAACCTAATGCAAGACTAATACTAGTAACAATAGGTAACGAATACTAATAATAATAGAGTCCTAATAGGGGCAAGGATCAACGAGCTAATAAGATTGTTTAAAAATAAAACGAGCTAATACTTTTTTTTTTTCAAATTTACATAAAATGATTTTTTGAAAAGAATTTTTAAATATAAATGCACAAGAAAAGGAAGATGAGAACGGATAGAATTGTATTGAATGAACATAATAACAACTGTGTAGACGGGAGAATATATACTAGAGGAGTTATTAGAAAATTAGGACTAGGAGTCATTATAACTTATTAGAACTCTATTTATTTGAGTCAGTTTATGATTTCTTATCTCAATCATCATGTGACTCTTCCTTGTATATATTCTCATTGACTGTACTCTTTGTCGTCAGATTATTCAATACAATTAATACAGTTAGCTAGGGTTTTAATTATGATTGCTTCTCTCCAAAAATTCTTGATCCGCCACATCGCTTCCTTTCATAATTTTTAAACCCATGATTTTTTTCAACCAGGCAATGCAATACTTCAAATTATAGTTTCTCTCCTCGTTAGATGCGTCGACTCTTCTACCACACATGCAGCCAATCTTCTACCAAGTTTGGGAAGAAATATTAGTGGTGCAAACGGCACTGTATTTATGGCGTCGTACGACAGCAATGTGGTGCTCTGAGCACTGTTAATGTGGCTGGATTAAATTGAATGAAAGTGTAACACCCCTAAAATTTTAAACTTTCGAAGCTTATGAAATAAAGGTGGTATTATCATTAAATCCCAAAACAGAGCATTACTAAACATAAGAGTTTGGGGAGCTATGCCACATCTGAGCTGGAGAACTCAGATGCACAGGCTATACTAACTAAATATCCTCAAAGCAATGTCAGTAAATCATCATGGCACGTAGGCCGAAGGAAAACTAACTATCTAAGCCTTGGTCCTCTAGCGCGCTCTGGAGCTACTCATCTGTTCCTGAAAGCCAAATATATCTGTTCAGCGAATAATGCTGGTAACCCACTCTAACGCGTTAAAATACGATATAGGTATATGTATGTATGTATATGTATGTATATGTATATATATATATATATATATATATATATATATATATATATGTATAGAATCCGGATCAGGTGAGGACCTAATCTTAGGTGAGGACGTGAGGACTAATCTTGTGCGTTTGTTTTTTTATTTGGATGGTCCAGATTTGAGTTCTTGAGATGACATGGATTGATTTTTTTGTTAAAGTGGGATAATAGTGTCTTTTTCTATTTTTTTAAGTGTGAACGCATGTATAATCCTTGGCCAAATTGGTTTCCTATTTTCTTGGATCATCACCGTTGCAATTTGGAGCCGCGATTTCTTCATCATTGATTGAGTGTTCGCCCATGCAAACTAATCAGTATTTTTAATTTTTTTTCGCTTGTTCTTTTGAGTATAATATTGTCTATAATTGGATTGTCGTGTATATGTATAAATGCCCGGGTAGTACGATTGTGCATTCGTGTGTTCTGATTGTGCAACCTAGTGTTGTAAGTTGTGCACTATAGGCTAGGGAGTTGTGCATTATAGCACATAGTTCAATGCATCGTAGAACATTGGGTGTTCACTGTATGATTTTTTGGCGGGGTTTGAATGCACAACAATGAAGTTATTGATGCACAACACTCAGTATAGGAATGCACAACATTTTGTATAAGAATGCACATCTTTTAATAAGACTGATTTACCCTAAATTTTTATATTTTAATATTTTAAAGGGATTTGTTTTCTTAATCCGTGTGATTTGTTTCTTTTAATCTCAATCATACATCATTCTGATTTAATGGTCTAGATTAGTCCTCACGTCTTCACCTAAGATTAGGTCCTCACCTGATCCGGACCCTATATGTATATATATATATATATATATATATATATATATATATATATATATATATATATATATATATATATAGGAAAACCATTTTGAAGCCGGAAGATATATATTTAAGAGACTCTAGTTTTAAAAACCGAGAATGGACTCAACAAGTAGGGACAAGCACATTCAACAGTTATAATCATGCATATAAAGATACTAGCATATATCCTAAGGTCACAAGATTATTTCACATTATTCATATCATCATTCCATTATTATCTCAATCACATAAGCGCACTTTGGTGGTGTCGCAGGACCCTTCACGCGCCCATACACGAAGCGCCAGTGCATATAGCTCTGGCATGGCCCCGAAGCACCCTGCCTGTACCGCAGCACAAGGGGTCGATCGCAACCGACTGATGAACCGCAGCTCATCATAATGTTTGGTCGCAACCAAATAGTGGACCGCAACCCAAAAAGTGTATTTCTGATCGCAACCAGATTATGAACCACAGCTCATGTATAACGTTTGATCGCAACCAAACGGTGGACTGCAGCCCAATATAATATTTATATACCAACCGGTCTGGTTAATAGTTGGTATGGTTCTCAACCCATCCAACTGCCCGTATAGCCAATTTGATCGCAACCAAATTGGGGTATCATGCACACAACACATAGCAAGCACATGAAACCCACATTAGCATATTGGGAAGGGGAGAAAACGTATAAATAAACTTATGCATGGTCATCCACATACTAGGAATATTCCTAAGGGGTTCATACATCTGTCACCTAGGCCAACGGGATATCAATTCAACTAGCATGCAATACACAAGACTCTTTTATTCTACGAATGGTACCTCCTATGTCTGTATATATATTCCTAAGATCTCCTCTTTTTTATTTCACCTAGGGGAATTCTTTTGTGGTGAAAGCTATTGTGGTGTGAATTCTAGGTGCCTCCTATGCCTGTATATATATCTAGGAGTCCTAGTTAGGCTCTGAATGGTATGAGTTTTCTAATTCTATTTCTTATAGGACTAAGAGTTTGGTTTAGGGATAAGGGTCCATGGTTTATGGTGGACCCTTCCTGATTAATTAAGGGAATTTAATTTTCTTTTTAGGGTAAGTAATTAAATAATTAGTCTGGGTTAGAGGCCGTAACACGGGGTGTTACACCCTCCCCCCTTACAAGAAGCTTCGTCCTTGAAGCCGGTGCCTGGATCCATTCTTTCACCCCTGGACGTCACGTATTTTGCCTCCCGGATTCCGTCTCTCTTGTGCGGGTGCAAGTGGGTTAGGCTCGCTATCTTCCTCCTGTTCCTCTTGTTCTTCTTGTTCCCCACATTCTTGCATTGCCCGTTTTAGTTTCTTGTTGGAGATTTCCAATTGATCAACCAACTCTCGTCGTTCTTCCGTGGACTTTAGACAAACCTCCTCGAGGGTGATGTATTGTCCCTCTCCGATATAGTAGATGTCATTGCGGCGGAGGTTCTGGGCATTGAAAATCATCCCGCTTACGGGTTTGATTTCAGTGTGGCTTAGGTCCACTCCTTTCTTATCCATGATCCAACTTAGGATCATCCCGTAGGGTAGACTAAGCCGGTTGCTAGACTTACAAAATTCCATGTGTTTTAGCATGAGGGCGGGTAGATTGAACTTGACTTTGTGTTTTAGAAAATAGGCAAAGGCGCACTCTAGGCTCCCCACATCTTTGATCTGGTTGTTCGTGGGCAATAAGCTATCAGTTACAATCATGACTAGCAGTTTCTGTTTGGCGGTTAGCCATTTCCTATTTGGCCGGGTGGCCGAGGTGAAGCCTTCTTCCTTCCCTAGTAGGTACCCTAGGTAATCCTTATATCTCGTGCCTTGGGTACCGATCCATCCCTTCCGGTCATAGTCTGACACACCCGTTGTAACACCCCGTGTTACGATCCCTAAAACCAATTAATCATTTAACCAATTACCCAAAAGAAAGAATTAAATCACAATAATTAATTAGGAAAGGTCCACCATAGTCCATGGGCCCTTATCCATAAACCCAATTCTTAGTCCCAAAAGGAAGAGCATTAGCAAGCCTATAATATTAGTTCCTAATTAGGACTCCTAAATATATAAATAGAGGACTTAAGAGGCACCTAGAACCCCCCCACCACAATAACGTCTCACCACCCAAAGAGCTCAAAGAATTCCCTTAGACGAAATCCAGAAAGCAAGAAAGCTTAAAGAAAGACCCTTCATAGCCAAGGAATTAATTAAGGCTAAGAGGTAACCCATGTCTCAACAAAACCTATTTTCATAGCTATGATTCCCCTCATAGGATTTCCCCATATTATTGTGTATTGATGATTTGTGATATTATTATTGATGACTGGTGGGATGATTCCATGGGTGATCTTGATGGTGAAAGATTCTTGATAATTATGACGTTCTTGATGATTATATGACGTCTTGATGATTATATGGAATTCTTGATGAACTTAATGATTATATGAGGTTCTTGATAATTATATGATAGTCCTACCGAATCTTGATTTTGGAAGATGAATTGTGTTCTTGTTGATTTAAAAATAATTAGAACCCTAGGTTATATCGTGGAACTCGTATGGAATTATTCTTGGTATATTGGGTGGAGATTCGCATGATAGGGTGTTGATTATGTTTAGAAAAGCATGATAGGTTATGTGCCGTATGTTTCTTGATTTTGATCCGTTAATTGTCTACGTGTGTTATCAATTGCGTTTGAAAGTGTCTAAGCATGGTTTCGGGTTCCACAAAAGTTCCCGGGGCGTTTTCTGGGACAAAAGAGTCAGTGGGAGGTAGGGGACCCGCCACCTACCCGCGGCCTAGTTGGGCAACGCCGGCAGCGGGAAGCTGCCCGCCGGGCACCCGCTGCCCGGAACAGTGCCGCTGGCGGGCAGCCGGCGGGTTACCCCTCACCCACCGGCTACCCGCTGGTTTGTACCCCACCTTGGGATTTTGGCTTCCCCGTTTGATGTTCCCCCAACCCCCGTGGTGTCCCAACGGACTCCGTCTATCGTGCCTATGTTTAATTTGATTTTCGGGTACCGTTCATAGGTCGTATGAGTCTTGTATATTGCATGCTAGTTGAATTGGTATCCCGTTGGCCTAGGTGAAAGAAGTATGAACCCCTTAGGACTATTCTTAGTATGTGAAGGATCACACATAGGTTTTGTTATACGTTTTCTCCCCCTTTCCAATGTGTTAATGTGGGTTGCATGTGCTTGCTATGTGTTATGTGTGCATGTTACCCCAATTTGGTTGAGATCAATCGGGCTATACGGGCAGTCGGGTGGGCTGAGAACCATACTGGCTGTTAACCAGGCTGGTAAAGACCGGTCAGGTATATAAATATTATATATGACTGAGGTCCACTATACGGGCAGTTGAATGGGTTGAGAACCATCCCAACTGTTAACCAGGCTGGTAGAGACCGGTCAGGTATATAAATATTATATAGGACAAAGGTCCACTATACGGGCAGTTGAATGGGTTGAGAACCATCCCAACTGTTAACCAGGCTGGTAAAGACCGGTCAGGTATATAAATATTATATAGAGTTGCGGTTCATCGGTCGGTTGCGATCGACCCCTCCGTATTGTGAGACGGGGCAGGGTGCTGCGGGGCCGTGTCAGAGCTATATGCGCTGACCCTCATGTATGGGCATGCGATTGGTCCTGTGGCGCCAACAAAGTGTGCTATGTGATGAAGTATGGATGAGTTGTTGTTGTGAGTATCTTGTGGATGAGACTATGGGATTTGTACCGGGGATCGTATGTGTTGGGTTATGATTATTAACTGTGCTTATCTTATCTGTCTTGCCTGTTGTAAACTGTATATGCTTGGTATAACTGCTGTCTGTGCTTAGCCCTATCTGTTGAGTCTATCCCTGTTTTAAAAACTAGAGTTCGTAGGATATATCTTCATGTTCAAAATAGTTTTCGTATATCTATATATATATCTATATGTATTGTACTTCAACGCGTTGGAGTGGGTTACCAGCATCTCTCGCTGAACAGATATATTTGGCTTTCAAGCACAGAAGAGTAAGTCACTGGAGCGCGCTAGAACTTGGAGCGTAGAAGTAGATAGTTTCCCTTTCGGCCTGCGTGCCATGTTTATGCGTTTACATTATTGAGGATATTAGTTAGTTTGCCTGTGCACCTGAGTTCTCTAGCTTAGGTGTGGCATAGCACCCCGTACTCTTGTATTATGCTTTGGGATTTAATGAGATTTCACCTTTACTTTACAAGTTTTAAATATCTTGAAAATCAGGGGTGTTACACCCGTGGTGGTCAGTTTTCGGAGTTTGGCCAGGCGGCCTTCAGAGAGTACTATCTCTTTGCCTCGGACCTTGGCGGTGATTTCCAACTTGTCACCCCATTTGATGGCGTCCAAGTGGCGATAGAATTCTTTCACCAACTCGGGGTACGTATCTCCTTTGATTGTGAGATAGGTATCCAAAAGTCCTTTGAAATTAAGCATATTGACCATTTCCGGAGAGAATTGGTCGGGTTCGAGGGCTTTACCTCCAATCACCGTGTAGTCGGCGTCGTTCCATTGCGGGGTCCGGATCCCAACGGGCTTCTTCGGCATTGCGAGATTCCTCAAGGTGGTGTTTTTCTGGCGAGGCTACGACGAACTTCCGGCGAAGTTCCGGTGGGGATTTCCGGCGATGATGCAGTGATGTGGCTCCATTTTTTTACGGCGAGTGCGCGGCAGGTTCGGGGCGTAGCAGAAGGTTGTGTGGGCAGCGGGAGAGATCCGGGTGGCGTTCGGGTGTCGCGTGGCAGTGGGCGAGCGATGGGTGGCTACCGGGGCTGCGACAACAGCGTGCGGACGGTGTCGTCGGCCGGTCGTGGTGGCGGCCTGTCGGCGGGGCGCGGAGCGGCGAGCGTTGGGCGGTCGATGGTGGTGCGGCGGCAGGTTACGGAGGTGAGGGTGGTGACGGCGGTTTGTTGGAGGGGATGAGAGAGAGAAAATTTGTGTTTGGAGGAAGAAGAAGGGTTTTTGATTTGGGGGTTTTGTGTGTTTTAGGGATTTGGAGGGGTTTAAGAAGGGAGTGTTCCCTTGAGGTTTCAAGAAACACTCATAGCTTAGTGGTTAGGAACTTGGTTTTATAAGTGGGAAGTTTTGGGTTCGATCCCTATTGATAACATTAGTACTCTTTGTTGGGAGGTTTTGGGTTTGATCCCTATTAATAACATTAGTACTATTTGTTGGGCATCCTTTGAATCTTTCTTCATCCTTCTTTTGACCCAAGTGGCAAGAGGTTTGACAGGTCTTCCTTGTTGAACTTTTGTCTTCATTGGGTGTTGATTTTGGCCACTCTTGGGGGATGTTTTAGTCCTTCATTTTATGCTAATTTATTTGACTTTGCCTTTTATTTATAATAATTTCTAAGTAACTAAGCTAAACAAGTGGTTTCACTACGAGGGTGGTTTACAGGGGTTTACTGATCACCCTAAGCAGAATTCTTCTTCCTGGTTCTCTTCTGATTGATTTGTGGGGTCCTCGTCTCCCAGGGCCATGTTTTCTTCGTTGAGGTTGCCCTCATCATCAAGGTCGACATGAGTGCGGCTCATGACGAATACTTTTCCGGGAGCGTTGTAATTTCCTTGATTGTTTGCGCCCCTGTGTTGGCCCATGACTGTAGGGCGCGAGTTCGGGGGTTGAGTTCATTGGAAGGACTTGTGTCCTTCTCCCCCACAGTTGAAGCATCGCCAGGGGTTTCCCATGCAGTCCTTGCCTCTTTGGTCTTTGTTGCATCTTCGGCAAAGAAAGGGCCTCGCATCAGTTTCGTTGTTCCTTAAGGGGCGGCTCTTGACCAGCTGGGTTGCTTGGCCTTGTGTCATTTCTCGTCCTTTTTACAGGTGGTTCCCCTACTCCCGTGTTCCTTTTACGAATCTGTTCCTGGACTCCTCGTTGTAGTTTTTGGATTCGATAGAGGTTGGCGGCACTGGTGTAAGCCTCGTTGAGGGTCCGGGGTCCGCTCACGATTAGGGCTTTTCAGGCTTCGAAATTGAGGCCTGACACAAACTTCTCTATCTTTTTCGTCTCTTTAGGAACCAATTCGGGTGCAAAACGGGCCAGTTCGAGGAATCGTTTGTGGTACTCCATGACAGTGGCCATCCCTTGTTTTAAGTGGAGGAATTCCTCGTACATGGTTGCCCTTACGTGTGCGGGATAGAATCATTCTCGTAGTTGTGTCTTTAGGCTTTCCCAATTGAATCCCGGTTCTTGTCTGTAAGTGGGTCCCTCGTGGATCCACCAAAGGTCAGCCTCATGTCCAAAGTAGAATGAGGCTATTTCTACGCGGCGCTCCTCTGGGCACTCCACTAACCCGAGGATTTTGTCGAAGGTTCGAATCCACTCTTCGAGGATCGTGGGGTCCTCTTCCCCTAAGAAGGTGGGTGGTCGATGGTTCGAGACTTGTCGAGTGACATATGAGTTCCCGTTTGGTGGTGGTGGTGGTCGGTTGTTGTTACGGAGGGCTACGTCGCACAGTGTCTGGCGACCTGAGTCAGTTGTTGTAGAGTCTGAGCCAGAGGATCGTGAGTGGTGGGCTCAGGGGTCCTTGATTGCCTTCTGTTTGGTGCCATGTTGATGGTCTACAGGGCCAATGTTTATTGTAACGACGAGTTAGTGTGTTGCACCCTTACCTTGCTGCGATAATCGTAGGGGAGTGTTCTTTAAATTAAATGTAGAATAGAGTGAGGGGGGAGTTATATAATGATAGGCAGGCTCACAACTACACCGCGCGTCCTAAAATTCCTGAGTCCTATGTCCCTAGGTACCTAGAGTTCAAGCTTAATGTCCTAAAGTCTTGTCTTAAGAGCCTTATCCTAGGGTCAAACTTAGGCTCTAATATCAACTGTAACACCCTAAAATTTAAAACTTTCGAAGCTTATGAAATAAAGGCGGTATTATCAATAAATCCCAAAATAGAGCATTACTAAACATAAGAGTTTGGGGTGCTATGCCACATCTAAGCTGGAGAACTCAGATGCACAGGCTATACTAACTAAATATCCTCAAAGCAATGTCAGTACATCATCATGGCATGCAGGCCGAAGGAAAACTAACTATCTAAGCCTTGGTCCTCTAGCACGCTCTGGAGCTACTCATCTTATCCTGAAAGCTAACTCCAACGCGTTAAAATACAATATAGGTATATATATATATATATATATATATATATATATAGGAAAATCATTTTGAAGCCGGAAGATATATACTTAAGAGACTCTAGTTTTTAAAAACCGAGAATAGACTCAACAAGTAGGGACAAGCACATTAAACAGTTATAATCATGCATATAAAGATACTAGCATATATCCTAAGGTCACAAGATTATTTCACATTATTCATATCATCATTCCATCATTATCTCAATCACATAAGCACACTTTGGTGGTGCCACAGGACCCTTCACGTGCCCATACACGAAGCGCCAATGCATATAGCTCTGGCATGGCCCCGAAGCACCCTGCCTGTACCGCAGCACAAGGGGTCGATCGCCACCGACCGATGAACCGCAGCTCATCCTAATGTTTGATCGCAACCAAACAGTGGACCGCAGCCCAAAAAGTGTATTTCTGATCGCAACCAGATTATGAACCGCAGCTCATGTATAACGTTTGATCGCGAACAAACGGTGGACCTCAGCCGTATATAATATTTATATACCTGACCGATCACAACCGACCTGGTTAACAATTGGTATGGTTCTCAACCCATCCAACTGCCCGTATAGCCAATTTGATCGCAACCAAATTGGGGTATCATGCACACATAACACGTAGCAAGCACATGCAACCCACATTAGCATATTGGGAAAGGGAGAAAACGTATACTTAAACTTATGCATGGTCATCCACATACTAGGAATATTCCTAAGGGGTTCATACATCTGTAACCTAGGCCAAAGGGATATCAATTCAACTAGCATGCAATACACAAGACTCTTTTATCCTACGAATGGTACCGGAAACATCAAACTAGACTTAGGCACGATAAACGGAGTCCGTTGGGACACCACGAGGGTCAGGGAAACTGAAACGGGGAAAACACCATCCGGCGGCGAATTGCTGGGCAGCGGGTGCCCGGCGGGCAGTTGCCTGCCCGCTGCCGGCGACGCCCTTTAGGGGCAGCGGGTAGGTGGCGGGTTCCCCTACCCCCACTGACTCTTTTTCAATATTTGGGTCCCGGGATCTTTTGTGGAACCCAAAACTATATTTAAACACTTTTAAACACAAACGACGATACCATGTAGTCAAGGAATGGATCAAAACCAAGAATCACATTGAACATATCCTAACATGACTTCTAAACATAATCAACACCCGAATATGCGAATTCCCAGCCAAATATACCAAGATAATCACAATACGAAATTCACGATTCAACCTAGGGCTCTAATCATATTTAAATCACAAAATCATACTTTATCTTTAAAATCAAGAACATCAAGATTTATCAAGAACAACACATAATTATCAAAATCCCCTTATAATCATCAAGATTATCAAGATCAACACATAAGATCATCTCATCAACATCAAGATCATATCATAATCATCATAAAAGATTTATCAAGACACAAGTATAGAATTGCATATCAAAGGAGCCAAAGAAGAAGATTATAGCAAGGAAAATAGATTTTGTTGAGACATGGGTTACCGCTTAGCCTTAATTGGAATCTTTGGCTATAAAGGTTCTTTCTCTAAGATCTCCTCTTCTTGATTTCTTCTATGGGAATTCTTGGGAATTCTTGTGTGGTGAAAGCTATTGTGGTGTGAATTCTAGGTGCCTCCTATGTCTTTATATATATCTAGGAGTCCTAGTTAGGCTCTAAATGGTATGGGTTTTCTAATTCTATTTCCTATAGGACTAAGAGTTTGGTTTAGGGATAAGGGTCCATGGTTTATGGTGGACCCTTCCTGATTAATTAAAGGAATTTAATTCTCTTTTTGGGATAAGTAATTAAATAATTAGTCTGGGTTAGAGGCCGTAAAACAGGGTGTTACAAAAAGGTTCTGTGTCGTGTTATAAGCACTACCTTAAAATCATTTATGACCTGGGAATGAATCGCATGCTCTCGACGGGTAGCACAGAACAGCAGGATTGAACCTGCAATGCTCAGGCAAGGGAAACGCAGGGTGTAGAAGTGCAAAGTATTAGCTGTGTAGTGTATTCATCTCTGTTCTTGAGAGGAAGGGAAGGCGGTTGATGTACCAAGAATATAACTGCCCACCCCTCACCAGGTCGAAAAAGAGGGGGAGGACCAACTCTGGGCACACATGTTATGAGTTGTGCGGACAAGGTGCTGAGTTGATCCACAAAAATAGGGCGGAAAAATAAAACTAAGAGCAAAAAATTGACCCCACCACACATCGTATCGTGACGGGCGGGCGGCAGCGACGCGCACATGGTTTCTCCTTGTTCCCTCTCCATAACACTTCAAGCCTTCTCTAAAGTGTTGGAGTATATAAGGGATGAAAGAAGAGGTTTCCAAACCAATGTGGGACAACTTAGAAAAGACAAATGCCTTTTCCTTTAAATGCTCCCAACAATCCCCCACACATTTAAAGGGACAAAACTAGATCTAGTATTGCCTGAGCACGCACAAAAGTTAATTTTTCATGCCATTGTGTAATATATGAACTGTCATGTAGTGACATTAAGTAATTCGCTAACCGAGAGTGAATTAAATCTTGAACTCACCAGTTAGATGAATTTTGAACTTAAATGCACTAAATAGCTCCAGCGAGCACATATTCTGTGTAGTCATAGTCTTAACCTTAAATTCTTCCCTGTTTGGTCTACCTTAGTGTAGACCTTTAACTCTGTCGAGTCTACCTCAGCGTAGACCACCCAAGCAAGTTACAAAGCGTGTACTGTTTGTACAGTCTTTTGTAAGTCTTTCCGTCACTTCATTTGCCCACTGACGTGGTTTTCATCATGAATTTCTTACCTCATTGGGTTCTAGACCCATTTTCCTTGATGTATCAATGATAGAATTCCTATTTAGGCCTTTTGTGAAATGATCTGCAATATTTCTTTCAGATCTCACAAACTCCATTGTGATCCATTTAATATCAACTACCGTACAGACCCATGTCTGACTCTTATGTGTCTTCGTTTTTCATTGTAGACACTATTTTGCGCAACACAGATAGCAGTTTGTGAATCACAATGTATGGGTACAGCAGGTGCTGGGCACCCCTTCAACGGCACGTTTGCCAAAAGACTTCTTAGCCATTCGGCCTCCTGACTTTCCAGATCTAGCGCTATGAACTCTGCTTCCATAGTCGATCTGGCAATGCATGATTGTTTGGTTGACTTACAGGATATAGCTGCTCCATACATAGTGAACACATATCCACTAGTTGAGCATACATCCTCACTGTCATTTACCCAATTTGCATCACAAAACCCTTCAAGCACGGCTGGGTGTCCTTTATAGCTAAGACCCTAGCCTATTGTGCCTCTGAGGTATCGAAGTACCCTTCTCAGCGCATCCCAATGTGGGGTACTCGGGTTGTGAGTATAGCGACTGAGTTTATTCACAGCAAATGCAAGATCTGGCCTAGTATAGTTCATTAAGAACATTAGACTCCCTATTATCTTTGCATATTCTTCTTGAGACACAATTGTCTCTACGTTCTTTGTCAATTTGACACTCGAGTCATAAGGGGTTTTTGCTGGAGTTACATCATAACTCTCGAACTTCTTTAGAAGTTTCTCCGTGTAATGACTTTGAGATAAAAGATAACCTCCCTCGGTTTTTGTAACTTTTATCCCAAGTATTACATCGACTTCCCCAAGATCTTTCATATCAAACTTGTCACAAAGAGTTCTTTTGGTCTCATTTATAGCTCTAATGTTAGAGCTGAAGATTAACATGTCATCTACATAGAGACAGATAATTAAAATGCTAGACACTATCTCTTTCGTGTATAAGCAGGCATCTGAGTGGTTAGTGGAATAACCCAGCTCTAATAAGATTTTATGGAACTTTTCATACCATTGCTTAGGGGCTTGTTTCAAGCCATATAGAGATCTCTTGAGCCTGCATACCTTTCCTTCATGACCTGGATCAACACATCCGGGAGGTTGTTCCATGTAGATTTCTTCTTCTAGTTCACCATTGAGGAAGGCCGTCTTCACATCCATTTGGTGTACTGTCAGCCTGTGCAAGGATGCCAAAGCAAATCGATCACGAATGGTTGCTATTTTTGTTACTGGTGAGTATGTATAGAAATAATCTTCACCGAATTTCTGTGTGTAGCCCTTGGCTACCAATCTAGCTTTGAATCTTTCAATTGAGCCATCTGGTCTCAATTTCCTTTTGAAGTTCCATTTACAGCTTATGTGTAACACCTCGAAAATTTGAAATTTTTAAAACTTATATAACAAAGGTAATTTCTTATTAAGTCCCAAAAGTAAGCATAGGAGTACAGGGTGCTATGCCACATCTGAGCTAGGGAGCTTAGGTGCACAGGCAACTAACTAAAATCCTCAAAGTAAAGTCAGTACATAAGCATGGCACGCAGGCCGAAAAGGGGAAACTAACTACACTACGCTTCAGATCTCTAGCGCGCTCCGGTGTACTCCTTTGTGCCTGAAAGCCAAATATATCCGTTCAGCGAGAGATGCTGGTAACCCACTCCAACGCGTTGAAATATATTATAGATAGATATATATAGATATACGAAAATCATTTTGAAGCAGGAAGATATGCACTTAAGAGACACTAATTTTAAAACCAGGAATGGACTCAGCAAATAGGGGTAAGCACAATAATTAGTGATAACAGCTAAGTAGAATCATCAAAAAGAATATGCAACTAAAGTCACAGTCTATGCCCACATTAATCATCATTCTAATCATCATCCAATCATCATTCAATCATCATTCAATCATCAATTGTGACACTCAATCACACTGCTCTGGCGCCACGGGACCAATCGCATGCCCAGAACATGAGGGTTAACGCGTATAGCGTTAACACGGCCCCGCAGCACCGTACCTCATACCGCGGCATGAAGGGAGTTGATCGCAACCAACCCATAGAGGACCGCTAACGAACTCAACGTCGGACCACAATCCGACACACCGCTGACGCGCACAGTCGGTGGATCGTGGTCCCCTTTACAAGGGGGGACTTACGACCCTACACACCGTTGATGCGCACAGTCGGTGGACCGTAGCGGATCAAGCCCGACACACCACTGAGCTAGACTCAGTTGGTGGGCAAAGATCCTCGGAGACTACGGTCCTACACATCGCTGTCCCATCATTCGGTGGATCGCAGCCAGCCGTGGCCCTACACACCACCTGATTACTCAGGTCGGTGGACTACAGCCTTCCTCGGCTTATTGGCCCTACACACCGCCTGTCGCGTCCAGGTCAGTGGGTCATAGCACCGAGGCCCATGTGGACCGCAGCCCAAGAAGTGAATCAATTTGGCCTTAGCCACTTCTTAGCCTTAGCTCAGGAACAATCCATTTGACGTTCAGCCACTTCCAAACCTTTAGTCCGAGAACAATCCATTCGGTCTTCAACCGACTTCCGAACCTTAGTCCGAGAACAATCCATTCGGCCTTCAGCCGACTTCCGAACCTTAGTCCGAGAAACACCCAATTGGCCTATAACCAAAATGGGGGATCATGCAACACATAACACATATGAGCACGTAATAGCATATTGGGAGGGGAAAGACATATAAATAAACTTACGTGTGATCATTCAGATACTAAGAATAGTCCTAAAGGTTCATACAACTTCCACCTAGGTCAACAGGTTACCAATTCAACTAGCACGCAATCCCTAAGACTCATTTAACCTACGAATGGTACCCGAAATATCAAACTAGACTCAAGCACGACAAACGGGGTCCGTTGGGACACCATGGCGAGCGGGGAACATCAAACGGGTAAGCCAAAGACCCGGGGTGCGTAACGGACCAGCGGGTAGCCGGTGGGTGGGGGATCACCCGCCGGGGATCAATGCCCGGCAGCGGGTTGCCGGCGGGCGGACGCCTGCCCGGCGCCTGCCCGTTGCCTGGCGGTGATCTTCGGGCAGCGGGTAGGTGGCGGGTACCCCTACCCCCACCTACCCCCACTGACTCTTTCATCACAAATTTGTCCCGGGATCCTTTGTGGAACCCGAAACCATGCTTAGACACTTTTAAACGCAATTAACGACACCACGTAGTCAATTAATGGATCAAAAGCAAGGATCACTTATAACTCATCCTATTACGAGTTCTAAATATAAACAACACCCGAACATGCGAATTCCCACCCAAATATATATTAAGAACATTACCACACAAATTCCCAATCCACCCTAGGGCTCTAATCCCTCCCAAATCATCAAAATCACAATTTATCTTTAACATTAAGAAATATCATGATTTGTCAAGAATCATCATATCAATATCAAGAACCTCTTTTCAACATCAAGATCATCAAGATTATCAAGAATACACATAAATCATCTTATCAATCATCAAGAATATATCACAAATAGCATAGAAGAATTAATCAAGACACAAGCATATAGAAGGAGGCCAAGGAAGGAGATTATAGCGAAGAAAATAGGTTTTGTTGAGACATGTGTTACTTCTTAGCCATAATTAATTTCCTTGGCTATGATGGGTCTTTCTTTAAGATTTCTCCTTTCTTGATTTCTCCTAAGGGAATTCTTGAAACTTCTTGTGTGGTGAGAGATTATTTGTGGTTTGAGTTCTAGGTGCCTCTTATGTCCCTATTTATATATCTAAGAGTCCTATTTAGGATCTAAATGGTATGGACTTAGCTAATTCTATTTCTTATAGGACTAAGGTTTGGATTTAGGGATAAGGGTCCATGGGCTTATGGTGGACTCTTCCTAATTAATTATTGAAATTTAGTTCTTCTCTTTTGGGTAAAGGTTTAAATAATTAATCGGTTTAGAGGCCGTAACACGGGGTGTTACACTCTCCCCCCCTTAACGGGAAGCTTCGGGCTTTGCTGAGTGACCTCTTCTTTCAACCTATGCTTTCGCCTTGGTTACCTTGGGTGAAGAGTTCGGGGTAGCGTTCCTTCATTGTGTCCTTGAGTTCCCATGTTGCCTCTTCGGTCTCGTGGTTGGTCTAGAGGATTTTTACCATTTCTATGGTTCGCTGGCGGGTGGTTCTTGTCTTGGTGTCTAGGATCCTTACGGGTTTCTCTTCGTAAGTTAGTGTGTCGTCGAGGTCCACGGTTTCGGGTTGTAGCACGTGGTTTGGATCGTGTATATATTTCTTTAGTTGGGATATGTGGAATACGTTGTGTACCCGCTCTAGTTCGATGGGTAGGGTGACACGGTAGGCCAGGTTCCCGACTCTTTCTATGATTTCAAGGGGCCGATAAACCGGGGACTGAGTTTCCCTTTTCTTCCGAACCTCATTACCCCTCGTGTGGGCGAGATTCTTAGCCAGACTTTTTCCCCGGGGGTGAACTCGGCCTGTTTTCTTCCCAGGTCGGCGTAGGATTTTTGGCGGCCTTCATTCTTTCTTGTATGTGTTTGACTTTAGTTATGGTTTCTTGTAAGTAATGGTGTCCTAGCGCTACTGGGCCGACCATGTCTTCCCAACATAAGGGGGTTCTACATTTTTTACCGTACAGCGCATCGTAAGGAGCCATGCGGATACTGGCATGGTAGCTGTTGTTGTAAGAGAATTCGATGAGGTCTAGATGTTCTTCCCATGTCCCCTGGAAGTCTAACAAGCTGGCTCTTAGCATGTCCTCGAGAGTCTGAATGGTTCTCTCGGTTTGGCCGTCGGTAGTGGGGTGGAAAGCAGTGCTCAGGTTTAGTTGTGTCCCTAAGGCTGTTTGTAGGGACTTCCAGAATTGTGAGAGGAATCTGGGGTCCCTATCGGACACAATGTTTCGGGGGATTCCGTGGTACTTCACTACTCGGTTCAGGTAGGCCCTGGCCAGTTGCGTCATTGTCCATGTTTCTTTCATAGCAATGAACCGTGCTGTCTTGGTCAACCGGTCCACTATTACCCAGATTTTATCCTTGCCCGTTGGTGTTGTGGGCAATCCTCCGACGAAATCCATGGATATAGAGTCCCACTTCCCCTGTGGTATCTCAAGGGGTTGTACGAGTCCTTTGGGCTTGCATCGTTCGGCTTTTACCCTTTGGCAGTTTAGACATTTGCCCACGAAGTCTGCGATTTCCTTTTTCATGTTGGGCCACCAAAACATCTTTTTCGCGTCTTGGTATAGTTTGTCGCCTCCGGGGTGCGCCGAGTATGGTGAGTTGTGCCCTTCTTCCAAGATTTGTTGCTTTAGGTGGGGGTGTGTCGTGGGTACACACCACCTTCCTTGATAGCGGAGGCTGCCATCTTCGCTTATTTTGGATGGCCCGTCCTTTCCCTGAGTTAGGCCGAGTTGAATTTTATTTAGTTCTGGGTCTTGCTGCTGTCCGGCCTTTATTTCTTCGAGTAGTGTGGGTATGATTCTGACATTGAATAGGTGGATTTTAGAATTGGTTTGTCCTTGTTCTACTACCTTCAAGTTCAATCTTTGGAAGTCTTTGTATAGCTCGTCTGGCAGGATCCAGGTGGTGTTGAGGGAGTGGTTAGTCTTTTGGCTTAGGGCGTCTGCCACAACGTTAGCCCTCCCATCGTGGTATTGGATATCTAGGTCGTAATCTTTTATAAGTTCCAACCACCTTCGTTGTCGCATGTTTAGATCTTTCTGGGTGAAGATGTACTTTAGACTTTTATGGTCTGTATAAATCTTGCATTGCACTCCGTATAGGTAATGTCTCCAAATTTTCAGGGCGAACACGATGGCAGCTAGCTCGAGGTCGTGCATGAGGTAATTTTCTTCGTGGGTTTTGAGTTGCCTGGATGCGTATGCTATTACTTTGCCTTTTTGCATTAGTACGTATCCAGTCCCTTTTTGGAGGCGTCGCTGAAAACTTCGAATCCTTCCATCCCGGAGGGAAGAGCTAGGACGGGTGATGTGGTCAGTTTCTCTTTCAATTCTTGAAAGGCGGAGGTGCAGTTGCCGTGCCATCGAAAGGGAGTTTCCTTTTTCATGAGCTTAGTGAGGGGTTGGGCTATCTTGGTAAAATCGAGTACGAACCTCCTATAATAGCCTGCTAACCCTAAGAAGCTTCTGACCTCCGAAAGTGATTTTGGTGTGGGCCATTCTTTCACGGCGTGGATTTTGGTTGGGTCTGCCCGGATTCCTTCTTTGGTTATCACGTGACCTAGGAAGGCCACGTTGTCCTTCCGGAATTCACATTTGGAGAATTTGGCGTAAAGCTGGTGTTCCGTCAAGGTTTGCAAGGTTGTGCGGAGGTGCTTTTCATGTTCCTCCTTGTTTCGGGAGTAGACCAGGATGTCGTCGATAAACACGATGACGAAGTCATCTAGGTGGGGTCGGAATACTCGATTCATGAGATCCATAAATATAGCGGGTGCATTAGTGAGTCCGAAAGGCATTACTGTGAATTCGTAGTGGCCGTAGCGTGTTCGAAAGGCTGTTTTCTGAACATCTGGGTTGGCTACTTTTATCTGATGGTATCCGGATCTTAAATCAATTTTTCGAGAACACCCCTACTTCTTTAAGTTGGTCGAACAAGTCATTGATTCGGGGAAGAGGATATTTATTCTTTATCGTAACTTGATTTAGTTCCCTGTAGTCGATGCATAGACGCATGCTACCATCTTTTTTTTAACGAATAGTACCGGTGCTTTCGCCTGTTTCCTTTTTTGGTGCCATCCTGGGGTTCACAGGTCGATATTATTTTGCATCCTTACCTTGATGCTATGGGTGTAAGGGAAGTTTATTTAAATTATGTGTGAGTTAGGGTGAGGGAAATTTTAAAGCCTCACAGTCTCACCGCGTGTCCTATGATCCCTAAATCCTATCTTACTTAACTCCTAGTGTCTAAAGCCTAATGTCCTAAAGTCCGGTCTTAAGAGTCTTATTCTAGGGCCAAACTTAGGCTCTGATACCAACTGTAACACCCCGAAAATTTGAAATTTTTAAAACTTATATAACAAAGGTAATTTCTTATTAAGTCCCAAAAGTAAGCATAGGAGTACGGGGTGCTATGCCACACCTGAGTTAGGGAGCTCAGGTGCACAGGCAACTAACTAAAATCCTCAAAGTAAAGTCAGTACATAAGCATGACACGCAGGCCGCAAAGGGGAAACTAACTACACTACGCTTCAGATCTCTAGCGCGCTCCGGTGTCTACTCCTCTGTGCTTGAAAGCCAAATATATCTGTTCAGCGAGAGATGCTGGTAACCCACTCCAACGCGTTGAAATATATTATAGATAGATATATATATATATATATATATATATAGATATACGAAAATCATTTTGAAGCAGGAAGATATGCATTAAGAGACACTAATTTTAAAACCAGGAATGGACTCAGCAAATAGGTGTAAGCACAATAATTAGTGATAACAGTTAAGTAGAATCATCATAAAGAATACGCAATTAAAGTCATAGTCTATGCCCACATTAATCATCATTCTTGTCATCATCCAATCATCATTCAATCATCATCCAATCATCATTCAATCATCATTCAATCATCAATAATGACACTCAATCACACTGCTCTGGCGCCACGGGACACATCGCATGCCCCGAACATGAGGGTTAACGCGTATAGCGTTAACACGGCCCCGTAGCACCCTACCTCATACCGCGGCATGAAGGGGGTTGATCGTAACCAACCCATAGAGGACCGTTGACGAACTCAACGTCAGACCACAATCCGACACACCCCTGACGCGCACAGTCAGTGGATCGTGGTCCCCTTTACAAGGGGAGGACTTACGACTCTACACACCGTTGATGCGCACAGTCGGTGGACCGTATTGGATCAAGCCCGACACACCGCTGAGCTAAACTTAGTCGGCGGGCAAAGATCCTCGGAGACTACGGCACTACACACCGCTGTCCCATCATTCGGTGGATCACAGCCTGCCATAGCCATACACACCGCCTGATTACTCAGGTCGGTGGACAACAGCCATCCTCGGCTTATTGGCCCTACACACCGCCTGGCGCGTCCAGGTCAGTGGGTCATAGCACCGAGGCCCATGTGGACTGCAGCCCAAGAAGTGAATCAGTTTGGCCTTAGCCATTTCTGAGCCTTAGCTCAGGAACAATCCATTTGGCCTTCAGCCACTTCCGAACCTTTAGTCCGGGAACAATCCATTCGGTCTTCAACTGACTTCCGAACCTTAGTCCGGGTAAAATCCGTTCGGCCTTCAGCCGACTTCCGAACTTTAGTCTGGGAACCACCCAATTGGCCTATAACCAAAATGGGAGATCATGCAACACATAACACATAGGAGCACGTAATAGCATATTGGGAGGGAAAAGACATATAAATAAACTTACATGTGATCATTCACATACTAAGAATAGTCCTAAAGGTTCATACAACTTCCACCTAGGTCAACGGGTTACCAATTCAACTAGCATGCAATCCCTAAGACTCATTTAACCTACGAATGGTACCCGAAATATCAAACTAGACTCAAACACGACAAATGGGGTTCGTTGGGACACCATGGAGAGCGGGGAACATCAAACGGGGAAGCCAAAGACCCGGGGAGGGTAACGGACCAGCGGGTAGCCGGTGGGTGGGGGATCACCCGTCGGAGATCACTGCCTGGCAGCGGGTTGCCGGCGGGCGGACGCCTGCCCGGCGCCTGCCCGCTGCCCGACGGTGATCTTCGGGCAGCGGGTAGGTGGCGGGTACCCCTACCCCCCACTGACTCTTTCATCACAAATTTGTCCCGAGATCCTTTGTGGAACCCGAAACCATGCTTAGACACTTTTAAACGCAATTAACGACACCACGTAGTCAATTAATGGATCAAAAGCAAGGATCACTTATAACTCATCCTATTACGAGTTCTAAATATAAACAACACCCGAACATGCGAATTCCCACCCAAATATATATTAAGAACATTACCACACAAATTCCCAATCCACCCTAGGGCTCTAATCCCTCCCAAATCATCAAAATCACAATTTATCTTTAACATTAAGAAATATCATGATTTGTCAAGAATCATCATATCAATATCAAGAACCTCTTTTCAACATCAAGATCATCAAGATTATCAAGAATACACATAAATCATCTTATCAATCATCAAGAATATATCACAAATAGCATAGAAGAATTAATCAAGACACAAGCATATAGAAGGAGGCCAAGGAAGGATATTACAGCGAAGCAAATAGGTTTTGTTGAGACATGGGTTACCTCTTAGCCTTAATTAATTTCTTTGGCTATGAAGGGTCTTTCTTTAAGATTTCTCCTTTCTTGATTTCTCCTAAGGGAATTCTTGAAACTTCTTGTATGGTGAGAGATTATTTGTGGTGTGAGTTCTAAGTGCCTCTTATGTCCCTATTTATATATCTAAGAGTCATATTTAGGATCTAAATGGTATGGACTTAGCTAATTCTATTTCTTATAGGACTAAGGGTTGGATTTAGGGATAAGGGTCCATGGGCTTATGGTTGGACTCTTCCTAATTAATTAATGAAATTTAGTCGTTCTCTTTTGGTTAAAGGTTTAAATAATTAATCGGTTTAGGGGTCGTAACACGGGGTGTTACACTATGAGTTTGCAACCTTTGGGTAGATTTACTAACTCCCATGTATGATTAAACTGAATTGAGTCTAACTCACTTTTAACTGCTTCTCTCTACAGAGAAGAGTCTATAGAGCGCATAGCTTCTTCAAAGGTTCTTGGTTCTTCTTCTAAAACTAGCTGACATAATAATTGATCACAAAGTTCATTCAGATCTTTCAACTCTGCCACATAAGTTATGAAATCAGAACCAAAATTTTTCTCAATTCTAGGCCTTTTACACCTTCTAGGCTCTTCTGAGTTATTTGGGAAGCTAGGAAAATTAACATGATAGTTTTGTTGAAGTCTATTAGCATATAGGTCAGTAGCATCCTTCAACAAAAATATGTGTTTGAAGGAAACAATATCTCTAGATTCATGTATAGTACGATTTTCTAAACACATAAATCTATATGCAGCACTGTTTTCAGCATACCCAACAAAAATGGCATCCAGGGTTTTGGATCCTAAGTTGGGCCTTTTGAAGGACGGTAGTCCCACCTTTGCCAAGCACCCCCCACACTTTAAAGTATTTCGAATTAGGAGCATGCCTTTTCTGCAACTCATATGGGATTTTTTCGAACCCTTTATGTGGGACTCTATTTAAGATGTGGTTTGTTGTTAAAACAACTTCCCCCCACAATGAGTCTGGAGCACCTGAACTTATTAGCATAGCATTAATCATTTCTTTGAGGGTTCTGTTTTTCCTCTCAACTATGCCATTTTGTTGTGGAGTGTAGGGTGCTGTCACTTCATGGTAATGCCAGAAGCTTCATACAGATTTTTAAGAAAGTTTGTTTCATATTCTCCTCCCCTATCTGATCGAAGCCTTTTGATCCTTTTATCTAACTGATTTTCTACTTTAGTTTTAAAAACCACAAATTTTTGTTCGGCTTCACTCTTTGTTCTCAGTAAATAAATTTTTGCAAAATGGGAGAAATCATCAATAAACGTGATATAATAAAGTTTGCCACCTCTACTTTCAATGGTCTTAAAATCTGCTAAATCAGTGTGAATTAATTCAAGCAAAGAAAAGGTACGATGTTTTACATCTAAAAAGGATGTTTTAGCAAATTTTGCTTCAGTGCATGTTTCACATTGTTCACAAGTATCATTGGACAGATTTGGAAACATATTCATGCTTTTCAATCAATGTAAACATTTTGTACCAACATGTCCTAACCTACCATGCCAAATATTAACTGAAACAATAATATAAGCAGAAGAGAAATCATTATTATTATCATTGTTCGGTCCAAACCCATTTGAAGGAACAACTACATCAGAATGATTTTTAACTACACTAACATCTAGCACAAAAAGACCTCCACGCAGATATCCCTTCCCAAGGAATTTCCCACAACGAGTCATAACCAGTCGGTCAGACTCAAAAACTATCTTAATTCTAGCCTTATTTAGCAGGCCTCCGGAAATTAAGTTTCTACGATGGGAAGGGACATATAACACATTTTGCAATAATAAATGTTTTCCAGAGCAAAGCAGTAATTCTATTTTTCCTCTACCACTTACCTCGGAGACGCTAGAATTTCCCATGAACACTTTGTTCTCCGCCAATGATGGACTCAAATGCTTTGAATAGATCCTTGTTGTAGCAGAAGTGTCGTGAAGCTCCCGTGTCCACACCCACTCGTCTGGGTCTCCAACCATGTTGGCCTCGGTTATCACTGCTGCTACTATGTCAAAATTCTCCGTGTTTTCCAGAAGGTTAGCTTGGTTTTTAGGCCTTTCGTTGTTTGGCTTTTGGTCATTCTGACTTGTAGCCCCTTTGCGGTGATAACACTGGGCAGCACGGTGGCCTAATTTCCTGCAAACGAAGCACTCACCATTACCTTTCCACTTTTTCTGAATTTTCCACTTTTGGGTTGTTGCTATTATTTTTATAATTTTTCTTCTGATTTCTACTACTACTATCACCAGTTTTTGCCTTGTCAAAACCAATGTTAGTTTCAACAACATTGGCTTTAACATTGTCAGTAAGAATAACAGACCTGTGAACCAGCCGATTCTCTTCTTCGATGTTCACCCTGTTGATCAGTTGTTGCAGTGTGTAATTGTGTCGGTCATGCTTCATTTTATTTTTGAAATCCACCGACGAGTCTGGAAGTTTGTGTAACACCCTCACTTTTCAGCAAAATTTAAAACCATTAAAGCTTATGAAATAAAGGCAAAACTATCATTAATACCCAAGCAGAGCGGAAGCTAAACATCAATGCTGGGGTGCTATGCCACATCTAAGTTAGAGAACCTAGATGCACAGGCTAAAACTAACCAAACAAAGTATAATCCATAAGACATTATCAAAATACAAGCATGGCTCACAGACCGACTAACTAAGCTAATACTAACTAAGCCAGGAACCGCAGCTCCTTCTAGCGCGCTCTCGATCAACTAATCAGTACCTGAAAAATATGCGGTATTACAACCGTTAGCGAATAATGCTAAGCAAACCACTCCCACGCGTTGAGTATCATACATATAGATATAAGAAATCATTTTGAGACTTGGGAATACATAATATAGTCCTAAACGACTCTAGCTTTAAAACCAGGAATCAGACTCAAGGCATATCAATAGACTCGACACGGCAAGGCGCATAAAGACACAGCATGCAACTAGGACCACAAAACAAGACAACAACAATAACAATTAACAAGTCACAGCAAGGCCACACAACAAGACACGCCCATGTTCCAACCTTATACCAAGTTCCAACCTTTACGCCTCTCCATCCTTATAACAGTTCCAACATGTACCTCCAGGCCACCCTACACACCACGTCCTTATCCCTCCAGAGCACCGCATGCTCCCCTCCAACATGACCTCCAACAATCCACCGATCTCTCGGCACTCGCAGTGCCATTACATAACATGATCTGTTCCTATAGCACAATGATCAAGTGATATGTGCCTATAGCACAATGTTCAAGCACTCACAGTGCCAAAACAGAACCTGATCTGTGCCTATAGCAAAGTAATCAGGCGACCTGTGCCTATAGCAAAATGATCAATGCACTCGTAGTGCGCCATACCACCAACATATCTATAAGGGGTATCAAAAATAGCATGACCAACACGACTAATAGACAAGCCCATACCATCACCAAAACGTAAAGTGTCATTACCAATGTACTTCTCCGAGGTAGAAAGGGCAGCTATGTCTAGAGTTGCATGATTTGTGCCTCCAGTGTCCGGAACCCAAGTATGAGAGTTTGATGAGGTTTTAGCACCCAAACCATCTTGAAACACCAAATTAGGCTAAGAACCTGGAGCCCCTAAATAACGCCGAAAACAATTGACTCCCGTGTGACTGAAACCATTACAAATTTGACACTGTTCATCATAGCGTCGAAAACAATTGACTCCCGTGTGACCGAAACCATTACAAATTTGACACTGTTTATCAAAACACCGAAAACAATTAGCTCCCGTGTGACCGAAACCATCACGAATTTGACACTGAAGGTTAAAACCACGCCCGCCACCCTGCTGACCTCAGTGCGGACTGCTACTACCTCGATTTTCATCACCACCACGTTGCCAACCTCCACGGTTTTGACCAGAAAACCCTATTCTGGCTTCCATCATCATTGACTACAATTAATTTTGGCAATCTATGAGAAAAGGACACGTCAGGGCTAACTTGCCAAACCTACTAATTATCAAACTTATTAAAGTAGATAATATAAACCCAGGATTTGATTCCTTTAATAAGTTGACTCCGCCCTTTTTTATTAGCCGGCCAAAGGCTAAAAATCCTTCTGATCTGTCGAAGACGTGGCTTGGGGTTGGCCGCAGGACTATGCGTTCGGCAAATTTTAAACAGAAACCCTAAATACCAGATGAGAAATGATAGAATTGTATTGAATGAACATAATAACAACTGTATAGACTGGAGGAATATATACAAGAGCAATTATTGGAAGACTAGGACTGAAAGTCATAATGTGACTCAAATACAAAGAGTTCTAATACTAGTCCTAATATGGAACCTAAAAGATTTAATTTTCCTTGAAACATTTTTTTAAGTGACTAATGTTGTACAATAGTATATACGCTTTTGAAGTGTTTTTTTATTCAGCTAGGAACATGAGTTATATATCCACACAAAGATTTTGTGAGCATAAGTGAAATATCGAGAGAGTTGCGCCAATCGATTAAGTCTTGTGCTTGATCCTCAAGCTTGGGTGTATCATGTATGCATGCTATATGGATTTAACCGCGCATAAACAATTTGTTAGTTCCTATTAACAACACGGAGTTATTCCCTAACAGATATAGGGTATTAACATATCATCAAAAAGAATGGAATTCCAAATTTTAATACAAAATTTGAAACCTTAAACACTTTACTACAACCATTTTAAATTAATATTATTAAAACGTATTTAAGAACTTAAGAATTTAGAAATAAAATACATTGCCACAATTCTTTTAATCCTTAAATCGGGGCATAACGGACAACCCGGTCCTTTAATTATAACCGTAGCTCAAAATGGACAATGTAATTAAAATTCTTTTAATTGTTCACTTGGTGGGTATTTTAGTTCTACACGTCTATGATATAAAGAGTTAATTCTATTTTTCGTCCTAGATTTATAAGTGACATTCCACTTTTAGTCTTAGTTTTTTAGAGTTAATTCTTTTTTTGGTCTTAGATTTATAGGTGATAGTCCATTTTTAGTCTTTTTTTTTATTAGAACATCCTCATTTAGTCCTAGTATTATTGTGACATGACAATTTTTAGTCATCCTTCAACAAAATCGTTGAAATGTTGTTAAATACAAAGATATTTCAATCTTTTTTATACAAAGTAGATTGAACCATTATATTTTTTATGTTTATTTTTTTGAAAAAAATTCGTAATTAAAGACCGAAATGCCCATGTATTTAACGATATTTAAAATGTTTTGTTAAAGGACTAAAAATGGTCATGCCACAATAATACTAGGACCAAAAGTGGATGTTCTAATAAAGTGGATTATCACCTATAAAGCTAGAATAAAAAATGAAATTAACTCTATGTTAAAACATAATGTTAGTTGTAATAATTGATACATTAAAACGCAGTACTGTAAAATTTTAACTATTTCTTTTATCCCATCACTACTCCAACAATCATATATAACGTATTCCTTTTATATGGCATTATTAAGATGATGTTTGCTTTGAAAATTTGAAGATCCATCTTCCAAGCAAGTTACAAGTATATATTCAATGTTAAATTGATTAAAAGATGTCTTAAATTGTTAGTCTTGAGAAGGCAAAAAAGTCAAGAGGAAAGGGGTTGAATAAACTTTTTAAAACTTTTTGAAATACAAAATACTATTAAGAGTTTTTAAAATGGAAGGCTTAAGCTTGCCTAAATTTAATTTGTAGTGTTCATAAGAGTAATGAAAGTATTGTGTGTATGTTTGACTTTATGCAAGTAGAAAATAAAGAGTAAGGGATAAAGAATGAAATTGAGACAATATTTTTGTAATGGTTTAGGAACTCTCTACTCCACTGTAACACCCCGTGTTACGGCCTTCAATCCCGGATTAATTATTAAATTAATCCCGTTAATAATAATTAAATATGATTTAATTCGGTTAGGTTTCCTTTAGTTAATTAATAAAGGTCCACCATGAACCATGGACCCTTGCCTAAATTAGAGTCCTAAGCCTATTAGGAATAAAGAAAGTAAACCCTTTACTATTCAGATTCTAATTAGGAATCCTAGACCTAGTTATCTATTAGGAATAAAGGAAGTAGGCCTTTTACTATTCAGACTACGATTAGGATTCCCTTTAATTAATTAATATGGTCCACTATGGACCATGGACCCTTATCCCTAAACCCAATCCTTAGTTCCAAAAGGAATAGAATTAGCAAGCCTATAATATTAGTTCCTAATTAGGACTCCTAAATATATAAATAAGGGACTTAGGAGACACCTAGAACGGCCCACACGCCTAAACGCCCCATCACCCCAGGAGAGCTCCAAGAATTCCCTTAGAAGAAATCAAGAAAGCAAGAAAGCTTAAAGAAAGATCCTTCATAGCCAAGGAATTATTTAAGGCTAAGAGGTAACCCATGTCTCAACAAAACCTATTTTCAGAGCTATGATTCCCCCTTAGGGTTTCCCCATATTATTGTGTATTAATGATTGGTGATGATTATTATTAATGATTGATATAATGATTCCATGAGAAATCTTGATAATCTTGATATTGAGAGATTCTTGATAATTATGGTGTTCTTGATAATTATATGGAGTTCTTGATGATTATGTGTTGTTCTGGATAATTATGTGATGCTATTGATGTTTATGTGTTATTCTTACCGAATCTTGCAATTAGAAGACGAATTGTATTCTTGTTGATATAAAAGTGATTAGAACCCTAGGTTGTATCGTATGATATTATTCTTGGATTATCGGGTGGGGAAATCGCATGTTTGGGTGTTGATTATGATTAGAAAAGCATGATAGGTTATGTGCCGTTCGTTTATCGTATTTGCTCCGTTAATTGTCTATGTGTTGTCGTTAATTACGTTGAAAAGTGTCTAAGCATGGTTTCGGGTTCCACAATGGTTCCCGGGACGAAAAGTGGTGAAAAGAGTCAGTGGGGGGTAGGTGGGGGGTAGGGGACCCACCACCTACCCGCGGCAATTCGGGCAGCTCCGGCAGCGGGCAGCCGGCGGGCGGGCAGCTGCCCGCCGGGCACCCGCTGCCCGGAACAGTGATGGCCGGCGGGCAGCCGGCGGGTGACCCCCACCCACCGGCTACCCGCTGGAATCTTCCCCCCCTCGGGACCCCGGCTTCCCCGTTTGATGTTTCCCCGATCCCCGTGGTGTCCCAACGGACCCCGTTTGTCGTGCCTATGTCTAGTTTGATATTTCGGGTACCGTTCGTAGGTTTATGAGTCTATTATATTGCATGCTAGTTGAATTGGTATCCCGTTGACCTAGGTGGAAGAAGTATGAACCCCTTAGGACTATTCTTAGTACGTGATGGATCACGCAAAAGGTTGTTATACGCTTTATCCCCCTTCCCAATGTGTAATGTGGGTTGCATGTGCTTGCTATGTGTTATGTGTGCATGTTACCCCAATTCGGTTGCGATCGGATTGGTTATCCTGAGCTGCGGTTCAGAAGCCGGCTATAGTCAGATGGGAATTCCTGGCTGTAGTCGGATGACGGTATCCTGGGCTGCGGTCCAGAAGCTGGTTGTAGTCAGATGGGAATTCCTGGCTGCAATCAGGTGACATCTTTCCTGAGCTGCGGTTCAGAGGCTGGCTGTAGTCAGATGGGAATTCCTGGCTACAGTCAGATGACACACTCTCTTGGGCTGCGGTCCACTGTTTGGTTGCGATCAAACATTATGATGAGCTGCGGTTCATCGGTCGGTTGCGATCGACCCCTCCGTGTTGCGATACGGGGCAGGGTGCTGCGGGGCCGTGTCAGAGCTATATGCGCTGACCCTCATGTATGGGCATGCGATTGGTCCTGTGGCGCCAACAAAGTGTGTTATGTGTTGTGACATGGACGAGTTGTGATTACGAGTGTCTTAGGGGATGTGACTATGGGATTTATATTGGGGATTGTTCATGTTGGGTTATGATCATTGTTTATGCTTTGCCTTATCTGCCTTATCTGTTGTGAACTGCATATGCTCGTTATAACTGTTGCTTGTGTCTGGCCTTATCTGTCGAGTCATTCCCGGTTTTAAAGCTAGAGTTCGTAGGATATATCTTCATGCTCAAAATGGTTTTCGTATATCTATATATATCTCTATATGTATTGTATTTCAACGCGTTGGAGTGGGTTACCAGCATCTCTCGCTGAACAGATATATTTGGCTTTCAGGCACAGAAGATTAAGTCACTGGAGTGCGCTAGAACTTAGAAGTAGACAGTTTCCCTTTTGGCCTGCGTGCCACGTTTACGTATTTACGCTTTGAGGATTTAGTTAGTTAGCCTGTGCACTTGGGTTCTCTAGCCCAGGTGTGGCATAGCACCCCGAACGCTTGTATTTATGTCTTGGGATTTAATAAGATTCTACCGTTATTATAAGTTTTAAATGTCTTGAAAATCTGGGGTGTTACAGTTGGTATCAGAGCCTAAGTTTGACCCTAGGATAAGACTCTTAAGACCGGACTTTAGGACACTAGGCTTGAACTCTAGGTACTTAGGAACATTGGATCCAGGAATCTTAGGACGCGCAGTGAGATTGTGAAACCTACACATAACCTCCCCTCACTTCATCCCTCTCTAAATTAAACCTCCCCCTACGCTTACCACACCAGGTAAGGGTGCGAATAGATAAGTTTACTTCCACAACTGGGTAACGTACACTTACCCGATAAATCGCCTCGTCCTAACTCCCGTCAAAAGACTTGACAAGGACCCTGACCAAAGAAAAGGAAGATTTGGATGACTACTAAGAAGAGGCGTTACGGTCAGGACTGCTAAAAGGGACGGACTGCAATACGCACCAACCCAGGGTAACCACGATAACCCCGAGTCAGACAAATGACATGCACCTTCCGACAAGTTGCCTTATCTCGGCAAACCCGGGTTGCGGCTACAACAAACAGGAAGGAGAACTAGGACACCTATTAAAGTAGCAAAGGAACGACACCATTAGTCGAATCCTTGGTGCAAGGTAAACCTTGCAACCCCACCACCCCAATTTAAAATATCATCCGCCCTGAAACCCCAGCATCTTGATACCCCTATTTGTTGAAAACACCCACCCCGAATCCTTAATTACCTTAAGAGAAAATTCGCAACCGTCATGACCTTGCTTACCCTTTGTTGCGCTTAACCCAAACCCTCGGAGACCCTAAATTGTTATTGCCCTTACTCTAAGTTCATATCCCCACTCCGTTTGGAAACCCTGTTAAAAACGTAGAGCAGCATAAGGCCCTTACCCTGCCCAGGGGCGTGAAGAACCGACATTCATTGATTCAATATTAAAATAAGTTGTTAGGTAGGAATCGGCGAAGTAGGTGGAGGTTACGAATACGTATCACCCCACCCTTGCACGAAAACCGTGAAGGCTTCTCGAGAAACCATAGCCTGTACGTACGCCATGCGTTGACAAGAGCGGGCAAACAAATACGTTCAATGTGTCAGGGGCCCTCGCTACAGAAAACATCGTCAAATAGGTGCAACAGGCCGAACCTCGAGGAGGACATAAATCCTTGCTAAGAATTTCATCCACCAGGGAAGGGATGAAACCCAATAGAACAAGAAAGACTAACCCGAAACCCCCCATTACCCTTAAGAACCCTCGGCAAGGATTAGGAGTCAAGACCTAGGGGTTTGACCCACTAAACCGACTAGGGTCCAGACTTCTGGACATCCGAGGGGAACGTGCACGGAAACCATCACGAGAATTCCCCTGGAAGCCATAGAAACGAAGGGGACTTCGACACGGGAAGAGAAGATCAAACGAAAATCTTAGAATCAAACAAAGCCAAGGAAAAGGGACCACCAGTTCGACTGCACGCCAAAACCAAGCCCCAAACAGGCATAATCACTCAAAGCCAAGAGTCCTTAGCCCCTTTCCCTCCCCTGCCAATCAAGTACCATTTCGTTAAAGAATCCGTCCTATCACTCCAAACCTCGCTCTCGATCCCTCATTACCGACGAACCCGTACAAGGTGGCAACCTTCCTTCCTGTATTACGACCTTGAGACATCGACCCTATCCGCCCCTCGACTTTGAAACCTAGCCCTTGCACTCCTTACACCCCTTTAAACCCAGACCAAGAAAACATAGATATATATATATGTATGTATATCTACCTCTAGAACTCGTGCTTAAGGATCAATGAACATTGTACGATGGGTCATCCTATGTATCCAAGTCCCTTTTATTGTGCACAAGGGCATGGGACTTGTCAGGACATGAATCTGTGCATTTTTGGGGTCTTTCCCGAAGGAATTGTCTATTCCTAGTCACTTTTCCGCGGGTCCCCAACGGGTCCTTGACGGGACCTTGGCGGGTCCTTGGCAGGAGCTTGGCAGGCGGACGACCGCCCACCTCGCGCCCACTGGTACAATGTGCTGATTTCTTAACCCCTCATTTTATTGATTTGTGGCGCACTTGTGTGCCTCGATTGAGGAATGTGAGTCTTGGGTAAGGAACCATGGACCACCTAAACATAGTGTCCTACGTAAAAGACCTTGACGCACGAGACACCATCGGGAAATCACAATCAATTACATTGCACGAGTAATTGAAATCGGATCCTACGATACAACCAACTAGAGATGTTTGGCGTAAAGGATTGCGCAAACCAAGGAGGCGAGTTGGGAACTCGTACTAAGAACCCACGAAAACCTTAAAAGTCAAAATGCTAAGGAGGGACCGGGACTCCTCCAAACCATGGACATCGTTCGAGCAAATTAGAGGACTCCTTACAAGTTGTATGGAATCAAGAACTACGTATCCCATGGTGCTAAGCAAAAGGGTGAAGAACACATTTCGCACCAAGACTTCAAGGGTCATTAAGGACCTACAAGGAGATGAGGTGACTCGTAAATTCGCCGAGTCATCCCACAACGAGATTTGGTAACCGACTGCGCTTTAAAAGAAAAAAGGGCATGCAAGGACACCTTCATCATTAAGAATAACACAAACAGGGCACAACAATGCTGAACCTCGGGTAAGACATGAAGTCTTACTAAGAATTTCATCCACTAAAGAGGAGATGAAATTCAATAAAAAGAGAAATTCAACCCAAAATCCATCGACTCCCAAGAGACTTTGGGAAGAATTTGGGAAATGCACCCTAAGAGATTGGCTTGGTTGACCCAACTCGGTCAAGACCTTGGGCGCATTAAAGAAGTAAGTGTTGAATCACCACAGGAAATTCCCTCAAGAAAGAAGGGAAGGATGAAACCTTAGCCTGGGAAGCAAGGTCTAACAAGGATCTTAAAGTCAAGCAAACACCAACACCAAGGAAGGAGGATCATCAGCTCGTCGGCGCATCGTGATCAAAGCATCTAACCAGATTATTCACTTGAGATCGAGAAACATTAACCCATCCTAGCCGAATTCCTTTCCCTCCCTTGGAAAATCGGCCCCTTCCTTATTTCAAAACCCTTTCTACCCTTCAGACCCCATTCTAATTCCCATGTTTTAACGATTCCATACAAGTGGCAACCTCACAACCTAAGTTGCAATCTCAAAAACTTGATCCTAATTCCTGAATTCACCGTGTCCTCAAGTTTGAAACCCACTCTCTTAAACCTGTAAAACCTAATCGCTCCCAAAAACCCAACACACATAGGCGTGCAAGTATACAATTTCCCCGTGGAATACCTTCTCTGTAGGACCACGGTTCTTCTCTTGACTCGTTAACCCTGCAATGATTTCCAAGCTTCGGGGACGAAGCTTCTCGTAAGGGGGGGAGAGTGTAACACCCCGTGTTACGGCCTTCAATCCCGGATTAATTATTAAATTAATCCCGTTAATAATAATTAAATATGATTTAATTCGGTTAGGTTTCCTTTAGTTAATTAATAAAGGTCCACCATGAACCATGGACCCTTGCCTAAATTAGAGTCCTAAGCCTATTAGGAATAAAGAAAGTAAACCCTTTACTATTCAGATTCTAATTAGGAATCCTAGACCTAGTTATCTATTAGGAATAAAGGAAGTAGGCCTTTTACTATTCAGACTACGATTAGGATTCCCTTTAATTAATTAATATGGTCCACTATGGACCATGGACCCTTATCCCTAAACCCAATCCTTAGTTCCAAAAGGAATAGAATTAGCAAGCCTATAATATTAGTTCCTAATTAGGACTCCTAAATATATAAATAAGGGACTTAGGAGACACCTAGAACGGCCCACACGCCTAAACGCCCCATCACCCCAGGAGAGCTCCAAGAATTCCCTTAGAAGAAATCAAGAAAGCAAGAAAGCTTAAAGAAAGATCCTTCATAGCCAAGGAATTATTTAAGGCTAAGAGGTAACCCATGTCTCAACAAAACCTATTTTCAGAGCTATGATTCCCCCTTAGGGTTTCCCCATATTATTGTGTATTAATGATTGGTGATGATTATTATTAATGATTGATATAATGATTCCATGAGAAATCTTGATAATCTTGATATTGAGAGATTCTTGATAATTATGGTGTTCTTGGTAATTATATGGAGTTCTTGATGATTATGTGTTGTTCTGGATAATTATGTGATGCTCTTGATGTTTATGTGTTATTCTTACCGAATCTTGCAATTAGAAGACGAATTGTATTCTTGTTGATATAAAAGTGATTAGAACCCTAGGTTGTATCGTATGATATTATTCTTGGATTATCGGGTGGGGAAATCGCATGTTTGGGTGTTGATTATGATTAGAAAAGCATGATAGGTTATGTGCCGTTCGTTTATCGTATTTGCTCCGTTAATTGTCTATGTGTTGTCGTTAATTACGTTGAAAAGTGTCTAAGCATGGTTTCGGGTTCCACAATGGTTCCCGGGACGAAAAGTGGTGAAAAGAGTCAGTGGGGGGTAGGGGACCCACCACCTACTCGCGGCAATTCGGGCAGCTCCGGCAGCGGGCAGCCGGCGGGCGGGCAGCTGCCCGCCGGGCACCCGCTGCCCGGAACAGTGATGGCCGGCGGGCAGCCGGCGGGTGACCCCCACCCACCGGCTTCCCCGTTTGATGTTTCCCCGATCCCCGTGGTGTCCCAACGGACCCCGTTTGTCGTGCCTATGTCTAGTTTGATATTTCGGGTACCGTTCGTAGGTTTATGAGTCTATTATATTGCATGCTAGTTGAATTGGTATCCCGTTGACCTAGGTGGAAGAAGTATGAACCCCTTAGGACTATTCTTAGTACGTGATGGATCACGCAAAAGGTTGTTATACGCTTTATCCCCCTTCCCAATGTGTAATGTGGGTTGCATGTGCTTGCTATGTGTTATGTGTGCATGTTACCCCAATTCGGTTGCGATCGGATTGGTTATCCTGAGCTGCGGTTCAGAAGCCGGCTATAGTCAGATGGGAATTCCTGGCTGTAGTCGGATGACGGTATCCTGGGCTGCGGTCCAGAAGCTGGTTGTAGTCAGATGGGAATTCCTGGCTGCAATCAGGTGACATCTTTCCTGAGCTGCGGTTCAGAGGCTGGCTGTAGTCAGATGGGAATTCCTGGCTACAGTCAGATGACACACTCTCTTGGGCTGTGGTCCACTGTTTGGTTGCGATCAAACATTATGATGAGCTGCGGTTCATCGGTCGGTTGCGATCGACCCCTCCGTGTTGCGATACGGGGCAGGGTGCTGCGGGGCCGTGTCAGAGCTATATGCGCTGACCCTCATGTATGGGCATGCGATTGGTCCTGTGGCGCCAACAAAGTGTGTTATGTGTTGTGACATGGACGAGTTGTGATTACGAGTGTCTTGGGGGATGTGACTATGGGATTTATATTGGGGATTGTTCATGTTGGGTTATGATCATTGTTTATGCTTTGCCTTATCTGCCTTATCTGTTGTGAACTGCATATGCTCGTTATAACTGTTGCTTGTGTCTGGCCTTATCTGTCGAGTCATTCCCGGTTTTAAAGCTAGAGTTCGTAGGATATATCTTCATGCTCAAAATGGTTTTCGTATATCTATATATATCTCTATATGTATTGTATTTCAACGCGTTGGAGTGGGTTACCAGCATCTCTCGCTGAACAGATATATTTGGCTTTCAGGCACAGAAGATTAAGTCACTGGAGTGCGCTAGAACTTAGAAGTAGACAGTTTCCCTTTTGGCCTGCGTGCCACGTTTACGTATTTACGCTTTGAGGATATTAGTTAGTTAGCCTGTGCACTTGGGTTCTCTAGCCCAGGTGTGGCATAGCACCCTGAACGCTTGTATTTATGTCTTGGGATTTAATAAGATTCTACCGTTATTATAAGTTTTAAATGTCTTGAAAATCTGGGGTGTTACATCCACTCTTCTCCTTAACTCAAGGATATTTCATTAATATCATATGAATACAAGTGAAAGTTTAGCCTTTCACACTTGTTGTAAACTAAGCCAACTAGGTTACTCACTAAAAACTCCTTTATGACAATCTTTAGAATGAATTTCTTTAGTAACCTACTTGTTCTTCACTGCTTGATCTTCAACACCAAGGGGCATCCACCAAGTCACATTAAAAGAAGATCTCCAACATTTGCAATGAAGGAAGGTGTTAGTCTTTAAAAGACTACTGGGCAAAACTTTAATGATTCTTAAAGCTTTGGAGAGTTTAGAATGGCTCTTTAGATTGTAGCTCGCAAAAATATGTTAACACTTTCATAGTAGTCAACTTTTTCCATTGCAATAGGAAAGACTCTATTTATACAACTGGGGAGGGAAAATTCAAATATCTTCAATTTTGCCTATTGGCACCCACTAAGATGGTAGGTGTCGAAAATCTAACATCTCCTCTCTTTTTCTGATGCATTTTTTGACATTTCGACTTCCAAAAATACCTTTGTTAGTCCTGGTTAGGCTAAGTAAAAGTCTAGAAGGAGAAGGGGGGGGGGGAGGGGGTGAGAGGTGGGGATGTGAATAAACTTTTTAAAAAAATTATAAAAGTTAACTTTTAACAATTAGAGTTTGTGCTTTAACTAATGAACTTAATCTTCCAACACAACAATAAGAGGCAAGGTTGATTTCTTAACTTGATAGTTAAGACTGAAATGATGTTTGATTGTGCAGTGGAAATAAAATGTTTTCTTTTAAGAAAAATCCTTGTTAAAGTTAACTAATTTTTTAGAGATATAACTAGCAATAGAGTAAGGTTCTAGAAAGTAAATAGAACACAAGAAATTATATTGGTTCCAAGGTGATATAATTTCCTGAAAAAGACATGTATCCTCTTTAGATAATGTGCAACGTTCTAAAATAGTAACAATATGCAGAGAATGTTGGTGAAAATCCTCTCATGCCTATCATTTCGTAAATAAGCTCTATTGCTTAGTAAGGAACTCTCGTTGTTGGTTCTTGAAAATTTTTGTTGTGTAGTAGAAGTCTTTTTGTGTTAAACTTCTACTTGAACTTCTACTACAAGTAAAATTCTTGCTGTTTTCAACACTTGCTGCATGTTTCGAAAAACTTCTACTGTTGAGAAGTCTTGTTGTGCTGATATAAGCTTATGTCATTGCCTTAAACTTGGACTGCCATGCAAACTCTTATTGTTAATTGAGAGCAGTTTTGTTGTTGCAAACTTTTGCAGCCTATAGATTTATACTGTTTATAAGCTCTTGTTGTTTAATGATGTCAGCAAATATATCAACCCAAAAGCTTTGCTGTTTGCGAAGTGATGCTGCTTGTAGATTCTTGTTGTTTATAAAACCTTACTGTCTGTGACTACATTATGACATCTCTGATCTATTAAGTTTTGATGTGTTAAATTTTCTTCTGTACAAAATTATAACAATTTGAGGATTCTATACCAACATTTTATTTTACACTTTGATTCATGTAAATCTAATTACAAATTTTCCTAACACTCCTAACAATTTCTTCCTTTCTGATATCCCAAAAACTATACTCAGTAATTGGCTGAGTTTTGAAAATTTTCAAAGCTTATAATTTTTATTATGTTTTAGCCATTCATGTGTTTAACAACAATTAGGCTTAAGCGTTGTTTTAAATATTGATTTCTACACATATTTTTGTGACTAATTGTAGTCTATCACTTAGGCCATCCCTATTAGTTAGTTTTTCACAGTTTTTTAGAATGGCATTGGTGATGTGGGAGAGAGAAGTAGAGGAAAGAGAAAGCTTGGGTTATCAGAATGGAGGGACCCACCAAAATTTAAAAAAATCTGCTGTTTCTCGCGTAGACTACAAAAAAACAAGCGCTCAGCCGGGCGCGTGTACTCCATGCGCCCGCTGGGAGCGTAAATTTGCACGCTTTATCTTTTTTTTTTTTTTTTAATTTCATTTTTCATAATTTTTTTTGCTTTTTTTTCCCTTTTTTCCCTCCCTTTAAAAGTGTCGAGCCCAAATCTTTTTACCATATTGTTGGTGTGACACCCTGTATTTTTCATTACGGAAGTTATATCCCGTAACTATTCTTGTAAGGGATTTATTATTTCTAGTAGCCCAATTTCCTTCACAATAAATAAATCCCTAGCCTATATTTATGTATTAAAGCCCAATTCTTTACACTAGTCCATATATATAGTTTGTAAGACATTTAATTCTTAGTATTATGGGCTTTCTCCTTATCCTACTTATTTATTTGTTATTATAATTATTGGGCCCAACACTAATTCTTGACTTTTTATAATTGTTATGTATTGAACCAAGCTCACTTCTTATTAAATCATTCACCCTATTACATACAATATGTATATCTATCCTATCCTATTTATTCAAGACTTATCTTGTCTAGACAAAACAAATCTCTCTCTCGCTCTTCCTTCTCCTTCATGCCATTTTCATCATCTTCACCATACAAAGATTGGTCTTCATTTCATCTCCAAGAATCAAAGCAAGATTCCTCTTTTAGTGTTCCTAGAGAAAGATCATGGTGAGACTTCACCCTTTCTTGCATCTTCTTCCCTTGGTTTGCTATCTTTATAAATCTCCAATTCATTTCCATTGTGAGTTTTGGGTATCTAGAAGAGCAAGGTGTTGAAGAGTTGCTAGGGTGATAAAGCTTGGGGATTTGAGGTTGGATTTGCTAGCTTGAAAGGTAAACTCCATGTCCATCAAAACCTATTTCCAACTTAAAAAAAAATGATCTTGATGTTATTGAATCTATTGAGTATGAACTTGTTGACATTCTTGAGCTATTTTTTGATTTGGGAGTATTCTTGTGTGGTCTTTGTATCATAGCTCTTGTTCTTGAATTCCTTGTTGATATTGATAGTGTTTTAGCCTTGTTCTTGAGTATTCTTGATGGTTTTTGGCTATGGTTTGGTCTGATTCTTCATTGATGAACTGTTGTTGGAAACCTACTGTATATTGCTCCCTGTACATTCTGTTTTTGCTGTTGATTTGGCCTTGTGGGTGGAACTCGCGGGTGGTTGGTGCTCGTGAGCCCAACCCGCAAGGAGGGGGCGAGAGGTTGTGGCGGGAGCTTAGTGCCCGTCACACACCCCCGTGCGTGTATTTTGAGGAAGGAGACGGGTACTTGCCACCCGTCACTCCTACCAGTGAGCTACGGTGTATTTTCTTCCAGAATGCTATTCCCCCTTTGGTGCATTGCTGGTCTTTCTTTGGTGCATTCTTGAGTAATCTTTGGCTCATTGTGAGTCTATTCCAGCATTTTGTGAACCCTTTGGTCTCCGTTTGAAGTGATCCTTGTTTCTTGATACTGATAAACTTAATTTTTAGGCATTATTTAGAGTGATTTTAGTTAGTGATTTGCATAAATAAATTGAGTTTTAAGGTTAATTTTATTATAAATATTATATTTAGTTATATATTACTACTTTAGATGGGTTTTAATAAATATTAGTCTAATGTTGCATTTTTATTAATATAATTAAGAGTTTTATTTTAACTATAGGATTAAATTTATTTGGTAGTTCAATATCTTCAATTTTTAAATAAGGGTCCGTTTGGAAAGAAGGAAAATGACTTCTGGAAAATGTTTTCTGAAAAATGAGTCATTTTCCGAAAAACATTTTCCTTTCCGGTGTTTGGCTGTACAACAGAAAACTGTCTTTTTGTGTTTGGTTCATTTTCCAGAAAATGAGCAAAGTTGTATACCTTAACATTTTAATTGTTATAATGTAAAGAAATATTTATCTTTTTAAATCTTTCACCTACAATAGATGTGTTTATGTATAAACCAAAAAAAATTATTTAAAAAAAAATAAATAACATCAACTGGTTTCCTTGCCGGAAACCGGCAAGGAAACCAATCGTTGGAAACCAGATTGGTCAAGGAAACCAATCTGGTTTCCGACTTGGAAATCATCCAAGTCGGAAACCAGATTGGTTTCCGACATGGAAATCCAAAATCTGGGTTTCCAAGTCACGACTTGGAAACCCAGATTTTGGATTTCCATGTCGCCGACTTGGATTTCCAATTTCTGGATTTCCAAGTCGGAAACCAATTTGGTTTCCGACTTGGAAATTCAGAATCTGTGTTTCCAAGTCGGAAACTAGTTTGGTTTCCGAATTGAATCAAGAACTAGGTGTTCCTAGTCGGAAACTATTTTTCGATGTCAAGAATCCATGAAGCGATGTCCAGAAGCGAAAAGGCGATGAAGTGATGTCGAGAAACGAAGAAGCGGAGAAAAGGTTGAAGCGGAAAATGACTTCCCCTAAAAAAAAGGGGAAGTCATTTTCCATAAAAATGACTCTATTTTTCATTGACCCAACTTCATTTTCCATTGACTTCATTGTTTTCCTACTTTCCAAACACTCAAAACCCGGAAAATGATTTACAGAAATCATTTTCTGGGTTTCCAAACACACGCTAAGTGTTTTAGTAGTTAAGTTTTATTAAGTGTGTCATTAGGTTATAATTAGTTTATTTTAACTTAATTTGTTTTGTTTTTACTTAGGGAATTGCGCAGCAGGGAAAGAAAAAGAGAAAGATTAAGGTTTAGGGATTTTGGTTTTTATTTGGGGGTTCGGCAGATTAAGTAAAAAGAGACGAAAGCAGAAAGGAAAGAAGAGGGAAAAAAGAAAGCTTGGGAGCGGGAGCGGGAGCAGCGTGGTCATCTTTGCGTGCGTAGATCATCAGCGAGAAAATTTGAGACTCCATCGCAAAGAATTTTCGTGCTTCAATCGCAGCTATCATCTCTTAGGCTTGAATTATTTTTCTTCCCTACTTTATTTCTTGTTTAAATTTCCAGAATGATGTTCTTTGAACTTTCCATACATTTAATTATGATGATTATTGGCTAGAGCTCTTAATTAGGGATTTGAATTAGCCTAGATTAGATTAATTGACTATTCTTTATGTGTTGATTCTTTTAATTTCAATTAAATAATTGAACTTGATTATACTTATTTTATGTATTTTAATTGTGAATTGTGTGACTGGCCACTGCATATTTCCCATTATTAGGGTTCATAAGAAGAACTGACATGTGAATTATGAACATAGAACTCGTAAGATAAACATAATTGACCTAAACTAGACATAGTTTTAGGTATTTTTGGTGATACTTGATTGTTGCTTAATGGGTTCAATTAATGTTGGTGAGATATCGACGGATGATCACAGTTAATTGGATACAACCTAGTAGCTCGACGGAGTATTAGGATATATTTGAAGCAATCATCACTATAGTCATAAGAATCAATATTTAGGAGAGTTAGTTAATTATCTAATAGGTGAACCCAAATCCCTAGTCTTTCCTCAATTGGAATTTTTTTTTCATTAAATTCATAAATATTCTTTTTAATCACATTAATTCTATTAATTTGAGAATTTCCTTATCAACAATTTGATTATTCAAGATAACAGTTAATAGTGTTCTTCGTGGGATCGACCCTGGAATACTCCAGGAATTTATACTGTGATTGATTCTGTGCGCTTGCAGATTATAGCAATCAGATACCAAATGATTCGTGAGTTAAATGATGGTATATATATACATCTCATTCGCCGTATTGTATTGTTGAGCTTTGGCTATTTGCATTGGTGGAATATGAATTGCATTGGTGGAATATAATTTGCATAGGTGGAAGAGAGCTTTGGCTCCGCTTTGGTGGATAAGGTTGGACTCGTGTAAAGGTTGGACTCTTGGTGTATAAGCTTGGATTGGAGTAAATGTTGGATATTGAATTGATATTGTATATTTGATTATTGATATTGATATATGTATTCATTTGACTATATATAAACCATTATGCTTGTTGTTGCGTTTGACTCTTGGGAACCCTATTGTTGAGTAGTTGGTTAGCCTCGTTGTTGGCTTATGAACTTGAGTTGAGTTGTAACCCCATTGTTGGTTATTGAATCTAAATTGGGTTGAGTTGATTCCCCATTGACTTTCTTGAATTGGAGTCATTTGAGTATTCTATTGATTGAGACTAGTGCCCCTAGAATTTTATTATTATTGATTGAGTATCTATTCTATGGAATCCTCCAACTGAGTTCGTTGGTGTGATATATATATGTAGTCGTAACATTGCAAAACCTATTTTGATATAAAAGTATACTTATGTATCTTTACGTGTTGGAGTAGTTTTACTTAGCATTATTCGCTAATTCTTTTAAAATGTTTTCAGGATCTGGATTTGTGGCTAGTCGAGAGCGTGACATAGATTTGTACCCCGAGAATTGCTTATGGTATAGTTGATTAGATTAGAAATTTTTATTAGTAAAGTTGTGTATTTGGATTTGAGTAGAAAACCTTTATAAGCTTGTGCATTTAGGTTTAGTATAGCCTAAATGTGGCATAACACCCCAATTGAGTTTGTATTTTGAATTCGCTTCAGCATTTCTTTGGCCTTTTTGTATATAGAATTTAGGGGTGTTACAGTTGGCATATTTGGTTTGTGAAACAAACATGCCTTCTGATGTTTGTTTGATTTGTAAACCTAGAAAATAGGTCAGTTCACCTACCATGCTCATTTCAAATTCTTCTTGCATGAGATTCACAAAACTGTTAGCACGACTTTCAGATGTTGATCCAAACACAATATCATCAACATAAACTTGAGCAAATTATTATATCAGAGTTATACCTTTTGTGAATAGTGTCTTATCAACACTTCTCCTTGTATACCCTTTCTTGATTAGGTACTTAGTAAGCCTTTCATACCATGTCCTTGGTTCTTGCTTTAGTCCATAGAGAGCATTCTTTAACTTGTACACACGGTCTGGATGTTTTGAACTCTCAAACCCTTTAGGTTGTGAAACACACACTTCTTCTTTGAGATATCCAGTAGGAACGCTGTCTTGACAACCATTTGTTGTAGCTTGGACCCTAGTGAGCATGTAATGGAAATGAGAAATCTGATAGATTCCATTCTTGCTACTGGTGCAAATGTTTCTTCGAAATCAATGCCTTCCATCTGTTAATACCCTTGTGCTACCAGACGAGCTTTGTTTTTAAAAACTATTCATTTTCGTCTGATTTGTTCCTGAAAATCCATTTAGTACCAATGACATTTATATTCTCAGGTTTCAGAACCAAGTCCCATACCTCATTAATTTCGAATTGGAGTAGTTCTTTTTGCATGGCATGTATCCAACATTCATCTTTAAGGGCTTCCCACACATTCATTTTTTTTTTTTGTTTTATCATTGAGATGTAGCACGAGTAACCTAGCATCTCATGATAGTTTTGCTTTTCTTTGACCCGTGTTCTAACACCTCAGTTGATTTCTCCAATCACATTGTCAATTGGGTGATTTTTCTAAACTCTTGTGGATGGAATTATATTTGAGCTATCTTTGTGTTCTACATTTTCGGTTGATGGTGCATTTTCTTCTACCTTTTCTTATGTTTCTCCCAAACATGTCATCTTTTACTGTGCTTCTTCATCATCCTCGTCACGTTTTTTCCTCACATGATCATCTACTACCACGTTTATTGATTCCATGATGGATTTGGTTCTCTTGTTAAATACTTTGTAGGCTTTGTTATGTGTTGAGTATCCCAAGAAAATTCTTTCATTTCTTTTAGCATCAAACTTGCCTCTCTGTTCAATTTCATTCAAAATGTAACATGTATTGCCAAACACATAAAAATACTTTAGATTCGGGGTTCTCCCTTTCTAGAGATCATAGGGCGTTGTTTAATACCTGGTTTTAAAATTACACTATTTATGATGTGGCATGTTGTATTCATTGCTTCAACCCAGAATCTCTAAGAGATGTTTTTTATGAGTAGCATTACTCTTATCATCTCATGTAAAGTTCTGTGTTTTCTTTCCACTATCATGTTCTGTTGTGGTGTTTTACGGGTAGAAAAATCTTGTTGCATGTATACTAGTTTTGTCACAGAAGTTGCTAAAAACATTGTTTTCAAACTCCCAACCATAGTCACTTTTTATCCTTTTGATTTTCACAATTTGTGTCTCTTTTTCTCTTTTTAATCTCAAAAAGAATTTATTTCAAAGATAGTAAATGTATCGGATTTTTTTTTAAGAAGTCAATCCATGTAAAGCTTGAAAAATCATCTATACATACCAACACATATTTTTTTTCCTCCTAGACTCTCTACCTGAGTTGGACCAGTTAAGTCCATGTGTAGTAATTCAAGAGCTCTAATAGTTGGAATGTGAAATGACCTTTTATGATGCACTCTGGTTTGCTTGCCATCTTGACATGGTCCACACACTTGAGGTTTCTCCTTGATTGCGAGGTTTGGAAGTCCGCTGATTGCTCCAGATTTGACTAACTTTTCCATGTCATGATGAGTTAAGTGTCCAAGTTTATAATGCCAATTTATGCATTCATTGGTTGGCACAGCTTCAAAGGCAGAATCAAATCATAGAACAAGGCTTCACTTCATTAAATGCCAAGATAGACTCTTTGAGCCAGAGGATGACTGTGTTGGAGGCCAGGTTTGATGAGGATAGATCCTCAGGTGCTACTAGTTCTGGAGCCGAAGCATCGGTGGGCACAGCAGGCGGCTTTCCTCAAGCTGGAGATCAAGGTAATCCTAACTCAAGTCTTAGTTTGACTTTTAGTGTAGATAATCATAGCTTGAGCTTTTAATCATCCTCGGGTGTAATCTAGCCAAGTTGTTAGGTGTCTTTAGTTCTATGCTAGGCTTAGAGTTAAGTGTGGGCAAGTTGGGTAGTCCGGTGTTTAATCTTAGTTAGTTTAAATTGGTGAAAACCTCCTTGCATCTAGTCTTCTTTTGTTAAACCATCCTTGATTCTTGTCACACGACCTGCACTTCAATCTGTTTATTTTTTACCTAAACCTCGTTGCATCTAAGCTTCTAGGACGAAGCTTCTTGTTACGGAGGAGGGGGGTGGGAGTGTGACACCCCGGAAATTAATTCCTTAAACCCAAATTAATTACTTAATTATTTCCTAATTACCCTTACAATTCTTCTTATATTTTAGCCTTGAGTTTAGTTAGGGGATTTAGTTTGACCCAAATCCCTTAGCCTTTTAATATGGTCAATGGGTTGGACCTTATGCTATTACCCTTGTACTCTAGCCTTTACTTAAAAGAAACCCATATAGCCTTTATGTGAAAAGAAGAGGCCCTTCATGGTCATTTCACAATCTCTAACTTGGAACCCAAGCCACTATCTAGACACACTCACCCTAGCATTTCCATACTTGGCCAAAAACTCTCTCAACTTTTTAGCTTGTTCTTCAAGCCACCCTAACTCTCCCATTCTACCCAATATAGAGAACTCTTCACCTTCTCACCAAGAAAGCCAAGCAAGTTTGCACCTTTCTTCATCACCAAGTCTAGGAGGGGTAAGTATTAGGTGTTTGTAGTCTTATTTCATAGTTTTGCTTCTATATTATCTAAGTTTTTCCTTTGCTTGTAGGTTTTTGGGTTTTTTGGATGAATATCACTTTGAGGAGAACTTGCAAGAGTAAGCTAGGGAGTCGGAAGGTGTTGGTTAAGCTAAGAAGGTAACTCATGTCCTACAAAACCTATTTCTCCTTGCTATTATGATTTCTTGATGTTCTTGAGTGGTGTTATGCATATTCTTGTGATTAAGCTTTTGTAGAGCATGTATCTAGGGTTGCTTAATGCTATTTTTTGAGCTATTCCTTGTATTCAAGTCCCTTTTGTTGTTCATATGAGTATTGAGGTGTTTGGACTTGGATTTGTGCATTCTTGGGATATTTTCCCGAAGTGGGATTTTCTTCTTTAGTTCGGTACCAGCGGGCACTTCACTACCCGCCAGTACCACCCGCGTGTACAAGGGTTGAGTGGCGAGGGTTCGGTGGGCACTTCACTACCCGTGAAACCACCCGCTGGTACGTGTGGGATTTTTTGCGGTACTTTGCCACCCGCCGGAACTACCCACTGGTACGTTGGTTCTTGGCTTTCTGTTCTGTTGATCCATTGTGTACTTGTGTGTATTTATTTATGTCTCGTAAATCTAGAGCAATGTCTTAAGTATCCTTTGGTAGGATTTGAAGTCTTGAATCGTGGTTGTAATCCAATATTGTGATTCGTTGGATTCAAATGAAGTTTATGTTATTCGTATGAGTCTTTGTGACTACCTTGTTGGCTTGCATGCTAGTTACGTTGCTTATTGGTACAAGTAAGTGAATTCCTTGTGATTACCATCTTGATTCTTGATTGAATTGATACTTGAGCCTATCTATTCGTTGTAATCCTTTGATATCATTGTGTAGCCTTTGAAATATCGTATTCATTTCTCTTTCATGAATTCCTTTCATTGTGATATATCATTTTGAACTTGTACATTCGTTGTACCTTATCCTTGTTGATTCTTCGATTGAGCTATTGTTTGAGCTTATCCTTTGTTGTACACACTTCGTGTGGAATCTATACTTTACTTTGTATCTCTAGATTCCTTGTGTGTTGGATTCTTGTGGTGATGATTGAGTTGTTGTGATGGACAATGAGGGCTTGACTTTTTCCTGGATTCGAGATAATGGTATTATATGAATCGGGACTAGTCCACGCGGATGTTACTGAATCGGGACTTCGTGTCCCCACGGATATATGTATTTTGTCTTCGGACCGGGTCCTCTGACCCCGCAGAAACCATAATCCGGACTTAGTGTCCCCGCGAAAATTTCTATCAGGTCTACGACCCCGCGGGAATCCATACTAGGGTCCTTCGACCCCGCGGTACATATTAGTTCTAGGCCCTCATGTTATTCCATTGTGATTCAAGCCGTTTGGTGACTCCGCGGTGAATGACTTGGTTTGGCTATGTCCTTTATGGATTTGGAACCTTGTCGGTGATTGATTGATTGTGTTACTTATTGAGAACCACTTCGTTGCTAATTGTGCTTACCTATCTTATTTGTATCTCGATGCGTTATCTCTACTTCTTGAATTGATATATATCGTTGGTTATCTCCTAATTCGTTATCTCTATTCTTTGAGTTGATTCATGTCGTTGATTCGTGGTTTTCAGTGGTATTGTGGAGTACATTCTTTGTATGGTTGGTGTATTGCTTCTGTTCCTTGTGATTTGTAAAGCTAGAGTTGCTAAGGCTATACTTACGTATTCCCAAGTCTCAAAGGGTTTTTATCTATAAACTATATATTATGTATTTCAACGCGTTAGAGTGGGTTACTTAGCAATTTTCACTAGCGGTTGTTATACCTTATGTTTTCAGGTGTATAGTTGATCTGAGAGCGTGTAGTGGAGCCCGATTTAGACTAGTTTTTCCTTCCCTCTAGTTTAATAGTTTTGGCCTGTGAGCCCTAATACTTTGACATTTTGGTTAGTGTTTTTGTAAAGCCTGTGCATCTAGGTTGGAAATCTTGATGTGGCATAACATCCCTACTTAACTGTTTAGCTTCCGCTTAATTTTTAATTAAATGGTTAGACTTTCTACTTATCTCTAAGTTTGAATGCCTTATTTTATGATTAAGTTTTGGGGGTGCTACAGTAGGTTGCCAATCAACGCATCTAGGGAGAGTGTTTTCAGGTTTATGGATTGTTTAATATATAGCAATCGCTTACATTTTATGTAACACCCTGTGTTACGGCCTCTAACCAAACTAATTATTTAATTACCTACCTAAAAAGAGAATTAAATTCCATTAATTAATGAGGGAGGGTCCACCAAAAACCATGGACCCTTATCCCTAAACCAATCCCTTAGTCCTATAAGAAATAGAATTAGCAAACTCATACCATTCAAACCCCAATTAGGACTCTTAGATATATAAATAGGGACATAGAAGGCACCTAGAAGTCACACCACAATAGATTTCACCACACAAGAATTCCCAAGAATTCCCCTATCGCCAAACGTAGGAGAAATCAAGAAGAGGAGATCTTAGAGAAAAAATATTAATAGCCAAGGATTCTAATTAAGGCTAAGAGGTAACCCATGTCTCAACAAAACCTATTTTCTTTGCTATAATATTCTTCTTTGGCTCCTTCTCTATGCTTGTGTCTTGATAAATCTTTTATAATGATGATGATATAATCTTGATGATTGATGAGATGATCTTATGTGTTGATCTTGATAATCTTGATGTTTAGAAGAGGATCTTGATAATTGTGTGATGTTCTTGATAAATCTTGATATTCTTGGTTTTATAGATAAACTATGATTTTGATGATTTGAATATGATTAGAGCCCTAGGTTAAATTGAGATTTCGTATTGTGATATTCTTGATATAATCGGGTGGGATTTTGCATGCTCGGGTGTTAATTATGTTTAGAAGTCTTGTTAGGATGGGTTCAATATGATTCTTGGTTTTGATCCATTATTTGACTACGTGGTGTCGTCGTTATGTTTAAAAGTGTCTAAGCATGGTTTCGGGTTCCACGAAAAGATCCCGGGACCAATATATTGAAAAAGAGTCAGTGGGGGGTAGGTGGTGGTAGGGGAACCCGCTGCCCCAATTGGGGCGTTGTCGGCAGCGGGCAGACGACTGCCCGCCGGGCACCCGCTGCTCGGTACTTCGCCGCTGGCGGGTGGTCCTCCACTCGCCGGCCACCCGCTGGTTTTTCCCACTTCGGGATGGTGGTTTCCCCGTTTGATGTTCCCCGACCCTCGTGGTGTCTCAACGGACTCCGTTTATCGTGCTTAAGTCTAGTTTGATGTTTCGCGTACCATTCGTAGGATAACGGAGTCTTATGTATTGCATGCTAGTGGAATCGGTACCCATTTGGCCTAGGTGAAAGGAGTATGAACCCCTTAGGATTATTCCTAGTATGTGGATGACCACGCATAGGTTTCATTATACGTTTTCTCCCACTTCCCAATGTGTTAATGTGGGTTGCATGTGCTTGCTATGTGTTATGTCTGCATGATTCCCCAATATTGGCTGCGGTCAAATTGGTTATACATGAGCTGCGATCAGAAATACACTTTTGGGCTACCGTCCACAGTTTGGCTCGCAAACGTTTTACATGAGCTGCGGTTTGTAAACTGGCTGCGGTCAGAGATACACTTTTGGGCTGCGGTCCACCGTTTGGCTCGCAAACGGTTTGTTGAGCTGCGGTTCATCGGTTGGCTGCGATCAACTCCTTCATGTTGCGGTATGATGCAGGGTGCTGCACGGCCGTGTTAGCGCTATATGCGCTGACCCTCATGTATGGGCATGCGATTGTTCCTGTGGCGCCACCAAAGTGTGCTTATGTGATAAGATAATGTTTGAATGATGATATGAATGATGTGAAATACGCTTGTGACTTTAGGATATATGCTAGTGTCTTTATACGTCTGATTATAACTGTCGAATGTGCTTGTCACTACTTGTCGAGTCTATTCCTGATTTTAAAACTAGAGTCTCCTAAGTATATATCTTCCTGTTTCAAAATGGTTTTCCTCTATATATGTATATATATATATATATATATATATATATATATATATATATACATATATATATATATATATACCTATATTGTATTTTAATGCGTTGGAGTGGGTTACCAGCATTATTCGCTGAACAGATATATTTGGCTTTCAGGAATAGATGAGTAGATCCGGAGCGCGCTAGAGGACTGATGCTTAGATAGTTAGTTTCACTTCGGCCTGCGTGCCATGATTATGTATTGACATTGCTTTGAGGATATTTAGTTAGTATTGCTTGTGCATCTGAGTTCTCCAGCTCAGATGTGGCATGGCACCCCAAACTCTTGTATTTAGTAATGCTCTATTTTCGATATTAATAATAGTACTACCTTTATTATATATGTCTTAAAAGTTTCAAAATATTCTGGGGTGTTACAGTTGGTATCAGAGCCTAAGTTTGACCCTAGGATAAGACTCTTATGACCAGAGTTTTGGACATTAGGCTTGAACTCTAGGTATTTAGGGACATAGGATTCAGGAATCTTAGGACGCGCGGTGAGGTTGTGAGCCTACCTATCATCACATAACTTTATCCTGCATTAATTTAAAGAACTCCCCCCTTCGCTTATCGCATCAAGGTAAGGGTGCCACACACTAACTCATCGTTACAATAAACATTGGCCATGTAGATCGACGACATGGAACCAAACAGAAGGCAATCAAGGACCCCTGAACCCACCACTCACGACCTTCTGGCTCAGACTCTACAACAACTGACTCAGGTCACCCAGACACTGAGCAACGTAGCTCTCCGTAACAACAACTGACCCCCACCACCACCAAACGGGAACTCAGATATCACCCGACAAGTCTCAAATCATCGGCCACCCATCTTCGCAGGAAAAGAGGACCTTGTAGTCCTCGAAGAATGGATTCGAACCTTCGACAAAATTCTTGTGTTAGTAAAATACCCAGAAGAACGCCGTGTAGAGATAGCCTCGTTCTACTTCGGACACGAGGCCGACCTTTGGTGGGTCCACGAAGGACCCACTTACAGACAGGAACCAGGATTCAACTGGGAAAACCTAAAGACACGACTACGAGAACGATTATACCCTGTGCACGTGAGGGCATCCATGTACGAGGAATTCCTCCATTTAAAACAAGGAATGGCCACCGTCATGGAGTACCACAAACGATTCCTCGAACTGGCCCGTTTCGCACCCGAATTGGTCCCAACAAAGATGACCAAGATAGAGAAGTTTGTATCGGGCCTCAACTTCAAAGACCTGAAGGCACTAATGGTGAGCGGACCCCGGACCCTTAACGAGGCCTACTCCAGTGCCGCCAACCTCTATCGAATCCAACTACTACAACGTGGAGTCCAGGAACAGATTCGTAAGAGGAACATGGGAGGTCGGGCACCACCTGTGAAAAGAACAAGGAACGACACTAACACAAGGCCAAGCAACCCAACTGGCCAAGGGCCACCCCTGAGAAACAACGAAACTAATGCGAGACCCTCCCTTTGCCGGAGATGCAATAAAGAACATAGAGGAAAGGACTGCATGGGAAACCCCTGGCGATGCTTCAACTGCGGGGGAGAAGGACACAGGTCCTTCCAATGCACTCAACCCCCGAACTCGCGCCAACACGGGGGCACTAACAATCAAGGGAATTACAGTACTCCCAGAAATGTATTCGTCATGAGCCGCACACAGGCTAATCTTGAAAACGAGGGCGACCTCAACGAAGAAAACACGGCCCCTGGAGACGACGACCACGCAAATCAACTAGAAGAAAATCAGGAAGAAGAATTCTATTTAGGCTAATCAGTAAATCCCTGTAAACCACCCTCATTGTGAAATTACTTGTTTAGTTTAGTTACTTAGAAATTATTATAAATAAAAGACGAAGTCAAATAAATTAGCATTAAAAGGAAGGACTAAAAACGTCTCCCCAGAGCCCATGAGCCACCAAAACCAATACCCAATGAGGACAAAAGTTCAACAAAGAAAAGAAAGGAAGGGTTCAAAGGATGCTCAATAAAGAGTGCTAATGTTATCAATGGGAATTGAACCCTATACCTCCCACTTATAAGGCCAAGTCCCTAACTACTAAACTATGAGTGCTTCTTAAAACCTCAAGTGAACACTCCCTTCTTAAACCTCTTCGAATCCCTAAAACCCACAAAACCCCCAAATCAAAAACCCTCCTTCCTCCTCTCACTCTCCCTCACTCACCCTCTCTCTCTTCCTCTTCCCCTCCAAATCGCCGGCACTCCCACCTCCACGAGCAACCGCCACCGCGATCAACCAACTCCACCCCATACGCCCGCCGTCGACGACCCGGACGCAGACCGCCGCTTTCCCACTGCCAACCCAGTCGCCGGACGCCGCCCGTCGCACGCCCAATACCACGCAACGCCGGACACCACCCTGTCACTCTCCCGCTGCCAACGCGACCCACTGCTTGCCCGGCCTCCTCCCGCTGCCCCCGTGGTCTTCTGCTCTACCCGGGACCTCCACGCCTCGCCATCCAAAAAAAATCGAGCCGTTCCGCCGTCGCCGGAACCTCGCCGGAAAAACATCACCACTTAGGAAGGTCTCAAAAATGCCAAAGAAGCCCGTTGGAATCCGGACCCGGGAATGGAACAACGCCGACTACATGGTGATCGGAGGTAAAACCCTCGAACCCGACCAATTCTCTCTGGATTTGGTCGATATGCTTAATTTCCAAGGGCTTTTGGATACCTATCTCACCATCAAGGGAGATACGTACCCCGAGTTGGTGAAAGAATTCTATCACCACATGGTAGCCGTCAAACGGGGTGACAAGTTGGAGATCACCGCCAAGGTCCGTGGCAAAGAGATAGTACTCTCTGAAGGTCGCTTGCCCAAACTCTTAAAACTGACCACCACGGGTGTGTCGGACTACGACCGGAAGGGATGGATCGGTACCCAAGGCACGGGGTATAAGGATTACCTCGGGTACCTACTAGGAAAAGAAGAAGGCTTCACATCGGCCACCCGGCCAAACAGGAAATGGCTAACCGCCGAGCAAAAGATACTAGTCATGATTGTAACTGATAGCTTGTTGCCCACAAAAAACAAAAGCAAAGATGTGGGAAGGCTAGAGTGCACCTTCGCCTACTTTCTAAAACACAAATTCAAGTTCAATCTGCCGGCCCTTATGCTGAAACACATGGAGTTTTGCAAGACTAGCAATCGGCTTGGTCTACCTTACGGAATGATCCTGAGTTGGATCATGGAGAAAAAGGGAGTGGACCTAAGCCACAGAGAGATCAAACTCGTAAGCGGGATGGTTTTCAATGCCCAAAACCTCCGCCGCAACAACATCTACTATGTCGGAGAGGGACAATACATCACCCTTGAGGAGGTTTGCCTAAAATCCACGGAAGAACAAAAAGAGTTGGTTGATCAACTAGATATCTCCAACAAAAAGCTAAGGCGGGCAATGCAAGAATGTGGAGGACCGGAGGAACATGAGGAACAAGAGGATGATAGCGAACCTAACCCACCTGTGCCTGCACGAGAAAGAGGAAACCCAGAAGGCCGAAATGAAGAGTCCGTCAATGAGCGCATCCTCGCGCAACTTACTCGGCAAAACTAAATCATGGATGAAGGGTTCTCATCCCTAATCCACGCGACACGCGCATTAGATCAAAGGGTGGCAACAATCGAGGCCATGTTGGGCACACGCGGGGCGTCCAGCTCGGGAGCAGGAAACCAAGGTAGACCAAAACTTTCCAAACACCACCTCACCAAAGATCCAATCTACCCCAGCAAAAACGACAAATGGAGCTACATTTCCTAACCAAGAGGTCAAAATACGTGACGTCCAGGGGTGAAAGAATGGATCCACGCACCAGCTTCGGGGACGAAGCCTCTTGTAAGGGGGGGGAGGATCTAACACCCCGTGTTACGGCCTCTAACCCAAACTAATTATGTAATTACCTACCCTAAAAAGAGAATTAAATTCCATTAATTAATGAGGGAGGGTCCACCATAGACCATGGACCCTTATCCCTAAACCAATCCCTAAGTCCTATAAGAAATAGAATTAGCAAACCCATACCATTCAGACCCCAATTAGGACTCTTAGATATATAAATAGTGACATAGGAGGCACCTAGAAGTCACACCACAATAGATTTCACCACACAAGAAAAATTCCCAAGAATTCCCCTAGCACCAAACGTAGGAGAAATCAAGAAGAGGAGATCTTAGAGAAAGAACCTTAATAGCCAAGGATTCTAATTAAGGCTAAGAGGTAACACATGTCTCAACAAAACCTATTTTCTTTGCTATAATCTTCTTCTTTGGCTCCTTCTCTATGCTTGTGTCTTGATAAATCTTTTATAATGATGATGATATGATCTTGATGATTGATGAGATGATCTTATGTGTTGATCTTGATAATCTTGATGATTAGAAGAAGATCTTGATAATTATGTGATGTTCTTGATAAATCTTGATATTCTTGGTTTTAAAGATAAACTATGATTTTGATGATTTGAATATGATTAGAGCCCTAAGTTAAATTGGGGATTTCGTATTGTGATATTCTTGATATAATTGGGTGGGATTTCGCATGCTCGGTTGTTAATTATATTTAGAAGTCTTGTTATGATGGGTTCAATATGATTCTTGGTTTTGATCCATTATTTGACTACGTGGTGTCGTCGTTATGTTTAAAAGTGTCTAAGCCTGGTTTCAGGTTCCACAAAAAGATCTCGGGACCAATATATTGGAAAAGAGTCAGTGGGGGTAGGGGAACCCGCTGCCCCAGTTGGGGCGTTGCCGGCAACCAGCAGTCGGCGGGCAGGCAACTGCCCGCCGGGCTCCCGCTGCCCGGTACTTCGCCGCTGGCGGGCAGCCGGCGGGTGGTCCTCCACCCGCCGGCCACCCGCTGGTTTTTCCCACTTCGGGATGGTGGTTTCCCCGTTTGATGTTTCCCCGACCCTCGTGGTATCCCAACGGACTCCGTTTATCTTGCCTAAGTCTAGTTTGATGTTTCGGGTACTATTCGTAGGATAACGGAGTCTTATGTATTGCATGCTAGTTGAATCGGTACCCCTTTGGCCTAGGTAAAATGAGTATGAACCCCTTAGGATTATTCCTAGTATGTGGATGACCACGCATAGGTTTCATTATACGTTTTCTCCCCCTTCCCAATGTGTTAATGTGGGTTGCATGTGCTTGCTATGTGTTATGTGTGCATGATTCCCCAATATTGGCTGAGGTTAAATTTGTTATACATGAGCTGCGGTTCATAAGCTGGCTGTGGTTAGAAATACACTTTTGGGCTACGGTCCACCGTTTGTCTCGCAAACGTTTTACATGAGCTGCGGTTCATAACCTTGCTGCGGTCAACCCCTTCATGCTGCGGTATGAGGCAGGGTGTTGCGGGGCCGTATTAGCGCAATATGCGCTGACCCTCATGTATGGGCATGCGATAGGTCCTGTGGCGCCACCAAAGTGTGCTTATGTGATAAGATAATGTTTGAATGATGATATGAATGATGTGAAATATGCTTGTGACCTTAGGATATATGCTAGTGTCTTTATATGCCTGATCATAACTGTCGAATGTGCTTGTCACTACTTGTCGAGTCTATTCCTGGTTTTAAAACTAGAGTCTCCTAAGTATATATCTTCCTGCCTCAAAATAGTTGTCATATATATATATATATATATATATATATATATATATATATATATATATATATATATATATATATATATATACCTATATTGTATTTTAACGCGTTGGAGTAGGTTACCAGCATTATTCGCTGAACAGATATATTTGGCTTTCAGGAACAGATGAGTAGATCCGGAGCGTGCTAGGGGACCGATGCTTAGATAGTTAGTTTCCCTTCGGCCTGCGTGCCATGATGATGTATTGACATTTCTTTGAGGATATTTAGTTAGTATTGCCTATGCATCTGAGTTCTCCAGCTCAGATGTGGCATAGCACCCCAAACTCTTGTGTTTAGTAATGCTCTATTTTCAATATTAATAATAGAACTACCTTTATTATATAAGTCTTAAAAGTTTCAAAAAAATCTGGGGTGTTACATTTTAAACTTGGGATAACGTACAATAAGCCACTGAACTATTTGGAAAAATAGCAACTAAGTCATTGAACTCAAATAACCACCAAATAAGCAATTGAACTCGGAAACAAAAAGAGCAATTAACATTTTTAACAGGTTAACTCCAAGTTTTTGCTGACTGGATTGTCAAATGTTTATTTTATTTACATTTATTATTATTAATATTATCCGCTTAGATAGTATTATATTTTAAATTAATTATAATCAAAATAGTTTTGTCTTATCGAGATTTGATTCATTTATTTATTATTGTTTTTTCATTGGATCTTCTGTTTAAAAAATAATAATAAATAAATAAATTAGATCTAGACAAGACAAAATTATTTTGATTATAATTACTTTAAAATATATTACTATGTGGGTGGATTATAATAATAATAATAAGAAAAACATAAATAAAATAAACATTTGACAATAAAGTCAACAAAAACTTAGAGTTAACCTATTAAAAGTGTGAATTGGTATTTTTTCTCAACTTTAATGGTTTAGTTGGGGGTTATTTAAGTTCGATGGCTTAATTGCTGTTTTTCAAATAGTTCAGTGACTTATTTGTCTTTAACCCTTTAAACTTTGGAGGTAAAGATTGCAACACCTTACGAACCATTCTTTCTTCATCGAATGGTTCCCCTAGGTTGAAAGCGTTGTTGCAAGGCTTTTGACATGAGCATTGAACTTTAAGACAGTTTACGTTTCCTCCATCCGTAAACTCTCATATTGGGACATGAGCATATGTATTTTGGATACTTTCACAGATCCAAAACCTTCAAAACGGGTTTCTAGCTTAGTGTGTCCAATGCATCCTGTGCCTGATCTGTAGCTGATATAAGCATGAATTGGTCTGGAGTCATGGTGCTATAAATTGCGTTCAATGCCTTATTGTTTGTTGATGACAACCTTTTCCTTTCTATTGTCCCAACTGCTCACTAGTTTTTTCTTTGTCTCATTTTGTTCATTAATTATTGGTGGAGTCCAACCATTTTCTACAGCATCTCAACAATCCTCATCTAGTGACTTTATGAAAACCCTCATTCTAGCCTTCCAAAAGGCATAATTGCTAACACCTTTCAGTAATGAAGGCCTTGAAATTGATGCCACATCTTTCATCCTGCAAAATATAACCTGAGTATCCCTAGGATCTCGCTTGTAAATTGAGCAACACTGCTCTGATACCAATTGTTAGTTTATAATGCAAAGATGTACGTTCACTAACTAACAAGATTTGAAGAGGAGAAGGAAAGGAAGAAGAAGAAGAATCTCATTCATTATTATATGGAAAATACAGCAAGGTTATATACAGAACTCAGGTGGACAAGGCTATCAACTGCCACTTAACAACCTTTCTAACTAACTTTTAAAAGGTAACTAACTAACTTTTAGATCTTGGCTAGCTACTCTTGATACCCCCCCTCCCCCTCCCAACAAGCTGGATCGTATATGTTATGTAGACCAAGCTTGGAAATGAATTCATTGAAGGTAGAGGGTGCATGTGGCTTGGTGAATACATCAGCTAGTTGTTTTGTGATGGAGACACATAGTAGCTTTAGGACTCCATTCTGTAGCTTTTCCCTTACGAAATGGCAGTCTAGCTCGATGTGCTTAGTTCTCTCATGAAATACCGGATTCTCAGCAATAACCATGGCAGATTTGCTGTCAGTAAATAGTGTAGCAGGAGTAGAGGGGATGACTTCCAAAGCTTCAAGCAGGTAACATAGCTATTGAACCTCACATGAAGCTGCTACAATGGCCCTATATTCTGCCTCTGATGATGATCTGGACGCAGTCAGCTGCTTCTTAGATTTCCAAGAAAACAAGGCTGTTCCTAAGAACATGCAAAAGCCAGACACTGAACGCCTTGTATCTGAGCAGGCAGCCCAGTCTGAATCAGTAATGCCTCTCAGGTGTAGTTGGTTATCTACTGGAAAGAATAACCCTTGGGCAGGGGCCCCTTTGATGTATCTAAGAACTCTATGAGCAGCTTGTAGGTGTATGTCTATAGGGCAATCAGAAAACTGAGACAATTGTTGTGTTGCAAAACTAATATCCGGCCTAGAAATGGTAAGATATAATAGTTTTCCCACCAATCTTCTGTAGAGGGTGTTGTCTGCTAGGCCAATACCACTATCTTTACTCAGTTTTATTGAAGGAATCATGGGGGATCTGACTGGTTTGCTGTGTATGAATCCAGTGCTCTCCAACAATTCCAAGGCATATTTCCTCTGGTTAATGGAGATTCCCTCTCTGCTTCTAGCAATCTCCAAGCCTGGGAAAAACTTGAGAGGGCCTAGATCTTTAATCTGAAACACCTTGTGCAGGTGATCTTTGATTTGTTGAATCTGTGCATTGTCTTGGCTAGCTAACACCACATCATCTACATATACTAATAGAGCAATGAAGGCATCACCTGAACCTCTGGTAAAGAGAGAAGGATCAGCCACAGTCTGCTTGAAGCCAAGCTGGATGAGTTCTGTAGTGAGCTTTGCATTCCATTGCCTGCTTGCTTGCTTCAAACCATAAAGAGATTTAGTTAGTTTGCAGACTAATCCAGGTTTTGAGGCAGTAAATCCTGGTGGTAGTGTCATGTACACTTCTTCATGAAGATCACCATGGAGGAATGCATTATTGACATCTAATTGATGTAGATTCCAACCCTTGGCAGCTGCAATGGCTAGAAGGACCCTGATGGTTGTGATTTTAGCTACTGGACTAAAAGTGTCTATGTAGTCCAATCCTGCAGTTTGTGTGTACCCTTTTGCCACCAATCTAGCCTTGTACCTTTCAATACTACCATCAGCCTTGTGCTTGACTTTATATACCCATTTGCAACCAATGGTTTGTTTATTAGGAGGTAAACCAGTGAGTTCCCAGGTCTGGTTAGCCTGCAAAGCTTCAATTTCAGTAGCCATTGCTTGTTTCCAACACTCTTGTTGAATGGCTTCATTGTAGGTCTTGGGCTCTTTGATATAAGAGATATTCATAATATAAGCTTGATAACCTGGGGATAGCATATCATGGGAAAAAACTGAGGCTAGACTATGAGGAGAAGTTCTGCCATCTTGACAATCATAATCTGTTAGGTAAGAGGGAACAACCTTCTGCCTAGTTGACCTTATTAGGATTGGAGGTGGGGGCTGTGAAGGCACCTCAGGGATGATGTCTGGTTGTGAATGATCTTCAGGAATGGTATCATGTTCATCAGCCTGTTCTTGACTTGGCAAAGGTGTTGTGGGTTCATAGTCAGGGCTGGTGGTATGCACACTTTGCTCCTGGTCCCATTGGACATCATTGGACACATAATCCATTCCAGTTGCCTGCTCAGAAGGCAAAATTGGTTGTTCTTGTCCCCTTTCAGTCACCTCATTACTTTGAAAGACAAAGGAATCTTCATAAAACACTACATCCCTTGACATAAATGTAACAGCCCCCAAAACATGCTATACAAAAAGACTTAAAACATTCATATATCACAACAAACACTAGCACAGCGGTAACCCACCAATACATGTTAAGTATCATACATAGATAGGATATATATACAAAATCATTTCGAAACGGGATACATATATAACAGTGTAAAACCAAGAGTAAACACCAACTCAAGACTCATCACTCTCAAAAATAACACGGGAACACATCCCAAGACCACCAAAGGACAACAACAACTCAAGGATAAAGACACGACAAATGGCAACACATGCCTAGGCACACATGCCTTGTGACTACACACGTCACAAGAAGAGAACACACAACCACGGCTACACAAGCCCTCGTGACATCACACATCACGAGTTGATATGTCTTCCTTATGCCCAGTTCCAACCTTATGGCTACCCCCAACCTTATATCTAGTTCCAACCTTTACCTCCAAAACCCCTGTACACCAAGTCCAACCTTATTCCTCCGAGGACCGTCGTCCCCTCTCCAACAGATCTCTAACAGAACCACTGATTTCATAGTACACGAGGGTACCGTTCACACACATGGCAACACATGCCTCTCCCAAAACACGTGAACCTTACACAAAGGTCACAACTCCATAATTGCATCACGGCCGCCACGAGGACCGCTGCAATACCTTGGTGACTAGTGTCCCATACCACTAATCGTGCAATCCAGGTAAAGCCACACACGCATCACACCTCAACAGGAATCAATCAACGGATCACAACGAAGATATGAAACATACTCAATCAAGGAATGGGTCACAGCCCAACAACAACAATGATGAATAACACAAGTTATCATCAACCATTAAGAAGGTACAAACAACACACATGCTAGCATTTAGACACCGAACTAGCATGCTCATCAAATGGATAAACCGAAGGTAGTTCCGAGGAATACTCAAGACACATCACGGTTCAACGAAACACAATGTTAAACACTTAGCACGATTCAAGACACCAAAGTCCTACATGGATACCTACCATATATTTCTAGACATACGAAACATCAAGAAGACACTCAAATAGTTCCACAAAAGAACATCGGGAAATCAAAAGACCAAATACCGAGTCAAAAGAATCACGGGGAACAAATCCCCAAACAACTCCACTTGTGTACCCGCGGGTGGACCCACGGGTAGTGCCCCACCCGTGGTTCCGCCCGCGGGAACATATTCCCACAAGGCCCGTACCCGCGAGTGAGGCGATGGGTGGTGCCCCGCCCGCCGTTCTACCCGCGGGTACAATCCTGTACCTCAACAACACACTTCGCGAAATTCATCTCCAAACACAAATTCAAGTCCAAAACATGCCAAATCTCATCCAATGCAACAAAATGACTTGAATCAAAGGAAATGCCAAGCATTGGCACACAAGAACCCTAAACACAAGCTCTAGATATGCATTTTCACAAGATTATGCATCAACACTCACATTTCATAGCAAAACACATGTAGAATCCAAGAAATCACATATAGGTAAGCAAAATAGGTTTTGTAGAGCATGGGTTACCTCTTGTAGACTAAAAGACTTCACTTTACACCTCAACAAGCTCTTCTCAAGGCTCACCTTCCAAACCCACTTCAAGAACAAACCAAATGATCATAAAGATCCTACCTTTAAGAAAAAACACCTAAGATGGAACCAAAAACACAAGATAGGCTTAGATCTTACCCTTCTAGATGCCCAAATAGGTGAAAGGTTGAATCTTGGAAGCAACTCTTGAAGTCTTTTGCAAGGTCTCAACTTACCTTGGAGGAAAAGCTACTCACCTTTCTATAGAGAAGGTAGAGCTAAATTTTAGAAAGTGTAAGGGATAGAATGAAGATGTCTACTAGGTTAGGTTACAATACTAACACTTGGTGAAAGGTCAAGAATTCCCTTACTAACATTAGGAAATGTAAGGAACAAGGGAACTCCATTCCAAGCTCAAGGTACAACTTTGACTTTGGAATTGACTAGTCAAATACTAGTCCTCAAGTATTGAATTTCAGGATTTTAGGAATTAATTCCTCAATTGAAATAGGATTAATTACTCAATTAATCCATGAATTGAATTTGGATTTTTGGGGTGTCACATTCTCTCCCCCTTCAAAGAAGCTTTGTCCCCGAAGCTTGGGTACGACGAATTAGAAACAAACGGTGATAGGAAACAACATGGTGACAAGAGGTCCAAGAACGAATTCCTTTGGTCAAAACTCAAAGGATTTCTCAAGAATTCCAAACAAGAAAGAAGGCATAAAAATCAAGAATTGGTAAGAGTTTAACAACGAATTGGATTGAGCATCACAAACTCTAGCCTCAACACAAACACCGACTTCTAGACAACAACTAAGAACTAGACAACCAACACCATCTACTAAGCTAACTAAACAACAAAGCATCAAGCAAAAACAAGCATCCCAGGTAAATAGCAAACTACTACCAAACTAACAACGGCTAAGAAGGAAACAACAACAAGGAAAAGGCGAACGGGATTACCACAACACGAGCTAGAACTCCTCACTCTCCGACTCCTCGGATTCTTCATCATCTTCTCCTCTGCGGCTTGAACTGGCTTCAAGCTGGTCCAACCTCTGGATAACTGCGACGGACGGCGTCTTCATGAAAGCAAAGCCACTAAACCAACTACCCAAACTACAAGCTAACAACCACGACAAACGAGAGAAAACAACTAAGCACAGCCGAAAAGCGACAACAACAGAGTGGCAACAGCAAACGAAGGAAGAAACAAGTTACCACAACAAAACGGTCGATTTGCGAAACGGGTGATAAAGTTTAAGAGATGAGTTGCAAACGAGGTTTTAAGCAATAAAGGTGTTCGCCACTAACTAGAGTTAGAGGAAACAAGGGTTCAAATTAAAGTGGTGAGATAGATAGGTTTGGTCACAACGAAGTTCAACACCAAAACCGGCGATTGACAAAACGAGAGACAACGCTTAGAGATAGGTTGAGGATTCACAAAGGTAAGACAAGAAAGAAAGATAAGATGATAGATAAAAGATTTACCGGAAAGGAAAGCTAACTTCACACCGAGCCTAACTCCTGCTCAAAACTAGCCAACGATCTACTCAAAACGAGACGGCTCAGCTAAGGAAAAGGCCACAAACAGAAACTGACACCACAAGAACTCTAAACTAGATCACTCGGGATCAATGAACCAGGGTTGCATCTTCAACTGATCTCTGCTGGCTTCTTCAAACCGAGGAAACAAGGTACTCCCACTACCTAACTTGAGCTAGGCATCTGCGTGAACTTGATTCGTCACTTCTGACAAAGCTACAACTGCTAGATCCACAACACGAGCAGGATATCCTTCTCTCCGGTTCTTGGCTAACTTGATGCAGGCTGCCAACTTAACACTTGCATTAGCACACCACTTCCAACTCTCCACAAAGCAACGCTTGAAAACTCCAAGGCTTCGATTCGGATGAAAGGTCCAAAACAGGAACGGTAACAAAGGAGAAAGGTAACTCAGGGGAAAAAGGCTCACAAGAAAGGATTCGATTCAACGGAAAGGATTAGTGCGAAAGGTTTGGGTTCAGAAACTCAAGGACCACATTACTTAGGAGTAGGATCAAAGTCATCAAAGTTGCAACTTAGGAAATAAGGTTGCCACCTTGCACAGAATCGTTAGAAGCGGGGAATATAAGAACGAGGTTCGATTCAAAGGGACGACCAAGGTAAGAGTTTAGGTTCAACAATTCGAGGACCATGTTGATTAAGAAGAAGAGAATTATAAACAAGGTTACAACTTAGGCAGTTAGGAATCAAACGGGGTTTAAAGGAGTTGAAAGAATTTCCTCATGGAGGGTACCCGATTTAAAACTCAAGGATAGCGTTGATTATGAAGGGAATCAAGATTTCCAAGGTTACAACTTAGGAAAACGAGGTTGTCACCTTGTACAGAATCAAATTAAGAAGGAAACAAGAACAAGACGCGAAGGGATAGGAAGGATTTCTCGAAAAGGGGCAAGGGATTTGACGAGGGTAAGAGGGGAAGATCGGTTCAAGAGACACAAAGGGTTCAAGACTTCCGGCGAAACTTCGGCTTGACGCTGATCACTACGCTTGTCGAACTGAAGGCTCTCTACCTTGACTCAGACGCAGCTAAACTCTTAGACCTTGCCAGATTTCTTCATAAGCTGATGACACTGCCGCCTTGCACAAGATGGGTCGGAAAGAAAACAAGGACAAGGTTCGGAAGGAAGGATCACTTGGCAAAAAGGGTGATAGTGTTCGTCTAAGGGGAAAGGAAAGATTAACGAGGGTCAAGGGTAACACTCAAACAAGCTAACGTTCGAAGCTAGCACGCAAGGAAAGGCACGAAGACGAAGGGAGGTGCAACAAAAGGGTACAAAACTTACTTCCACGGTTCCCACTTGCATCTGTCTCACAACTATTGATCTTGCCTTGTCGAGGTTGTTGTTGAGTCCGTTGAAGTCTTCCTCTTAGCCCTGCACTCAAAGGGCCAATGACCTTTCTTGCCACAAGCAAAACACTCTATCGGTTTCCCAAGACAGACGACGCCGGGGTAGTCACTTCCACACTTCTTGCAAACGGAGCGCCTTCCCTTAGCCTTGATTTTCCGGATTGGCTGGGGAGCCTTACCTCTCTTAGAGCCATCTCTTTGAAAACTTCTTGTTGATTCTACATCGGTAGCCATCAAACTACTAACCACCGGTGAAACACTTCCGTCAAGCTTCCTCTTACAGTTCTCCCGGATTCCTTTCTGAACTTGCTGAACTCGGTAGGGTCGGTTGCACAAAGGTAGGCCTCATTGACATGCGCAGGATAGAACCACTCACGTAACTTAACCTTCAGGTCTTCTCAACTGAACTCCGGATCTTGTCTACAGGCTGGCCTTTCAAGCATCCACCACGAGTCCGCATCTTACCGAGGGTAGAACGTAGCTAACTGTTCACTGGTGACTGCTTCTGAAGACTTTGCATGACGTCTCGATGGTGCCATCCTCGACTTCTACAGCAACAGCACGATCACGGGATGAAACTCAAGGCTCGCACCCTTACCTGGTGCCTTAACTAAAGAGAACCAAAACTAAAAGGAAAACAAAGCACAGACAACACAACAGAAAACGATAAGAGAACTCACAACCTCACCACGCAACCTAGAGTCCTAAGCCTAACACTTAGATTCTTAAGGTCGCTTAAAGGTCTCAAACCACACTTAGCCACTTAGAAAGTCTAGACTTAACCCTCCTAGGCTCAAACCTAGGCTCTGATACCAACTGTAACACCCCCCCCCCCCCCCCAAAACATGCTATACAAAAAGCCTTAACACATGCAGATATCACAACAAACACTAGCACAGCGGTAACCCACCAATACATGTTAAGTATCATACATAGATAGGATATATATACAAAATCATTTCAAAACCGGATACATATATAACAGTGTAAAACCAAGAGTAAACACCAACTCAAGACTCATCACTCTCAAAAATAACACGGGAACACATCCCAAGACCACCAAAGGACAACAACAACTCAAGGATAAAGACACGACAAATGGCAACACATGCCTAGGCAGACATGCCTTGTGACTACACACGTCACAAGAAAAGAACACACAACCACGGCTACACAAGCCCTCGTGACATCACACATCACGAGTTGATATGTCTTCCTTATGCCCAGTTCCAACCTTATATCTAGTTCCAACCTTTACCTCCAAGACCCCTGTACACCAAGTCCAACCTTATTCCTCCGAGAACCGTCGTCCCCTCTTCAACAGATCTACAACAGAACCACCGATTTCATAGTACACGAGGGTACCATTTACACACATGGCAACACATGCCTCTCCCAAAACACGTGAACCTTACACAAAGGTCACAACTCCATAATCGCGTCACGGCCACCACGAGGACCACTGCAATACCTTGGTGACTAGTGTCCCATACCACTAATCGTGCAATCCAGGTAAAGCCACACACGCATCACACCTCAACAGGAATCAATCAACCGATCACAACGAAGATATGAAACATACTCAATCAAGGAATGGGTCACTGCCCAACAACAACAACGATGAATAACACAAGTTATCATCAATCATTAAGAAGGTACAAACAACACACATGCTAGCATTTAGACACCGAACTAGCATGCTCATCAAACGGATAAACCAAACGTACTTCCGAGGAACACTCAAGACACATCACGGTTCAACGAAACACAATGTCGAACACTTAGCACGATTCAAGACACCAAAGTCCTACATGGATACCTAACATATAGCTCTAGACATACGAAACATCAAGAAGACACTCAAATAGTTCCACAAAAGAACATCGGGAAGTCAAAAGACCAAATACCTAGTCAAAAGAATCACGGGGAACAAATCCCCAAACAACTCCACTTGTGTACCCGCGGGTGGACCCACGGGTAGTGCCCTACCCGTGGTTCCGCCCGCGAGAACACATTCCCACAAGGCCCGTACCCGGGGGTGGTGCCCCGCCCGCCGTTCCGCCCGCGGGTACAATCCTGTACCTCAATAACACACTTCGCGAAATTCATCTCCAAACACAAATTCAAGTCCAAAACATGCCAAATCTCACCCAATACAACAAAATGACTTGAATCAAAGGAGATGCCAAGCAATGGCACACAAGATCCCTAAACACAAGCTCGAGATATGCATTTTCACAAGATTATGCATCAACACTCACATTTCATAGCAAAACACATGTAGAATCCAAGAAATCACATATAGGTAAGCAAAATAGGTTTTGTAGAGCATGGGTTTCCTCTTGTAGACTAAAAGACTTCACTTTACACCTCAACAAGCACTTCTCAAGGCTCACCTTCCAAACCCACTTCAAGAACAAACCAAAAGATCATAAAGATCCTACCTTTAAGAAAAGACACCTAAGATGGAACCAAAAACACAAGATAGGCTTAGATCTTACCCTTCTAGATGCCCAAATAGGTGAAAGGTTGAATCTTGGAAGCAACTCTTGAAGTCTTGGCAAGGTCTCAACTTAGCTTGGAAGAAAAGCTACTCACCTTTCTAGAGAAAAGGTAGAGCTAAATTTTAGAAAGTGTAAGGGATAGAATGAAGATGTCTACTAGGTTAGGTTACAATACTAACACTAGGTGAAAGGTCAAGAATGCCCTTACTAACATTAGGAAATGTAAGGAACAAGGGAACTCCCTTCCAAGCTCAAGGTACAACTTTGAGTTTGTAATTGGCTAGTCAAATACTAGTCCTCAAGTATTGAATTTCATGATTTTAGGAATTAATTCCTCAATTGAAATAGGTTTAATGTAACACCCCAAAATTTTAAAACTTTTGAAACTTATATAAAAAAGGTAAATTCTCATTAAATCCCAAGACATAATATAATGGAGTACTGGGTGCTATGCCACACCTGGGCTGGAGAACCCAGGTGCACATGCTAACTAACTAATATCCTCGATACAGTAAATACATAAGCATGGCACGCAGGCCCAAAGGGAAACTATCTACTCTATGCTCCAAATCTCTAGCGCGCTCCAGTGTCTACTTCTCTGCGCCTGAAAGCCAAATATATCTGTTCAGCGAGAGATGCTGGTAACCCACTCCAACGCGTTGAAATAGAATACATATAGGCATACATATAGATATAAGAAAAATCATTTTGAAGCATGAAGATATAACCTAAGAAACTCTAGCTTTTAAACAGGGAATAGACTCGACAGATAGGGATAAGCACAATCAACAGTCGTACAATTCACAAGCATAGGGAACAGACTCGACAGATAGAGATAAGCACAGTCAACAGTCATAACCAAGCATATACGGTTTACTAATATGTATCCTATGGTCACGCTTTCATAACAATCGTAACACCAAACCATCCATATCTCATCACATAGCACACTTTGATGGCGCCACAGGACCAATCGCATGCCCATACATGAGGGTCAGCGCATATAGCTCTGACACGGCCCCGCAGCACCCTGCCCCGTATCGCAACACGGAGGGGTCGATCGCAACCGACCGATGAACCGCAGCTCATCATAATGTTTGATCGCAACCAAACAGTGGACCACAGCCCAAGAGTAGTCATCTGACCGCAGCCAGGAATATGAACCGCAGCTCATGTAAAACGTTTGATCGCAACCAAACGGTGGACCGCAGCCCGGGAGTGTAAATCTTACCGCAGCCAGCTTCTGAACCGCAGCTCAGGAATAACCAATTTGATCGCAACCAAATTGGGGTATCATGCACACATAACACATAGCAAGCACATGCAACCCACATTAACACATTGGGAAGGGGAGAAAACGTATAATGAAACCTATGCGTGGTCATCCACAAACTAGGAATAATCCTAAGGGGTTCATACTTCTTTCACCTAGGCCAACGGGATACCAATTCAACTAGCATGCGACATATAAGATTCATTTATCCTACGAACGGTACCCGAAACGTCAAACTAGACTTAGGCACGATAAACGAAGTCCGTTAGGACACCACGAGGGTCGGGGAAACATCAAACGGGGAAGCCGGGATCCCGAGGTGGGACAATTTCCAGCGGGTAGCCGGTGGGTGAAGGGTCACCCGCCGGTGACGAGTTTCCGGGCAGCGGGTGCCCGGCGGGCAGTCGCCTGCCCGCCAGCTGCCCGCTACCGGCGACGTCAAATCTGGCCGCGGGTAGGTGGCGGGTCCCCTACCCCCCCCCCCACTGACTCTTTTTCACAAATAACGCCCCGGGAACCTTTGTGGAACCCGAAACCATGCTTAGACACCTTTAAACGCAATTGATGACAAAACATAGACCATTAACGGATCAAAAGCTAGAAACATACGGCACATATCCTATCATGCTTTCTAAACATAATTAACACCCAAACATGTGAATTCCCACCCAATATATCAAGAATAACACCACACGAGTTTCACGATACATCCTAGGGCTCTAATTATATTTAAATCATCAAGAACGTAATTCATCCCTTAACATCAAGAACCAATGCAATTCATCAAGAATATCATATAATTATCAAGAATCTGAATTCCTCAAGAATATCACACAATTATCAAGAAACCCTTATCATCATCAAGATTATCAAGATAGAACCATATCACCAATTATCAAGATCACATCATCAATATCGTAAACAATTCATCAAGACACAGGAATATAGGGGGATGCCTAAGATGGAGATCATAGCTAAGAAAATAGGTTTTGTTGAGACATGGGTTACCTCTTAGCCTTTAATTAATTTCCTCGGCTCTGAAGGATCTTTCTCTAAGTCTTTCTTATTTCTTGATTTCTCCTAGGAGATTTCTTGGAGCTCCTTGTGTGGTGAGAGATTATTGTGGTGTGGGTTCTAGGTGCCTCCTATGTCCCCTATTTATATATCTAAGAGTCCTAATTGGGGCCCAAATACTATAGGCTTGATAACTCTATTCCTTTTAGGACTCGGGTTGGGTTTAGAGGTGAGGGCCCACGGACTATGGTGGGCCTTTTCCTAATTAATTATTGTAATTTAATTCTTTCTTTGGGATAATTGGTTAAATGATTAATTGGTTTTAGGGGTCATAACACGGGGTGTTACACTCTCCCCCCCCCCCCCCCCCCCGCCCCCTTACAAGGGGCTTCGTCCCCGAAGCCCAGTGCATTAATCCATTCTTTCACCCCTGGACATCCCGTATTTTGGCCTCCTGGTTAGGAGTGCGGCCCCACGTTTTTTCTTTGCTGGGGTAGACTCGACTTCTGGTGTCGTGGCGATAGGAAAGTTTGGGTCTACCTTAGTTTCCTGCTCCGGAGCTGGATGCCCTGCGAGTGCCCAAGGTGGCCTCGATTGCTGCCACCCTCTGATCTAATGCGCGTGTCGTGTGGATTAAGGACGAGAACCCTTCTTCCATGATTTGGTTTTGCCGGGTGAGTTGTGCTAGGATGCGCTCATTGACCGAGTCTTCGTTTTGTTCCCTTGGGTTTCCTCCTGTTCGTGCGTGTGTCGGTGGGTTGGGCTCGCTATCCTTTTCCTGATCCCCACCTTCCTCTAGACCCCCAAAATCTTGCATTGCTCGTTTAAGCTTTTTGTTGGAGATGTCCAATCGGTCGACCAATTCTCTTCGCTCTTCCTTGGGTTTTAGGCAAATTTCTTCGAGGGTGATGTATTGTCCCCATTCGGTGTAGTAGATATAATTGCGGCGGAGGTTCTGGGCGTTAAAGATCATGCCGTTTACAATTTTGACCTCACGGACTATGGTGGGCCTTTTCCTATTTAATTATTGTAATTTAATTCTTTCTTTGGGATAATTGGTTAAATGATTAATTGGTTTTAGGGGTCGTAACACGGGGTGTTACAATTAATTACTCAATTAATCCATGAATTGAATTTGGATTTTTGGGGTGTCACAATAAAGATCTCTTTAGATTTGAGGTCATAAAGTTTGTAACCTTTTACCCCTCTTGTGAACCCTATGAATATGCACCTTCTTGCCCTTAGGGAGAACTTTGTTTTGTGGCCACCATGAAGAACTACATATGCCAGGCATCCAAAAGACTTAATGTGTTGGTATTGTGGCTGTTTGTTGAAAAAAAACCTGATGTGGTATCTTGTTGTCTATGGTTGCTGATGGTAGCCTATTGAGCAAGTAAACATCTTGTAGAACACACTCTCCCCAAAGAAAATAAGGTAAATTAGCTTGAAATTTTAGTGCTCTTGCTGTGGACAGAATGTGGTCATGCTTTCTCTCTACTACATTGTTTTGTTGAGGGGTATACACACAAGAGATTTGATGCATTATTCCTGTTTGCATGAAATAATCTGACATCAAGAAATCTTTTCCATTGTCTAATCTAATACACATGACCTTTCTTCCAAACTGTGTTTGAACCATGGCACAGAAACCTTGCACAAGCTGTCTTACTTCACTTTTATCCTTCATAAGATGGACCCATGTAGCCCTGCTAAAATCATCCACAATGGTAAGGAAGTATTGATGTCCAAGCATAGTTTTAACATGGTAAGGTCCCCAGATATCCATGTGAACAAGGTGAAACAAATCAATTGTGGCAGATTTACTATCATAGAAAGGTAATCTCTTCTGTTTGGCCAAATGACAACAGTCACAAACATCAAGTTTTCCAGCTACTACATCTGTATTTAAAGACTGTAAAATTTTCATTTTGGCATAGGAGGCATGCCCTAGTCTAATGTGCCAAACATTTCTACTAACAGATTTGGCTACAGACATACAAAGCAGAGAAAAATCCTCAGTTGCAGTAAGGTAGTATAGCCCTTCTCTTAGCTCAGCTACACCAATCATATTCCCAAGGTGTAGATCCTGTATGACACATTTGTTAGAATGCATAGTCACCTGATAGCTTGATGACTTAACCAGCTCACCTATAGAGATTAGGTTATAGAGGAAAACTGGTACACAAAGGGGACCCTGCAACACAAGCATGTCTGACAGGTGTACAGAACCAATGTGTGTGATAGGAGCTTTGTGTCCATTTGGTAAGGCCACATATTTTCCACTAACAGGTATAACATTATTGAGAAGTTTTCTATCACACACTATGTGATGTGTGGCACCACTATCAAGAATCCATATCTTCTTATATTCATTAACAGAACTGGAAGTGAGTTTACCTTCTGATCCTGAGTTTGGCACAAAATTTGCTGAGATGGTATTCACTTGTGGTGCTGGCCCAGTGTTCTTTTCTCTCTGTACAAATTCTAGGAACTCAAGATACTTCTTGTATCCATCTTGATTAATAGGAACACAGTTTTCCTGTGCACTGCCCTGATTACCCTGAATCTTATTAGCAGAACCCACACTATTTCCTCTAGATTTCCACCCCGGTGGATAACCATGTTTCTTGTAACATTTTTCAATAGTATGCCCTGTGAATCCACAATAACTACATACAACTTTTGGCTTATTGCTTGAATATTGTTTCCCCCCCTTAGTGAACGTAGCACTGCTTGACAGATTGTCAAATGAGTGATCAAACTGATTGATGTGGCTGTTCAATTGTCTTTCCTGTTGAGAGATCATGGAGAATGTTCCTTTTGCATCTGGTAGGGGTCTCATCAACATGATCTGGTTTCTTGCTCCATTATACTTCTCATCCAGACCAATGAGAAAGGCACAAAGCATGTCATTCTCAGTGTTGGTCATGGTTTTGGTCAAGAATTCATCACTGCACTTGCATCTTTGAGCACAAATGCAGGTGGGTGATGGCCTCAAGATGAGTAGTTCATCCCATAGCAGTTTCAATCTTGTAAATATTCATTTATACTGCTATTACCTTGCTTAGTTTGATAGATTTCTGACTTGATTTCAGCGATTCTGAACACATCCTGCTTACTGAATCGTTTCTTCAAATCCATCCAACGCCCTTAGCAGTATCAATCCACAAAACACTTCTTGCAATTGTTGCTGACAGCACTCGAGATATCCAGGTCACTACCATATTGTTGCAACGATCCCAAAAGAAGTATTTCAGATCATCTATATTTGGCATTTTGATCGTTCCATTGACGAAGCCAAACTTGTTTTTCGATGAGAGTGCTACTTTCATCGCTCTGGCCCATTCATCGTAGTTGTTCCCATCCAGGACCAAAGTTACAAGCTCTAATGTCGGATTCTCATTTGCATGCACCATACGGGCTGGTGTTGTTGTTAGGATCAAACTGATTTGGATTTCCAGCGTGAATTATTCCTATTGGATTTGCCGGAGCTGGATTAGGGTTAGGATTTGGGTTTTCTGTGGCTATAGGATGTGGCAGAGAGCTAGAAGCTCCTTGTGCTCGATTTGTGTTGACGGAAGGCATTGTCCAAGCCATTGTTGAGTATCAATGGCGCTCTGATACCATAACAAGATTTGAAGAGGAGAAGGAAAGGAAGAAGAAGAAGAATCTCATTCATTATGATATGGAAAATACAGCAAGGTTATATACAGAACTCAGGTGGACAAGGCTATCAATTGCCACTTAACAACCTTTCTAACTAACTTTTAAAAGGTAACTAACTAACTTTTAGATCTTGGCTAGCTACTCTTGATACTAACTAACGTTTTAAATTATCACAAGAAGCAATCTCAAGAGACAAGTAATTATGAACACAGTTATTTGATAACGCAGTTGAAGATTGCCTTCTATTCTGCGGGGCCATGCCCAAAATATTTTTCAGCCAATTGCAACTCCAAGTTTTTACAGTTTACAAGATTCAATGAATTACACAAACTAGGACCAACACCTATTTGAGCCACTAATCTTGAAAGTAACTTCCTGAAAAATAAAAAATAAAAATTACAATTTGAGTTAATTCTACAAATTACACAAATTGTAACCAACCTGAGTTTTCAATTTCAATCATTGAAGTCGTATCACTTCGAATTTTCCTCCATTCAGCTTTTTGAAGTTTTCTTCTGGATAGGAATGAATACTTCTCAATTGTGTTGTCTATAAACTTCACTTTGCTTACTATTATTACAAGGTACCAATTTATAGGAAATCAACCCTGGTAATAAGGAGCTTGAAGACACACAATGTGTAGCTCCATCCTCCACATACTGCCCTTCATGCGGAAACAACAGAATGGACGAACATTTGCCAACCAACTTTGTGCTATAATTAGAGAAGAAAACTTGAATATTTCATTTGCCAATCATCATGAATAATGTGCAAGTTCAATATTCAACAAAACACGAACATCAAGAATTAGTGCACTGAACCAATCTTCATAATATATTCATGTAACCAATCTTCATAATTCATGTATCCATATCAAATTACTACACTGGACCAATCTTCATAAACCAATCTTTGTAATTCATGTACATATGAAGTCCAGTGAAACTACCAAATGTGCTGTAGAATTAATTTATCAACATTCAACCAACACTAAATTTATAAATTCACAAAACTTCATAGCGCCACCATTATAGCTATAAAAGGAAAGAATTATAATAATTTTATAACTGTGTCAATTTGACGCTAAAATTTTCCAAAAAATAGTGTTATTCCCAAGAACGGAATATATAGTAAAAAGAAACTATCCTAGTAGATCACACACCATCATCACCCACTTGTAGACATTCTAGTCTTAAAAGTTTCAAGTTCCACGTAGGTGTTGCTATTGGATCTAACCTCTATGCAACTTTTTCTTAATTAGTGGATATTATAATTAGGGGTGTAAATAAGCCGAGCGGCTCACGAGCGGTTTGCGAGCCGCTCGGTCAAAGCTCGACTCGAGCTCGGTCAAAATCGAGTTCGAGCCGAACTCGAGCTAAACGAGTCGAGCTCGAGCTCAAATATTCTAGGCTCGTGGCTCGTCGAGCCGGAGCCGCTCGCGGGCCATAATTAAATAAATAGATAAATATTATATATATGGTAAGGATCAATGTCTACTATTGACTTGTATTTAAAGTGGAGTTGTAAACTTGTTTTGAGTGTTTGGAGTCTTTAAACATTGAAGTTTGGACTTTTAAATTTTTTTTAAGTTTTTATTATTTATGTATGGATAAAACAATGTTTATTATTAATTGAAATATGAATTCAAATAGGTCAAAATCGGGTCCGAGTTCGAATAATCGAGCTGCTCAAGCCGAGCTCGAGCGGCTTGAAAAATTGTCGAGCCGAGCTCGAGCATCTTTTTTTGAGCTCGATCGAGCTCGAGCTCGAGCTCGAGCCGAACCATGCTTATCGAGCTCGAGCTCAAACCAACCCATGCTCGAGCTCGGCTCGGCTCGTTTCACCCTTAATTATAATATATTAAGTATGTAACATGTAATTTTCGATCTTTTTTTTGGAAATTTTTGTTAATAAAAAGGCATCATATCACTTTACCTACAATTTGGTACCCACTATCTATTTAGGTACTGTTACTTTACATTCACATAACAATGCAAGCAGTTCAAAACCCTTCTTTTGTTGTTTATGATGATCATTCTTTTACAAATGTAATTTAATCTTTAACTCTAAAATACCAATTAATTATATGTATCTCAAAGAATCCAATGTGATACTGTAAGCTACATTAATCCTATAAATTTTCAACATATCCAAACTTCATTAAGAACAACGAGCTTAAAAAAAAAAAAAAAAAAAAAAAAAAAAAAACCAGCTGAGCCTTATTATTTATTAAGGTTCAACTTAATTAAAAATAATTAATTAATCGATTTATAATCCAATATTTTATTCTACCAATTACAATTAATAACAAATACAAAATTCTTAATCAATCAAAAGGATTAAGATAATAAAATTATACAAACATATCATATATTATTAAACGATATTTTTCATCACTATAATCCGCCAGCTAGCAATAAATGTGCAGGCTTTTTTTTAATCCTTTCAAAAAGTAATTAATACAACTTTTCTTAGATAAATATATATCCTTCATGAAGTAGTGCTTTAATGATTAGGAAAAACCCTACTGCGTCGTACTCGTACCAGCTTCACGAACAAAGGGACACGATAATATAAAACAAAAATTATCTTCCTAACGTGTCTTTCAAAAGCCAGCTAGCTATTTCCACAAATGCAACACGAGACGTACAACTTGAGTAATAGATAACGTTGGCCCTATTCTTTGCTAATCCACAATGCATTTATCTAATGACAACTCTTATTATGAAATTAATCTCCATAAAAGGTAAAAAAAGACTTTCTATTAGTTTATCTTCTTCCAAAAGATTGAATTCTCAATCCCAGCCCGACTCAACAAAGCATTTGAAAGAATATAAATCAGGTGACTCAATGGCTCAGCAGACAATGTCAAATGTCGGTGCACACAAGAGATCTGTCCACTTTTAACATAATCAACACACTACAATTGTCGAAATTTGAACACTGATCTCTTCTTTCAAATACTGCTTATTAATGTAACGTTTTATCCATTACTATTATTATAACATTAGGATAAGTTGTGATAATATTATGTATTTGATATGTGGTGCAACACTAATAACCTAATAGCTATACTACCATTATGATTAGGAGTCTAGTTAGGGTTTAGGAGATCTAAAGACATACAACCACAATGATGGCCAGTGGTTATATAAGGTCATTAGTCCTCTCACTGCTCACACTACATACCTCATACAACACCTAGAAGTGAGAGACAAAATACTCGTGTTATCTCTGCAGCAATCTGGATCGCTCAATCGTTTCAAGAACTATGGCTGGAGGTTAGTCGATCCTGTATCACATATTATATACATGTGATATATATTTAATCTAACAATTAAATCAATGAATTAAGTTCGTGCAGGCTTCTATTAGTTTATCTGCTTATATGCTCGGCAGCAATTATACGTGTTAATTGTTTGATTGTTTGATTGTTTGATTAAATTATACTATAGGCCAATTTTTTAACACGTATAGGCCAATTTTTTGGTAAAAAATTGGCCTATACATGTTAATTGGTAAACAATTATACTAGGCCAATTTTTTACCAAACAGGGCCAATATCTCAAAAATGTGCAATGCGAGGTATAAAAAAATAAAGTTGCGTCTTTGCAATTAACTATAACTTTTTGCGTAGTGGTAAGCGTTTAATCCTAATAAGTGGTATCAGAACTAAGTCACGGGCAAACGCTTAATTCTAACAAAAATAGGGTATAAGCTAATTTAAAATGCATTATTTTCTTGTGACATGTCACATGAATCGACTAAAAACTAATTTAAAAATTTCAAGATATATCCAACTTAATAATATAAAATATTATCTAAATGAAGCATTTATGTGTAGGAAATTTCTTTGTTTCTTGATCGTAGAAATCTGTGGATCTTTTTATCCGTGAAATCTGATCTATATCTTAGTTCTTATCCAGCGTTATCCGACTCCAATTTGGCTCATCGTCACACTCGGATATGATGACCAAAATCATCACCATACACTAAACATGTTTTCCGATCCAGGGAAAAAAATTAAAGTCACTTTAATTTATCCCTACTAACAGTTAGCGCATATTGTCCAATTGAGGTCGGCAAATCCTTCTAATTCCGGCTGAGTACTGTACTGCCATGTTCTTGCCGACACGCCAACCTATACACCTTCCAGTTTTGCTTTACATTTTAATTTTGTCTCCATCCTCTAATCTCATCTCATCTTCACATGCTTTATTCATAGAGTCGGCTCGCTTACAAAAAAATCATGATTAGTATTGGTTATGATTTTGTTTGGGAGAGCGTATAGGTTATTTTAAATTACAAATAAGTCATAATTTCTATTAGATAAAATATGAAGAGTAAAATAATATGGAGTAGTTTATTTTGAAACGTTATTAGCGTATGAGTTGTCAGTTGTGTGTATAACAATGCAATAGTGCTGGTAGAAGAACATATGATAGTGTGTGCAAACAAATTGAAGTTGGAAACTAGAGGACGTGCATGAGGGGGGGAGGGGGGAGGGGGGAGGGGATGTGCCTATGTGATGTCGGCCGTGTACACAAATGTGTAATTGGGCCGAATAATAGGGAAGTAAGGAGGTGTATTCAATCATGACTTTTGTAGAGTTTTAAAGACTTTTAAAATGATAGATTTTAATAAATTTTGATTGACTTTCATAGAGTCGTTCAAAACTTTTTAAAACTTTATAAGACTCAATAAAAATCTATATAAAAAAACATTCATAGACTTTTATCAACTTTTTATTTTAAAAAGTCTACAAAAGTCATTGAAATTCTAAATTGAATACATCCTTACAAACTTTCAATGATTTTGATTCTTATCATTTATAATTTTCTTACAAAATATTTATAATATATCATAAAATTTTCTTATTATGTAGTTCTTCACCCACATCAACATTCTCAACATTATTATTTTTATCCATAGTATGTTGAGACTTATATGCTAATAATTACTTATATATATTATTAATAAACATCAAAAAAAATTATTTCAGTAGAAATTCATAACAATATTGACTAATAAAATTTATAATAAAAGAATTTATCAAATAAAATATTTAAAAATATAATTACAAGTTGCATAAAATAAAAAAAAAATCTAATATTTATAATACACACACACACACACACACACAAAATTATACTTGGTATATTGCTAGGCATCACGCAAAAATTATTATTTGCAATAGCAATTTGAGACTGCGAACAACAATAAAGTGTTACTGTTTGCAACCTCAAATTGTTGCTACGAACAGTAGTTCGCTATTTGTAGTAACTTGTTATTAAAAAAATGTATATTACAAATATAAACATAAAAAGAATAAAAATGAAAATATATAAGTATTTATATGAATATTATGAAACATATACTAAAATTTGATGATGAAAATTTGCTTTGTTCATGTATTTAGGGAGAATTAGAGAAAGTTAGGGCTAAAAAAATTCATAGAAAAAATAAAAATCAATATAAACAAGCAATAATGAAGTAAAAATAATATTATTTCGAATTTTTAGAGAAAGATTGTAAAGTTTAGGAGAGAGAAAAATTGGTAGAGTTTAGGTATGAGGAAAATATAGGATAATGAAGTAAAAAATAATTTTATTAAATTTAGATAGATTTATAAAGGCCAAGTACCTTGTGTTCAGATGGCATCCGGGTTGGACTCTCATATGGGAGGTTATGATTTTGAGCCTTAGTGGAGGCGTTATTGGGTTTTGTGCTTCGGTAGGTTGAGGAAGTAGTTATGAACAAATACTACATTTTAGGCACAAGTGTCAAATAGACTCATCTACTACTGCAAAGTGCTCAATTTTCACCACGAACTAAATTAAGGGTCAAATAGGTTCATCTACGAGTTAAATTTGTTTAATTAACTTTTTTTACAGGTTAATAACAGGTTACCTATTTAATTATTAAAATAAATAAAATAAAATAAAATAAAAAAGAATACAGCCACCGGCTGTCCGGCGAGGACAGCCGGTGACTGTATTCTTTTTTTTTTTTTTTTAATAATTTTTAAATTATTTTGAAATTATTTTTTTAATAATTGAATTGGTAACCTGCACAAAAACCTAATTGAACAAATTTAGTAGGTAAGTGTAGTTAATTAGCCTTTAAATTAATTCATGGTGGGAATTGAGCACTTGACAATAGTACATGGGCCTATTTGATACTTCTCCCAAATTTTTAAAATTTGGGAGTTGATGGTTGGATTTCAACTATTTATATTTGAGAAGAAAAAATCTACAAAAGTCTTAAAATTAAAAAGTGTACAAAAGTTTATAACTTTTTGAGTACCATGTGCCTTTTAAAGACTCTTTAAAAATCTTGATTGAATACCGCCTAACTTTTAAGGATTCTCTAAAAGTTTGAATTAAATATCCTCAAACTTTTAAAGTTCATAAAAGTCTTTAAAACTCCATGAAAGTCATGATTGAATACACCCCCTAAATGTGAAAGTCATGATTGAATACACTCCCTAAATGTGAAAGTCATGACTGAATACACCCCCTAAATGTGAAAGTCATGATTGAATACACCCCCTAAATTCAAACAAGTTGAAGTTCGAAACTGGTAGACATGCTGCAGGCATCACATATGCGCAACCCCACAACCGTCCTTACTAGTGTCATTCCAAATATCAAAACTTGGAGAAACATAAAAATAAATAAATAAATAAAACTCACCAGAATTTCCATCTTCCATTGCTGCGTTCCTGGTGCGGCCAACATTCCTTGTCTACGATTGAAATCAAGGCTTTTGTTTTTTGGACACCTAACATGATTATTTTTTTTGAAAATAAATTAAAAGACTAATTCACCTATCATGATTATAATTCCTATAATAATGAAAAATATTGCGAAGCAATTATAATCCAATTAAAATAAAAAAATAAAATTACTATGTCACCCCTATACATTAATTATGTCCTAATTTAATTGAGGAATAAAAATAAATCTTGACCACTAATTTATATTGATTGGTGATTAAAATGCAATCTCATGATCTCATCTACAAAGTTAGTCTCACAAGATTCCACCTATATATATATATATAAACCCGTTCTTATTTTTCAAAACTCATCCCACTCTACTGAATGTAGAAACTCACTCTTATTTTTCAATTTTTGTTTAGTGTAACCCGTTAGATTAGCCCAATAGCCCGCAGTTTAGGGTTAGGGCCAACCCAACCCAAAAAATAAAAATAAAAGATCATTTAGCCCAAATCAATAAGCCCAACCGCCCTGTAAGACTAGTCCAAAACCCCGCAAACTAACCTAATTGACATCCCTAGTGATATAACTACCAAATTTATTTATAGATTTAATATCTACAACTTACAACATACAACTTAAATACCTATAAGTTTTATTAATTATTTATCTATTTTGTTGATAAATTAAATATCTAATTATTTCATTAATTTATCAACAATTTTTTTTAAAGCTCTAATTTATGTACAATTTTTTTTAATATAAATTTAAGTTTTTCTTATAATAACTAAACCCGTCAACTTTTTATAGTGTACGCTACATCGTTAGTGGAGTTTGTATTATTATTATTGTTGTTGTTATATTTCTTTAACAAAAGCGATGGTCAAAAAAAAAAAAAAAAAGAACAAGAGGTCGCACAATTGCACATAGTCATTTGTAATTGACAGGACGACGAGGGTATTAAGGTAAAATGAATAGAAAAATATCAGTATTTTGGCGATTTCCAACGGAAACAGTTGGCGATGTGAGGGGTAGTGGGGCCTTCCGACATGGTTCCAAGTCGGCATTATGGGCATCCACGTGAGCCGCGTCAACGTCAGTCGATGTTAAAGCTAAGTATGGAGATTAAGCTGGAAAAAACCATTTGACCCCCAAGAAATCAACATTTAATGCTGTCTTTACAACTATCATTTGATTTGATTTGACCCCACCATTGCATACTATTTGCTAATAATAGCCACTATATAAATGTGTTCATTATATGTGTAGTTTTCAACTATTCTCCTTCCTCACTAATTATAATTCTTTTTTTTTTCTTTATTACAAAAGAGGAGTACCCCAGACTGAACTCGATTATACACAACAGTAACCACACGACACATGACTAGGATTCTCAGCATGTTGTCATCAATAATATTAGTTAAACCAGGGGAGAAGGGTGTAATCCTTCTATCCGTCCACCAGTCAGGCACCCATACTAGCAAACCAGTCAATCGCGAAGTTCTGCTCTCGCCAAATGACTTTGAACTGGATCCTTGAAAACTGCCCTTACCAATGTTTAATGTTCTCAATAATCTCATACATCGGTTCCCTGAGCGTGTTTCGCTCAGCAATTCACTAATTATAATTTATTACTTCCTAATTATGGCGTGATGTTGAACACGACACAAATTTAATTTCAACTATCCTATGTAAAATATTATTCTTCCTTACATATCAATTTATATGTCTATTTTAATTAATAAAATTGATTTAAATTATTTATTATATAATTTTTTTTTTACAATATTTGATTAAGGATTAATATATAAAATTTATATATGGTTGAATTTTGATATGAATACACCCTAAATCATTTTTAAATGTACTGACACTACCTAATTGTTAACCTTTAGGGGCGTTTGGTTCACGGAATCTTGGATTACCCAAGTAATAGGATTACCCCAAGTAATAGGATTACCTTCAGGAAGGTAATGTGAAATTTTGGGATTGTAAGATAACCTTATGTGTTCGGTTGGAGTGTGAAATATAATATTATTTTGTTTGGTTAAAGGTTATATTTTAGGTTATATGGTTCAATTTACTATAATGTCCCTAATATATATATATATATATATATATATATATATATATATATATATATATAATAAAGTTCAAATGCGGCGGGGTCTTCCCGTGCGACGGAATTCCAGAATACACCAACAGTGTTAACAATATGCACCAACAGTGTAATAAAAACACACCCCAATGAAATGCAATAAAACATCACAAAATACACAACAGACTCAAAAAAATACACCATATAACTCACCACCCCCAATGGTGTATTTCTGAACAGTGTATGGTGTTTTTACTCATACCTAATGGTGTGTGTTTGGTGATGCGGGGCTCTGTTTACTCTGTTTTGTGTGGTGTATTTTCCTAACGTTGATGGTGCATATTTGTTGAACTATTGGTGTTGCCGCACCGTAAGAAATCGCCGCACCGTAAGACACTGCCGCACCTGAACTCGCCTTTATATATATATATATATATATATATATATATATATATATATATATATATATGTATGTATGTATGTATGTATGTATGTATGTATGTATGTATGTATGTATGTATGTATGTATGTATTTATATGTATGAATGTATATCGATGCTTAATATTAAAAAAAATAAATATATAAATATACACACATGTATATTTGATTATATAAATATGTATTTATTTTAAATATATTGTTGTTGTTATTATTATTATTATTATTATTATTATTATTATTATTATTATTATTATTATAATATAAGAATTAGTTAACCAGGACAAATTAAGTTGGAATAATTCAAGGTAATCTAAGATTACCTAAGAAAATGAGGGTAATCACATTACCTTGAAACATTACTGTCACATCAGCTTTGAGATAATATAACATTACCAGGTAATCTTATAACTTGAACCAAACAAGGTAATATAAGATTACCAGACTCAAATTACCTAGATAATCTAAGATTACATGAACCTAACGCCCCCTTAATTTGATAGACAGTGTCAATCATTTTCAATCATTTCTAAATGTACCAAAGTTGACAATCAATGAGAATCAGGCCAAGCATTTCTAAAATGCACCGCCAAACATTTCTAAATACCCTAGAATTGACAATCAATGAGAATCATGTAGTGCACGACTCATTTGAAAATACTTTATAGTGTATTGACAATTGTTTGACGGTGCATCCGCACTTTCACACCTAATAGCCTTGTCCACACCTGATTCCACTCTTTTATATATATAGACACACACACGTTTGTTTGTTTGTTTATTTAAGACACTAAAATAAATTAATCCATATAACTTCAAATATAACTCTTAACCAAATAAGCTAATATTATATTTCTACCATCCAAATCAAACACAAAAGATATCTAAATTTCTAAAATATCATATTATCTATATATCAAGAACTAATCCTATTATTTAAGGTAATCTCACATTTTATGAACCAAATGCTCCGCAATGAATTTTCTTATTGGGTTCAGTTAATAATATTGTTTTTTTGAAACCAGTTAATAATATTGATAGGTGCACTTTATTATACTATTATTGAGTGTACTTTATATTATTGTTAGGTACACTCTTAAAGCAAACCATAACTACAAAATTCTAGAGTGAATTTATAAATCAAACAAAACAAAAAATATGCCATAAACTAACATTAACATGACGTTTGGTTGGGAAGAGGGAATTAGGAAGGAAAAGAATTGTAATTCCGTGGAAAAAGAATAAGTTGGGAATAAAGTAAGAATTTGAATTACATTGTTTGGTATGGAAGAATTGAATTATTCGAAATATGAAAGGAATAAGTGACATAAAGACTAAAACATCCTTTTGTAAAAATAATAATAATAATAATAATAATAATAATAATAATAATAATAATAATAATAATAATAACAACTACTAAGGGTAAAAAGGTCATTTTCATTTTTTTTCCTTTCTATGCTATGTTGAAATGGAATTCATAGGGGATACATGAATTCCAATTCAACAAATGGACGAAATTGCTATTCCCTCCAACCAAAAACTGTAATTTGGAGGCTCACAGAATTGTGTTGTACTTGCATTTCAATTACACCAAACCAAACATCGTGTAAAAGGTGAACTATTATATTTCACTACACTTTAACTTTAACATATCACGAAATATACTTGATAGCATTACTACTACCTACTTGTAAAATTGTACTTAAATTTTGAGTTATTTATGAAAATACCACTATATTTTTACTCTTTTTTTATTGTCTTAAAGTTGTTTTTTTTTTTTTTTTAAAGCAACCAATGTGGTTATACTTAGAGATAAACTGAAATAGAGTCAAGAGGGACAGAGTCCCAATACATAGCCGTAAAAAGTTCTGAAGCTGTAGATGCTAAAGAATGAGCTAATAAATTTTGTGATCTAGGAATAAAATTAACTGATCAGAAATTAAATGTAGACATGCAAGCTTTGAAGCCATCAATAGCATAACCAATATACGATCTGGGCGGGGCCCCTGATGAGGATAGATAACACTGCAATGTATGACAATCCGTGTAAAGCTGGATGGCCTGTTCACCACGTGCTCGTAGCGATGATAAAGCTTCTTTGCACGCGAACGCCTCGGCCATGAGTGGGGAGAAACAACTTGGTAAAGGGGCACTGTATGCCGCAATGTATCCTCAATCAGCGTCGAGTAATACTGCACTTACCGTGGCTGAGCTGATGGCGTGATAGTACCCTGCATCGACGTAACATTTCCTTGGCCGTATGCCGGCAGTGTCCACTGTAGAAACAGGCTCCGGCAGTGGAGGCAGTGACGTTTCGGTAGTGGCGGCAGCAGCAGCGTTGTCGGCAGCATTCCGGTCGGCAACCGTGCAGTGTACACGTTACCATGCATGCATGGTGGTGACCGCTACAGCAATCAGCTTCCTGGGTAGTGGTAGACAGGCGTCCCAAACCGCTCCATTCCGTGCTCTCCAAATATGATATAGAATCGCAGCTGCATATATAATTCCATTAGTGTCTAGAACATTCAAGATTGCAGTAAACCACTCATGGAAAATATTTGTCACAATATTGGGGAGTGGAAGGTTGGATTGAGTCCATATGGAACTTGCATAACCACATGATACTAATGAGTACATAGTGTCCTCTTGCATGATTCCACACATGGCACACATCGAATCTACATCTACCCTCTTTATAAGCAAATTGTTGGTAGTGGGAAGGATATCACTTATAGCTCTCCATAAGAATGCCTTCCACTTCGGGGGGATTTTAAGCTTCCATAGGGTGAGCCATTTATAAAAGCCCCATTCTCATTACTTATATAGTTCCCAACAATTAGCCTGTTGCCGTTTTTGACAGAATAGCATCCTTTCGGGTCCCCATGCCAGTACCACACATCATCATATTCTGGAGAAACTGGTATCTTTAGGATTCGAGGCACATTACTTGGTTGGAAAATATCTGAGATTATATGGTGATCCCAAGTTCCAGTATCCTGATCAATCGAGCCAACCACTTTAGCCTCCAGCCAACTGTGGTGGCATCTCCGTATGGATCATAGGATCTAAGTCATCCTGAAGCCACGGGTGCTCCCAAATTAAAGTAGAATTTCGAGTCCCAACACGCCGTCTCACTCCACCACATATTAGCCCCTTAGCTTCCATAATACTGCGCCAACAGTAACTGGGGTTATTTCCTAAACATGCTTCAAAGAAAGTCTGTTTAGGATAATATCTTGCTTTATACACACAAGACACCATTAGTGTTGGTAAGCATCCGCCATGCCTACTTGCCCAGCATTGCTAAATTAAATGCTCTCAAATCTTTGAAACTCAGGCTCCCATACTTTTTAGGGATACACAACCTATCCCACGCCTTCTAGTGAATACCACGGTCAGTACCCGATCCCCATCAATAATGGTTCATTGTCCTCTCAATGGACGTGTAAATAGACATAGGTTGTAAAAAAACACCCATTGAAAAGGTAGGCATAGACTGAGCCACACTTTTCAATAAATTTTCCTTACCTGTCTGTGACAGCAGCTTCTTGTTCCATGATCCAATTCTTTGTCTGATTTTATCCTCAATATATGCAAAAGTTGCTTTATTATTTTTTCCAATAAAAGAGGGTAAGCTTAGATATTTTCCAAAATTAGGAGCCTGGATAACTCCTAAAATCTGTGCTACCTCCTACATGTCTGCCTCACATGTATTCTTACTGTAGCATATACTAGATTTATGATAATTGACCACCTGCCCAGATAATGACTCATATACAGACAAATAGTTTTTAATTTGAGTGGCCTCCCACACATTAGCCTTGAAGAACAAAAGGCTATCATCAGCAAAAAATAAATGGGAGATCCGGCGGGGGGGGGGGGGGGGGGGCGCCTCTAGCAACTCTGCCCCATGAATCAAACCATTATCCTGCGCCTGCTGTAGTAACAAAGACAACCCTTCTGCACAGATAATAAAAAGATAGGGAGATAGGGGATCACCTTGCCTTAACCCACGCGTGGATGTGATTGGGTCACTGCGAGATCCATTAATAAGAAATTTGTAAGATACCGTAGAGACACGCAACATAATTAGCTTTACCCATTTTTCATCAAGACCCAATGCTACAAGCATTCCCTGTAGAAAAGGCCACTCCATACGGTCATAGGCTTTAGCCATATCTAATTTAAGGGCTCCCCAACCAACAGCCTCACACTGCTTCCTATTTAAATAGTGCCAAACCTTTACAGCTATTAAGATGTTATCTGTGATAAGTCTATCAGGTATAAAAGCACTCTGCGAGTCTGATATAATATCTCCCATCATAGGTTTCATTCTGTGGGTAATCATTTTGGCCATAATTCTATAGACCACATTACTTAACGCTATAGGTTTTAGATCAGTGACCAGCTCAGGTGTATTCTTTTTTGAGATTAGCACAACATCTGTATCATTCAAACCAGGGGGAAAAGAGCACGAATTTAAGCAATGCACTATAAATTTCGAAACATCCCCACCCACCACATCCCAAAAATGCTGATAAAATCTCGGATTCAATCCATCAGGGCCTGAGGCCTTATCAAGAATCATTGCAAATAGAGCATCTTTGACCTCATCTAACTCAAAGGGTCAAAGTAACACCTCATTTTGAGCCTGGGTAACCCGTGGCGTCACTTTCCCAAATAACGAATCCCCATTGACAGGATTACTAGTGCAAAATATTTTATCAAAGTAGTCCAGGATGATGTTCTTCATGGCCTCCCCTTCCACCCAATCCCCACTATCATTCATAAGTCTAGACAAAGTATTCTTTTTTCTACGGTGAGAAGCACACCTGTGATAGAATTTCGTGTTGGCATCAGCATTTTTTGGTTCTTTGTCTCCAGTAAGTATCCTCCTGAGCCTCCATACTACTCAATGTTTCCTCCAGGCATTGGAACTCAGCCAATGAAGCTGTGTCAGTGCGCCCTCTCAGGTGTAACTGGTCCCTACGAAGGCTCATGATCCGTTCCCCAAACTTATGAAATCGATCACCGCCTCACTGTGACAAACGATTACCACAATGTAGAATACAATCCTGCAAGCTCATACTCCTCTCATCCTCCCATGATCTTTCCACCACCACCCTACAACCCTCATCATATAGCCATGTCATTACAAAACGGAAGCCCCTCCTACCCGCACTTCCTCCGCCAATATGATATTGGATCCCTAGAAATATAGCCGAGTGATCTGATGCTCTTGTCAACAAATTAGTCACACCAATCATCCGTAGCCAACACTTTGTCCAATTTCTCCTCAATCCAGTTTGTTGTACCCTTTCCTTTGTCCCACGTAAACTGGTATCCATTCATTGGTGGCTGAGATAATCCACATTGTTCAATAGCATCCCCAAAACCGCGAAGGAGGTTATCTGGGTGTGGATTTCCCCCTCGTTTCTCATACTGAAACAAGAGATCATTAAAATCGTCCACCATAACCCACGGCAGATCGGATCTTGGTGCTAGCGATTTAATTAGATCCCATGATTCATAACTCCTATTTCGTTCCGGAAAGCCACAATAGCACGTCATACGCCAATTCGGAAAACCAGTGATACTAACCACCGCATCAATATGATTTTTTGAAAAACTCATAAGCCTCACCGTGTTATTCTTTCTCCACAGCAAAGCTAGTCCACTACTCAAACCATTATTATCAACATAGAAAAGACCATCGAAACCAAGCTTGACACGAACGCATGTATTCGTCCCACCTTAGTCTCCATGAGAAAAACAAAATCTGGCTTCTTACGCGACATAATGTCTATAACTTTGTGAACTGTTCGTGGATTGCCCAAGCCACGACAGTTCCAGCTGAGGGAACTCATAATGATGGGTGGGTCTGGGAACTAGAACCCGCCGGGGACAAGTTTTTTGAAACCTCTGTCATTGTAACATCTCCATTAATACCACCAACCCCACTATCATTTCCGCCAGCCCCTTCCCTTCTCCTCTTCGTAGCAACCACCACAACCAGCTCGGTCTCCTGCCGGTCAGCCCCCAAGTCCGCCACAACGCCGGCGATCAATGGTCCTGGCGATGTAGCAGCCACGGCAGTTGCCGCCTGAACCGGCTTCCCCTACTTATCCAACAACCACGGCGCACCCACCTTCCGTGGTTCCCTCCTCTGCCCAGCACACAACTCATCGGTATAAGGATACTGGTCGAGCGGTAAAGCCGCCTCCCGGGCCTTCAAACAATACCTATGCAAGTGTCCAAGCATGCCACAGAAAAAGCAGAAGTTATGCAGCCTCTCGTACTTAAAGTTAACCCAGCAGGTCATCTTATCCCGTTTCAAGAGCTTCATACGCCGTTTTAGTGGTTTCATAACAAACCCTAATTCGATATAACATTTTCCATGGTGCATCAACAAAATGGTCATCAATCTTAACGAAGTTCCCCATAAAGTTTCCATACCCAAGTGGGAGTTCATGGAGCTGAATCCACATATCAACAGTATCAAGTGGAATTGTAACGGGTATTGCACCATCCCGAACTTGCTTACAAATCAGGGTGTGGTTCTCAAACGACCACGGGCCGCCGTCAAGAACATGTTGCATGTCAGTTTCATGATAGAAAACGAACAAAAATAGACCAGGTTGCATCTCAGTCACCTGAACACCCTTCATTGGTTGCCATACCGAAGCCATGACCTGACTCATAAACTCGACCTTGATAATCTTCGTCGTCAAAAACCTCCCCACCAACCGCCACGTCTCCTCCACCGCCGCAGCCCCCTCGCCGGCAGTCTGATCAGCCGGTGTGAAGACATCATCCTCTTCCTTGAGGACCATGTCGGCACACCGTCTCGTCAACCCCTCCACCACACCAGAGGACGCTTCTGCTTCCATAATCACTCACACAGAACACCGGCGCTTCGCCGTAGGAAAAAATCAGACGTCGATCGAAGAAGAAACCCTCGGCGTTCCAAGGAAGAAAACGAAACCCTAGCGTAACTCTAGAGAGAAAACTTTTTTGTAAGTTTAGTTTACTTGGGGCCAATATTGACTTATTTTGTCTTAAAGCAGTTAAATGTTTCAATATATCACGTATATTAGTTATATATACATACACTCTTCCTCTCTTCATGTTCTAATGACTGCCTCTTCGGAGAACTTGGATTGATTTTGTAATGAGTTAATACCCAAAATCGTCCTCGACTATAGTGGTTTTTCTCAATTTCGTCCTAAACGACTTTGGTGACCTAATATCGTCCTAGACTTTTGTGTTTCGCGCAATTTTGTCCCAGACTTTTGTGCTTTTGCTCAATTTAGTCCATCATTTGTTATTCTGTCCATTTGGTGTTAAATAAATAAACAATTAAGTAATTTTAATATTGGCATCTCTTTACTCATAAACATGTGAACTGCGAAATCCCTTTTTTTTTTTACGAATTACTCCTAAAACTGCGAATATAAAATTTGATTTGCAGGTCCGGGAGTAATTCTGGGTGTAATTCGTACAAGAAAGAGGAATTTCGCACTTCACAAGTTGAAAGTAAGGAAAGATCAATATTGACATTACTGAATTGTCCCTTTATTTAACACCAATTTGACGGAATAACAAATGGAGGACGAAATTGAGCGAAACACAAAAGTCTGGGACGATATTAGGTCACCAAAGTCGTTTAGGACGAAATTGAGAAAAACCACTATAGTCGAGAACGATTTTGGGTATTAACTCATTTTGTAATATAGAAAAAAAGTTCAAAGGCAGTAAATAATGAATCATCAATTGAACAGTCTGACTCTGACTAATATATAAATTAATTCTTGAATAAAAATGACTTGTAAACATTTGATATCAACTCACATTCACCTTTCTGCAAAGCAAACATTTTAACAAGCTATTATGAGTACATGAAAAGTCTTTTTCTAATTTCCTATATGTTTAAACTCAGTCACGTCTTATCACATGTATGGGAAAAGCTCAGTGACAATTTTTGATCTCAAGTAACTTTGGCTATTTGTCTTCTAACTAGTCGACATTAATCCTCATTTATAGTATTCATCTTCTAAAAAAATTAAGAGAAAAAGAATTAACTAAAATAACTTATAACATTAATGTCTATAATATTTACAAAAAGTAAAAATAATATTAATTCCGACATTAAGGTCTTTTATCGTCCATTTTAAAGGATATTATTGTTCCGTACAAATAAAGATATAAAAATAATTTTGTTAATTCATAAAACATTTACATTATTATTGATGATTCATACAAAGTTACAAACCATTGACGACCTAACTAAAAGTCTTAAACTACTAAAAGGATTTTTTTTTTTTTTTTTGGTAAATTTTTGGATATAATATAATGTAGAAAATGTGTTCCGATCCACCAAAAAAAAAAAAAAAACCCTACTCCGCATTCCCTTTAGCTGTAATTAGGGCAATGCCTTTTTGACATCTATTTCTACTTCCCTTTCCCCATTTCCACAAAACACATACTCCTCCAGCTGTATTTATTTATATATATTTTTATTGTTTGCCTTTTGTCTTCACCTTGCATGCATAGAGTAATGATTTTGAGTTGAAAATACAGCACCACTTAAATTTTTGTATTTTTTTTTCACGTACATTTATTTCGATTTTGGTACTTCAACTATTGCGTGCTGTTTTTTACTTCTTATTTTTTAGTTTAAAATTAATCAAATTTAATTTCTCAATTTTACAATTTCACTTATGGTCCTCACACTAGAGTGTGGATTCACCTCTTGTGGGGTGGCTCCGGCTTTATGGACACTAGATACTGGTCCTTTTATTAGTGATTTCGACTCTATTATAATGTAGTATTTGTTCATATCTACTTCTTAATCTATTGAAGCACAAAAAGTAAATACTGTCTCACTAAAGCTCGAACCTATGACCTCCTATTTTGGAGAGTCACCTCATGCCACAAGACCACAAAATCATTGGCGGTTGTTAGGTTGGTTGAATTTAAAATTTTATAAATTAAAAATAAGTTGCATTTACATTTATCATTTTGATTTTAAAAAAAAAATCTATTGAAGAATTTTATGTCATGTATTAAGATGAGAGAAAGAATTGGTTGATCCTTTTAGAGTGGTATATGTGAATTTCAGTACAAGAATTTTCCATGGAGTGCTATCCTTCAATGAATGAGTATAATTCCTTCCCTACCACTTCCATACTTAGCTTTAATTAGCACTCATTCCATTTCATGTATATATTTTCTAGACTGTTAGCTTCCATTATTGCCTCCTTTGGAATCTAGCTTAGGTATCAGCTAGCCCAACTTACCCTACCTATCACCCTTGATATTTTTAGGCATCAATATTGATGGTACAAATTCATTTACTTGAGACATATTTAACGGCAGGAGACTAAGGGTGTGTTTGGTTGGTGGGTTTTGCCCATAGAAATGGGTATGAAAGTGATTGTTGTCGTTTGGTTGATAGGTTTTTAGAATATTATTATGGGTTTCGAATACCCCATTAATTGAAAAATCCATACCCAAATAAAATAAGGGTTTCATTCCCTTATTCATTCTCAAGCATTACTATTAGTAACCATTCCTATTCCACCCTATTACCAAACATGTTAAATACTTCCACTAAAACCCATTACCATTACCAAGTATTTGATATCCATTCCGATTCCGATTCCTATGTGTGAACCAAACACACCCTAATATAGCATAAAGTATTTAAGTTATGAGATTATATATATAGTGTTTGTAGCAAAATGAGTGTCTTATACACTCTTATACATCTTCCCTCTATACGTTATATTGTTCGTGGTAGCTAGGCATTTGTTGATGGTCAATTCACATTTAAATGTAGTGTACTCCACTACCTCCTAGTGAGTAGTGACTGATGTTAGTGGAAACCTTATAATTTGAGATTCTTATAATATAAAGTCATCAATCACTAAATGTTTTCCAAATTATTAGATCCTTTGAACTAAGTTTAGGTCACTGTTTGTGTTAATTAAACTTTGTAAATCGATACTTTTGATATGATTTAAGATGCTTGGATGAGACGTTTTGGGTTGATTTATAGTGCACTTGTGTTAATTTGAGTCGATCGAGATACTTAAATTGAGTTGTATTTTTTTGCATGGGACTACATTGGCCCATTATTCCATCAAAGATGTAGGACACATAATAAAATGCAAGTAAAAATGTTTTTGAAATGATTATTACAACGATACAATTATAGAAGCAAAAAATTATGATATCCCAAATACAATCAATGTGGTTTAACACTGCAAATGCTAATTAGGGCTTTAGGGACACCCGTAACCTTATGTTAGATTATTAAGTGAGACTGATGTAAGTAGAAGGCGCTTGTGATTTTCATAAAATTATTTTTTTTTTTAATAAGTGTCGCCATTCAAATGGAATCCTTTGAACTACTGATATAAAATTATTTCATGAGTCGAGACCTTTAATCTAATATATTCCAAGGTATTTGGATGAGATGCTTAGGTTAGATGATAATGTACTTGTGTTGAGAGATGCTTAGATTGGATCATTGTATTATGTTTGGACTACATTTGCCTATTATTCCATCAAAGACATTGAACACATCTAATTACATGCAAGTAAAAATAATTTTGAAATAAACACCAAATTCCAACCTTATGTTAGGTTAGACTTGTCTTGCATGCAAGTAGTAATATTTCCAAAAGTGCAATGTCTCCTAGCTAATTAACCCTTATGATCTCCAAGAAGATGTAATTTGATTTATAAGAAAATTCTTAGTCGCTATTTGAAAGTGTGTATTAGGTGAAATATTTTTTGTGATCATATCTAACAAATGATCACAATGAAATAAACCAACTTAAGTTGTCCATATCTGACTGGCTCAAATCAAGAAGACCAATAGACAACTCCACAAGAAGTCAAACTTAGAGCCTTGTAATAACCAAATTAACTGTCTAACCAACTTAGTTGTCGTACTTGTTAACCTTAGCTTTGTGATATCTAACAAGATGTACTTGTTTTACATGCAAGATGCAAGACACGTAGTTAAGTACTTGTAACAAGTTACAATCGTATAATACGTACTATATATCCTCAATTACAAATTGCACCAAATACAATGTTATCCTCAATTACAAATTGCACCAAACACAACGTTATCATTAATTACATATTATAACAAATACAATGTTTTCAAATCATAAAGATCTACAAAGCTATAAATAACATAATTTGAATGCATAATCCCAAAGCCATTAACACACAACAAAAAGTTAAAAATAAGTCATTGAAAATGAAACATATGAGTTACATAGCAGTGCAATGGATTCAAATTGGTCCCAGAAACAAGTCAAAAACTGTCGAAAACCCAAAATCGCATGGCCGTGGAATGGAACAATAATTGCTTGCCATTTTTGCCAACTTGCCAAAGTTGCGACACACTTACCCAAATTACTCCATCACATTTTGCGAGCTTACTAATTGCAACTTCTGCCTAAATTTACTTTTGACCAACCCCAGTCTTCTTGTAAACCTTAGAGTCCTCGCCATCAACGTTACCATTTTCTTTTTCCGAGAGTATAGATACCAAAAGTCATACTCTCTTTTTAATTATCAACTCACAATGCGCCAACAAGAAGAAGATGATCAAACTTTCCAATATCTCTCTCTTTTGTAATTTCTAGGCAGAGGAGCAAATAAGTCTATTCACTATTCTATAGTGTTCAATTTATCCTTTTATATATCTAAAATAAAATCTAATCAGATACATTAACTTTCTAAAAAATTTGAATTAGCATTTTTCTCCGGTTGCCCGCCTACATAGATGATATGGAATTTATTTATTTAAAAAAAAATCGGTGTGGATTGTAATTTTTTATCCGTTACTATTATTATAACATTAAGATAAGTTATGATAATATTAAGTATTTGATATGTGGTGCAACACTAATAACCTAATAGCTAGACTACCTTTATGATTAGGAGTCTAGTTAGGGTTTAGGAGACCTAAAGACAATCAACCACAATGATGGTCAGTGGTTATATAAGGTCTCACTGCTCACATTACATACCTCATACACCATCTAGAGAGAGCTGAGCAAAGTGAGAGACAAAATACTCGTTATCTCTGCAGCAGTCCGGATCGCTCAACCGTATCAAGAACTATGGCTGGAAGTTAGTCAGTCCTGTATCACATAGTAATATGCATGTGATATATATTTAGTCTAACAGTTGGTATCAGTCGCCATAAATAATCTCTGCCTAGTTTTTTTTTAATTGCTAAATATTTATATATGTTATATACTTTGCTGTATAATTCAAATTACATATGTGAATATTTTTTTTTAGTATGCAATTATATTGTATGGGCTGCTGGAAATTAAGTTTTATTCCGCATTAAGAAACAAAAAAAAAAAATTTAAATTGAATAATTAATTTTTTGTTTGGCCTCTTCGCTGCTTCGCCGAAAATTTCTTTATGGCCTTTGCGCTGCTGCTAGGCTGAACATAGGGAAGATGATGAATGAAGATGGATGATGATTTAAGGTTTGGGCCGGATCTGGCCCAATTGGCTCAGACCTGGGCTCCTATTAAAAAAATATTATTATTATTATTATTATTATTATTATTATTATTATTATTATTATTATTATTATTATTATTATTATATTATTATTATTATTATTATTATTATTATTATTATTATTATTATTATTATTATTATTTTTAACTTGGCTTGTTTTAGTTTTGGGCCAAACCTGAATTGATATTTAGACTACATTAATTCATTCAGTTTAATATCATCATCATATTTGGACTTCTTCTAATTAAATTATCTAATTGAATTTTTTTATTAAGTCTATTATTAAATTATTATTCAACTTTGAATAATTGAATAATTATTCAGTTTTTAATTTTTCAGTTGAATTTTTATTTAATAATGTTTTTCAGTTTAAATTGTATTAAGTGTTGCAATTTAATTGTGGAGTATTTATAAGTAATGTGCATAATCTGAGCATGCTATTTATCTCTTTATTGCAATAATTATTTGATTGTTATTATAATTATGCCTGTAGAAAAGCATGCTTATTAAGAAAAATTTAGAGCCTTTTAGGTCTAAATTATATGCTATGCATGATTTAGTGCATTTTAGGTGAATTAGTGCCTTTCAGGTTAGATTATGCATATTATTACTTACTCTTCAGTTATTACTCCACTCGTGTTTTATAAAGTTCCTAAAGCACATAAAGTACACAAATAATTCGTAGTTTACCCTATTCAAAGCATTATCCATAGGTGAAACTACTCTTTAGATCTCTCAAACGATTTTACTTCAAAAATGAGAACACATGAATTAGGGAAGTTTCTTGGGGAGGAATACTAGTTCTATGGCCCTGGCTTAAAAGCCTTGTTGCTACTAGTCCCCTTGCGACACTACTCTATCTAAGGAGTTGGTTTTTAACCGAGCTTCGTCTCGACCAACTTTCTTGGAGTATACCTAAGGATTGTCTATCATATTTTGATTTAATCTGTTTGTTTATTAGGTTTTCTTGCTAATGTGGTTATGTTCTTTGGTTAATTAAAGAGTAGCCACAGCATCTTTAATTTACCAAAATTACATATTAAGTTTTACTCACATAAAAGTCAAAGCAAGAATATTGTAGTTAATTCTGCGTGATATGGCAAAATTTAGCCCACAGGCAATTTTGTTATATTTGTAGGGTTAATTATGATGAAATACCATACTATGATCATAATTTGCCCACAGGGATTATGTATCGGCATATAGTTTTGGTAGTTTTGTCATTAAGGGTGGAAAAACTAAAATCGCACCCATTCCGTTTCCACCATTCAGTTTTTGGTAGATTCATTATGCGTAAAAATTTATCCTACAGGCAATTTTTATGGCATCCGAATTTATCTTTTGCATAATTTTACATTGGTAATATTATGTACTTCCGTATCTCTCTCTAATTTTGTGCCTCGAAAAATTCTAACCAAACTTTTAATTTTCTTTTACAGTCACTCTTCCAATCACTCAATCAATAACTATTGATATTCCTATCCTTAAAGATGATAATCACAAAGAGTGGAAAGACGATGTTCTACTAAATTTGGGAATATTAGGGTTTGATTATGATATTCGCAATGAGAAGCCTGCTGAGCTTACTACGGAAAGCACTAAGGAACAAAAAACGTATACGAACGATGGGCAACAGCCAATCGCTTGGGCGTATTCCTCATTAAGTCCAAAATTGCCAGAGAGATTTGTGGTCCCGCCGATGAAATTGAGGAAATTGAGCCATTACTCACAGCCATCGATGAGCAATTTGTTGACGCGAACAAATCTTTGGCAAGTAACCTGATAATGAAGTGTATCAATATGCGTCTTTCCACTGTTAAGGGAACGCGGAAACACATCATGCAACTCATGGACATTGCGGCTCAATTGAAGAAGTTGAAAATTATTCTTCCAGATGCCTTTGTGGTGCACTTTGCACTAAATACCCTATCTCAGGACTATAATGCATTTAAAATTTCCTATAATACACATAAGGATGAATGATCTATCAATCAATTGATTACCATGTGTACTCAAGAGGAAACACGGCTTATAACTGAGCTTGGGGAAAGTGTTTAATGGCCACAACAAGGCCTAAAAGAAAGTCTGGAAAGCCTAAGGGACTTACCATGGCTGCTAAGGGGAAACTAACCCCTAAAGCAGACATTAAGAAGATTCAAAAGTGTTTCTTTTGCAAAAAGAAGGGACACATGAAGAAAGATTGTATTAAGTTTCAGAAATTGATGTCACAAAAAGGTAACATTTCATCTTCTTTTGTTTGTTTCGAATCTAACATGTCAGAAGTTAATACTAATTCCTGGTGGGTGGACTCTGGTTCAACAATCCACATTGCGGGCAGGATATGACAAAACTGAGACAGCCGTCGGGAACTGAGTGTAGCATCTTATCTGGAAACAAGATTGCATCACCAGTAGAAGCTGTCGGAGTTTGCAATTTAGTTTTGGACAATGGTTTTGTATTGACATTAGAAAAGACATTTTATGTTCCTAGTTTTTCTAAGAACTTAGTTTCAGTATATAGACTTGTACTCTTTGGATATTCTTTTGAATTCAATGCCAATAATTTCAAGTTATTTCATTATTCTACTTGTGTTGGTACTGGTACAATGTCTGATGGTCTTTTCCATCTTAAATTAAAGAATGATTCAGTTTACAATTCTTTACATGTTCAAAACAACACCAAACGGTGCAGTATTAGCAACAATTCCTCAATGTTGTGGCATCGAAGATTAGGTCATATCTCCCTTGAGCGTATTAAAAGGTTAGTAAATGATGGAGTACTTTCTACTCTAGACTATACTGACTTTGAGACTTGCATTGACTGCATTAAGGGTAAGCAGACAAACAAGTCAAAGAAAGGTGCCAATAGAAGTACAACGTTGTTGGAAATTATTCATACTGACATATGTTGTCCTGATATGACAATACCTGGTCAGAAATATTTCATCACCTTTATTGATGACTTCCCAAGATTTTCCTATGTGTTTTTACTTCATCATAAACATGAAGCATTGGATGCCTTTAAATCATTTAAAGTTGAAGTTGAAAACCAATGTAACAGGAAAATACACATAGTTAGGTCTGATAGGGGTGGTGAATACTATGGTAGATATACTGAGAATGGACAAGCACCTGGTTCCTTTGCTAAGTTTCTTCAAGAACATGGGATTGTTGCCCAATACACCATGCCTGGTTCTCCGGACCAAAATGGTGTAGCTGAAAAAAGAAACCGGACCCTTCTAGATATAGTGCGGAGTATGTTTAGTAACTCTAAGCTTCCAAAGTCGTTGTGGGATGAAGCACTTAAGACGGCAACGTATATATTAAACCATGTTCCAACCAAGGCTGTTCCTAAGACACCGTTTTTGAGTTATTCAAAGGTTGAAAACCGAGTTTGCAACATATGCGTGTTTGGGGATGTCCGTCTGAGGTGAGGATATATAACCCACACGAGAAGAAACTTGACCCAAGGACGATTAGTGATTTCTTTATTGGATATGCACAATCTTCTAAGGTTATAGGTTCTGTTGTCCATCTCATACTACTAGGATAGTAGAATCAAGGAATGCTAAATTTCTTGAAGATGACTTGATTAGTGGGAGTGATCGGTTTAAAGACTTAGTTCCTTCCTTCGATCATATTGACTCTCGACCTTCTACATTATCTAGTGGGGTTGTACTTATCCGCAGTGCTCCTTTAGTTCTGCTTGAAGATATACCACCTACCGTTCAGAGTCCACAAACTGTTGAGGATCAACCTTTGGAAGAACCAGTCCAAGACTAACAGCAACTGCCTGAACTAGATTTCGAACCAATGGTTGAACCAACTCAGGATATACAGCAAGATTCTGAGCCGATGCAGACCAAACCAATTCAAGAGCTGCCACTAGTTCCTGAAGAGGTAGTTGCCCCGCGGCCTGAACGAGGCGATGGGGGTCCGCCCTTAAGACGGTCTACTCGGATAAGGCGATCAGCAGTTCCTAGTTATTATGTTTCGTATCTACAAGAATCTGACATAGGGGCCGAAAATGTTCCTGAAACATTCTCTCAAGCCACAAATTGTGCACAGTCTGACTTATGGTTAGAAGCCATGAAGGATGAAATGAATTCCATGAAGGACAATGGAGTTTGGGATCTTGTTGAGTTGCCTAATGGGGCCAAGGCCATTGGCTATAAATGGGTTTGTAAAACTAAAAGAAACTCATTAGGCAACATTGAGAGATACAAGGCCCGGCTTGTTGCCAAGGGATTTACTCAAAAAGAAGGAATCGATTACAAGGAGACCTTTTCTCCTGTATCAAAGAAAGATTCACTTCGGGTCATTTTGGCATTAGTTGCACATTTCAATCTTGAGTTGCAACAAATGGATGTGAAAACCGCTTTCCTAAATGGTGATCTAGAAGAGGGGGTTTATATGAAACAACCTGAAGGTTTATCTTCTAGGGGTGGTGAACATTTAGTATGTAAGCTTAAGAAATCCATATATGGTTTAAAACAAGCCTCCCGTCAATGGTACATCAAGTTCGATGGGGTAATTTCTTCATTTGATTTTGTTGAAAATCCCTCAGATAACTGTATATACCAGAAGGTGAGTGGGAGTAAAATTTGCTTTTTTGTTTTATATGTGGATGACATCTTAATTGCCACCAATCATAAGGGGATGCTTCGTGATGTGAAACAATTTCTTTCTAAGAACTTTGATATGAAGGATATGGGTGATGCCTCTTATGTTATTGGCATTAAAATTCAGAGAGATAGGTCCCGGGATATACTAGGTTTATCTCAATAAACCTATATAAACAAAGTTTTAAAGAGATTTCATATGCAAAATTGTTCACCAAACGCTACTCCCATATCTAAGGGGGATAAATTCAGTTTGGACCAACGTCCGAAAAATGATTTGGAGAAGGAATCCATGGAGAACATCCCTTATGCTACAGCAGTTGGATATCTTGGATATATTCAAGTCTGTACGAGGCCGAATATTGCTTTTGCGGTTGGAATGCTAGGGCGTTACCAGCACAATCCGGGGTTAGATCATTGGAGAGCTGTAAAGAAGGTTCTAAGGTATCTCAAAGGAACCAAAGGTTACAAGCTTGGGTTTAGGCAGATGGACAATTTAGATCTTGTCGGTTATTCAGACGCGGATTTCGCTGTTTGTGTTGATTCTCGAAAATCAACTTCAGGGTGCTTCTTTATTATGGTCGGTGGGGTTATCTCATGGAGAAGTGTTAAACAGTCCTTAATAGCTACTTCTACCATGGAAGCCGAGTTCGTTTCCTGTTTCGAGGCTACTTCACAGGGTGTTTGGCTAAAGAATTTGATCTCTGGGCTTAGAATTGTGGATTCTATATCTAAGCCATTGAAAGTCTACTGTGACAACTCAGCTGCAGTCTTCCTAGCTAAGAACGACAAAAGTGGGAGTCGAACTAAGCACATCGACATCAAGTTCTTAGCAATTAGGGAGCGTGTCAAAAATAAAGTTGTATTCATTGAACACATTCATACTGAGTTGATGTTAGCAGATCCCTTGACTAAAGGCATGCCACCATTTAAGTTCAAGGATCTGGTTTAGAAAATGGGACTTTCGCCTAATTTGTAATTTGTATATATACATTCAGTTTCAATAAAATTCTTTGGCATTCAGACATTTTCTCAATTAAGTGTATACACCTTCATTTGCTTTATATTGATGAGAAAATGTACTTCAGGAACTTGGAATAAACATAGGGTTTATTTTGTTGGGTTTTTGTTTCCTAATTAAGTGCTTAATGGCAGTTTGCATTTGATCATAATGGATACTACTCATGCTAATGAGAACATATCATTATAGTTGGTGTTTTTCTGTTATTGAGTGGTAGTGCTTGCACCAAGTGGGAGAATGTAACGTTTTATCCGTTACTATTATTATAACATTAGGATAAGTTATGATAATATTAAGTATTTGATATGTGGTGCAACACTAATAACCTAATGGCTAGACTACCTTTATGATTAGTAGTCTAGTTAGGGTTTAGGAGACCTAAAAACAATCAACCACAATGATGGCCAGTGGTTATATAAGGTCACTAGTCCTCTCACTACTCACATTATATGCCTCATACACCATCTAGAGAGAGCTAAGCAAAGTGAGAGACAAAATACTCGTTATCTCTGCAGCAATCCGGATCGCTCAACCATATCAAAAACTATGGCTGGAGGTTAGTCAGTCCTGTATGAGGTTAGTCAGTCGTATATCTCACACAGTAATATGCATGTGATATATATTTAGTCTAACATGGATGACATGGAAATGATTACCGTTGACCTTTAAAACCAAGAAAACCCTACATATAGTACTCACACATATTAGTTCTTTCGTTCATTCTTCAGAATCGTCTTCTCAAGACCCATCTATACTCATCTTCCTTGGCTTCGTCTTCTCAAAACATAGCCTTTTGTAAAATATTTTCGTCTTTGGCTTCATTCAAGTGTGCAAAACAACTTGGACAATGAGCATATGATGTACTGTCATTACGAATTGAAAGCCCAATTTACATAACGTGAGATTCTAGGAGAAAATGTTTTGTGCCAAAGATGGGATGTGCGATTATGTATATATTTTTCAATCGTTATACCGTGCACTAGGGCGCACATAGCAATGTGCGCTCCGCGCCTCCCAAACGACGTCGTTTTGGTATGTTTTGTATTTTTAGATATAAAATTCTGTGTATTCTATTATATAATTCTGTACATTCGAAACATGGGAATTTTCAATTATAAAATTCTGTGTTTTCAGGTATAAAATTCTGTGCATCCTATTATATAATTTTGTACATTCGAAACATGAGAATTTTCAATTATAAAATTTTGTGTTTTCAGGTATAAAATTCTGTGTATTCTATTATACAATTCTGTACATTTGAAACATGAATTTTTTTTTTAAGGAGTTAACAGCAAATACGCGAAATGGTACAAAACGGCTTTGTTTTGAGCCAGGGCGCACATTGTATTGTGTGTCCTAGGGCACGGTATAATTTGCCTACATTTTTTACATTGTTGTAAATTTTGTAATGACCCATTATTAAATGTATTTGGGCTAGATAACAAAAGAAAATTGTATGCAGGCCTAATAAGATTTACTATGATTAAAATGACACTAAACACGGGCCTACTAAAACTAAATCTTATTTATTGGCCTTATTGACAACCATGCTTCTATCACGTAATAAAATTGACCGTTGATATAAGTTTAGTTTTAGTATACTATGCCTGTTTGGTAAAATGGTTGTTAGCAGTTAGCTGATTGTGTTAATTAAAAAGTATAAATAATTAATAACATTAGCTGATTGTAGAAAAGTATTTAGTAAATTAACTATTAGCTTATAGCTGTTTGGTATAATTTCTTTTATTAAAAAGCTAATTGAAAAAGTTGCTTGGAGTAGCTTTTTAAATTTTAGTCTTTTGGAGTTACAAAAAGCTAATTAACCAAACCAAACATTTATATTGATATTTTAACTAAATCAAACAATTAATAGTGGTCAAATAAGCTAAAATTGGCCTATAAACTAATTTTTTACCAAACAGGACTTAGGTCTATTTTTAATATATTACAAATTTATTTTGATGTGAATTACGTTAAAAGTGAACCTATATTAAAATATAATGAACTTGCAATATACTAAAAATAAACTTTATGTCAAAATCAACTTTCCAAGTTGGACTGCGAAATATACAATGTAATTTGCCTTTCTACAAAGCAAATGGGCTACTTATATGTTCATACTAGTGGCCCAAAATACGTACTGGACCCTATGTATCTGAAAGATACCACCGAAAATAAGAGTTAAAGAGCAATCGTTATATCCTACACCACGGCGCACATAGCACTGTGCGCCGCGCGCCTCTCAAAACGACGTCGTTTTGGGGTCGTGTTGGGAGGCGCGGTAGGAAGTTGCTGAGATTATGTGTATTCGTTCACAACGTTATGTGTATTCGTTCACAACGTTATGTGTATTGGTTCATACAGTTATGTGTATTTTTTATACAATTATGTACATTGTTTTTATACAATTATGTACATCCGAATCAGAAAATTTGTGTGTATTATGTTAAGAGTTGATGTGTATTATGTTAAAAGTTTATGTTTATTATGTATTATGTTAGATTATGTGTATTATCTTTTAAAAAGAGTATGTATATTTTGTTATAACATTATGTGTATTCATGTATAACATTATGTGTATTCAAGTATAACATTATGTACATTCTTGAACAGCGGGTTTTTTTTTTAAAGAAAAGCCTACTGCCATTCACTGGGGCGGGAAATTTCAAAAAAAAAAATAATTAAAACGACGTCGTTTTGCATCTGGGCGCATAGTGCAATGTACGCCGTGGTGTAGGATATAAATTGCCGTTAAAGAGAGTTTTATGGGCACAAAAAATGACGGTTAAATTTTTTAATCAATTAAATGGCTCAGATTAATCAGATTTTAATTTTTTTCTTGAGATTTCTTAATTTATCCTTAATTATATGATTATCTGTTAACTTTCTCGTTAAATATTATCTTTTTTGTTAATTTCTGTTAGTTTGTCGTACCGTTGATAAGAAAGGTCTTAGGTTCGAATCTCATCCCAATCAAAGTTGGCATAATTAGTATTCTATTTTACTTTTATTAAATTAAATAATAATTTAGTAGCTACAACAAAAAATAATACATATGAATTTCTTTAATTTAGAATTATGTGTCTACAATGCCTTTATTCAAAAAAAAAAAAAATATTCATTATCAATAAATTAAATAAGAGAAATAATTTCATTAGTTATATTTTCTTTATTTTTCTTCAATATAAAAATTCTTTACATTCAAATTCATCAATTGATTATATTCACTACATTGTCCCTACAATGTCTTTATTAAAAAAAAAATTATTCTTTATCAATATATTAATTAAGAGAAATAATTTCATTAGTTATATTGTCTTTATTTTTCTCCAATGTAAAAATTCTTTACATTCAAATTCATCAATTGATTATATTCACTACATTGTCTATGATCTTTTTTGTACACTATTTTTTAATTAATATCAAAGTTATAATACAAAATAATGTTATATATTTATTTAACAAGTATTTGATTAATACCATGAAAAAATTAAAAAAAAAAAATTAATAAAGGCAATCATATTAACTACTTGAGGGATTTTTTGACGAAGAGAGATTCAAATCACACAACATATTGAGGTGGGAATTACCTTGCAATGTCCTTGTTTGAAAATCAGCAGTTAGCAGTTAGCGTTAGCGGATTTGATCAGCGAATTATATCAACGGTGGGTAAAAAGACATTTGAAAAAATTAGCTGTTTAGATTAACATGAAAAATGACCTGAGGGTATACATATATTTTGTAGTAATAATAATAATAATAATAATAATAATAATAATAATAATAATAATAATAATAATAATAATAATTTAATAAAAGAAATAAAGTTTTAAAAAAAACATATGGGGAGTCGAACGTTCGGCTCTCCTTAGTTTTTTCACTTTTTCCACATCAGTTAATTTCTGTTAGTTCAATCTTAACTTACTCATTGATTTCAATAACAAAGGTCTTAGGTACGAACCACATCCCAATCAAAGTGGACATATAATACTCTTATTAAATTAAATAATAATTTAGTAGCTACAACAGAAAATAATACATATGCATTTCTATAATTTAGAATTATATGTCTACAATGCATGCCTTTATTCAAAAAAAAAAAAAATTATTCATTATCAATAAATTAATTAAGAGAAATAATTTCATTACTTATATTGTCTTTATTTTTATCCAATGTAAAAATTCTTTATATTCAAATTCATCAATTGATTATATTCACAACATTGTCTATTATCTTTTATTGTGCACTATTTTTAATTAAATATCAAATTTATAATACAAAATAATGTTATATATTTATTTACCAAGTATTTTTTTAATACCATGAAAAAATTTTAAAAAAAAAAATAATAAAGTCAATCATATTAACTACTTGAGAGATTTATTGACAAAGAGAGTATTCAAGTCACACAACAAATTGAAGTGTGAAACTATCTTGCAATGTCCTTGTTTGACAATCAGCAGTTAGCAGTTAGCGTTAGCGGATTATATTAGCAGATTTGACCAGCGAATTACATCAACGGTGGGTAAAAAGATATTTGAAAAAATTAGCTGTTTAGATTAACATGTAAAATGACCTAAGGGTATACAATATTTCATAATAATAATAATAATAATAATAATAATAATAATAATAATAATAATAATAATAATAATAATAATAATAATAATAATATTTTTTTAAAAAATAATTATAATAATAATAATTTAATAAAAGAAATAAAATTTTAAAAAAAATAACACATATGGGGAGCCAAACATTCGATTCCCCCTTAGTTTTGTCACTTTTTTCACATCGGTGGGAAAAGTGGCATAGGAGCCTCGATTAAAGGAGTGTTAAGACTCCAATTTAAAAATTAAGCTTGCCCATCCGTTGATGGGCAAGCAGTGAGCCAGCGAAACTGGATCTTGTTATTCAAGGAGTCGAAATGGCTCTAAAGTAAACTTCTTATTTTTTTTTTTTTTTTTTATAAATATAGAGGTGTTTTGGGGAAATCACTCTAAAAAATGCAATGAAAATATTGTAAATTACAATATTTGTACTTTCAGTGGTTTGGAACAAATTGTTGTTTCAAATTGTTGAATAACCAAATAATTTCTTTAGCATTTTGATCTTTGGGTTACATCATAGTTACCAATTATCCAATATCTTTGGGTTACATTATAATTAAAATTTTTAAATTTTTACTACATCTAAATTCCTTAAATTAGGAATTTCTTTATCCATAATAATTTATTCAACAATAATGGTTGAACTAAATGAACACTGAGCAAAACACCTAAAGGATTGGTACTGTTGATTCATTCATTGATCTTGTATATATGTGCATTCATTAAAAATATTAGAAACCTTTGCAACAAAAATAGTTGGTGACTATTTTAAAAAAGTTTAGTAACAATTATAATGAATCTCATATATTACATTGTGTTCATATACTATGAGTTACATATTTAAATAAACAAATTCGACATTGAATTACTTATGTATCAACTTCTCATATATAATCTTGCATTGATATACTTTCAAATATTTATTTAATTATAAACATTGGACATTAACTCATTCGCGCAATGCGCCTGTAAAACTAGTATTCGAATAAGAGTGGACATTGAATACCAGTTGTTATACTATGGACCATGGTCCACAGTGCTGGGTGGACCATAATCGTCAAATAAAACTGTAGTAAAATTAAAATGATACTCCAGTGTTGTTATAATGAAACTAGCATGCGTGGAAAATGAAACTAAAGAACAGATAGAGTTCATTCCACAACGTATATTGTCAAATGAAACTGTAGTATAATTAAAATGATATTTTAGTATTGTTATAATGAAACTAGCCTGTATGGAAAATGAAACTAAAATTCAGAGTCATACAATAACATATATTGTCAAATGAACATAGAGTGTAATTAAAATAGTACTTTAATATTACTATAATTAAATTAGTGTGTGTGTGTTTCAAAAAAAATAAAAATAAAATTAGTGTGTGTGGAAAATGAAACTACAAAATAGAGCACATGCAATAATGTATATTGTTAAATGAAACTATAGTAGAATATAAATGATACTTTGGTATTGATATAATAAAATTACTGTGTATGAAAAATGAAACTGAAAAACACAGCAATATTATCAAATGAAACTAAAGTTTAATTAAAATGATACTTACTTCATGGACCACATTCCTACATGCACCATGGTCCACAATAAAATTTGCGCATTGAATACAATACCAACTTAAATTTAACAACCCAAACTAAAACCAATTGTTATATCTACTAGGACCAGTCTCTACTTGTAAGGTAGACCCTGATTCAATATTACGTGGTTTTGTAGTTTTTAGAAATGATGCTTTTAATGGTTTTTTTTTTCTTTTTTTGAAGGGTATGGCTTTATTCTTTTTAACTCATAAAAAAATCTAGTACTAATACATAATCTATTAATTATATATTCATAATCATGATAACATGTCAAACACGGATTCAAAACTACATTTAAATGCAAACAAAATACAACTACATAGTTCTACTAAAAAACAAAAGAAAAAAAAATAGAGGAATACAACTACTAAGTTAATAAGCAAGTTTAAAACCTCTGCATAGATGTAGTACTACAAGTTCATATACTTAATACATTAACTGCTTAAGGTATATATTTATATTAACCTACTCAATGTATGAATCGCTAGTTTTAAGTTTATTATCAACAATGACGTTTCCTCTCTAGGGTTTCGCTAGGGTTTCTTCTTCCTTACTCGGTTTCGAGTGCTTTCCGGCGACTTTTGGCCTCTTTCTACGGGAAATCTCGGCGACGATTCCAATCTGCGTGCATGGAGCGAGGATCGGTGACGGAGGCGGTCAACATATTGGGGAGACGGTGGGCTGACGTCGTCCTTGACGACGAGGAGGATGAGGTTTTCGTACCTCCCGGAGTGGCGGATGCTGAGCAGCCGGCTGCGGCAGTTCAGGTATGGCGGCTAGTTGGCAGGTTTTTGACTACTAAGCTAATTAAGACGGAGTTCATGAGCCAAGTCATGGCTTCGGTATGGCAGCCGGTTAAGGGGGTTCAAGTTTCAGAATTGCAACCGGGGCTTTTCCTGTTTGTGTTTTTCCATGAAACAGATATTCAATTGGTTCTTGAGGGAGGGCCATGGTCCTTTGAGAATCACACGTTTGTTTGCAGACAAGTTCAGGATGGGGTTATTCCGGGCACGGTACCACTGGATACGGTTGATATGTGGATTCAGGTACATGACTTACCACTGGGTTACACATCTGACATTATTCTGGAGCAGGTTGGAAATTTCCTTGGAACGTTTATTAAAGTTGATGATCGATTTGCGAATGCGCCAGGGAAAACATTCTATCGAATTAGGGTTTCCATCTCAGTTTTGAAACCGCTAAAACGACGTATGAAATTCATGAAGAGGGATAAGTCAACTTGTTGGGTTAATTTTAAGTATGAAAGACTGCATAATTTCTGTTACTTTTGTGGTATGATGGGGCATCTACATAAGTATTGTCTGAAAGCAAGGGATGCAGGGCTTCCGATTGATCAATATCCGTATGGTGAGGGCTTACGTGCGGGCTTTAAGAAGGGTCCACGAAAAGTGGGAGCGTCATGGCTGCTAGACATGAACGGCAAGCCTATGGCGGGATCCCCCTTGGATATTATGCCGACGGTGCGGGTTGAGGACCATGTTGATGCTACATCCGACCCTACACGGGTTTGTGGCGAGAGTGTTGTAGTTGAGGCTGCAACGAAGAGGAGGCGTGCGGATTTGAATGGGAATGATGAGAACAGAGTGAGGGATGGTGATGATGTTGTTATGACAGAGATCCAAAAAAACTTGTCTGCGGCGGGTACTGGTTCCCAGTCCCGCCCATCATTATGAGTACCATCAGCTGGAACTGTCGTGGCTTGGGTAATCCACGAACAGTTCGTGAGTTAACGGACCTAGCGTCCCGTAAAAAGCCTGATTTTATTTTTCTTATGGAAACCATGGTGGAACGAATACATGCTGAAAGGATTCGTGTCTCCCTTGGTTTTGATGGTCTTTTTTATGTTAATCCAACTCCACAAGGCGGTGGTGGCCTAGCACTACTGTGGCGTAAGAATGATACGGCAAGTCTCTTGAGTTACTCTAAAAATTATATTGATATTGAGGTGAATATGCCCAGCTTTCCCAGATGGAGGATGACGTGTTATTATGGCTACTCCCAGCGACATAGGCGCATGGAGGCGTGGGACTTGATAAAATCCTTCGCGCAGCGCTCTACTCTACCTTGGGTTATGATCGGGGATTTTAACGAGCTGTTGTTTCAGCATGAGAAGAGGGGGGGCAATCCACACCCCGATAATCTCCTACGCGGGTTTGGGGAGACTATTGATCAATGTGGTTTGAATCAGTTGCCTATGGAGGGGTACCGTTTTACTTGGGAAAAAGGGAAAGGAACATCAAATTGTATTGAGGAAATGTTGGATAAGGTACTGGTATCTGATGATTGGCGGGAGATTGTGCCGGGGGCCAGGCTTGTTAATAATCTGATGCGGAAATCGGATCACTCCGCGTTATTTCTGAGTATTAATGACACGTTCCAGGGAGGAGGGCGAGGGAGGAGGGGCTTTCGGTTTCGGTTTGAGATGGCTTGGATTTATGATGATGGGTGCAGGAATGTTGTGGAAAAGTCATGGGAGGAGGGAAGGCGTGATGGGGTCCAGGACTGTATAGTGCATTGTGGGAACCGGTTAACCAGGTGGGGTGGTGATCGGTATCATAAGTTTGGGGAGAAAATCATGCTCCTGCGGAATCAGCAACTGCGTCTGAGGGGTCGCACTGACTCTACTTCTTTGGCTGAATTCCAAAGACTGGAAGGACTTTTGTGTAGTATGGAGGCCCAAGAGGATGTTTACTGGAAACAGAGAGCAAAGCGACACTGGCTCACTGACGCAAATACAAGATTTTATCACAGGTACGCCTCTCATCGTAAAAAGAAGAATACTATTTATAAGCTTATGAATGATAATGGGGATTGGTTGGAAGGAAATGCTATGAATGCAATTATTTTGGATTATTTTACCCATATATTTTCCTCTGGTGGACCTGTGGATGGTGATGTGTTATTCTCTGGGATAACCCCCCGTGTGACCCGTACTCAGAATGAATCCTTATTACGACCCTTTGAGCTAGCTGATGTTAAAGAGGCTCTGTTTGCAATGGCCCCAGACAAGGCACCTGGTCCGGATGGTATGAACCCAGGATTTTACCAGCACTTTTGGGACATAGTTGGAAGTGATATTTCGACATTTATTCTAAACTGCCTCAATAATCGTGTCTTCCCCTCTGGTCTAAACGATACGGATGTGGTACTCATTCCGAAGAAGAAAGTCCCTGAAATGATAACGGATTTTCGCCCTATAGCTCTGAGCAATGTGATTTACAGAATTATGGCGAAGATGATTACGCAAAGAATGAAACCATTAATGGAGAAGATAATATCGGGCTCTCAGAGTGCATTTATTCCGGACAGGTTAATTACTGACAATATCCTTGTAGCTGCTGAGGTAGGGCATTTCTTGAACAGGAAGCAATGTGGTGCTGTGGGATGGGGAGCACTTAAATTAGATATGGCCAAAGCCTACGATCGCATGGAATGGCCCTTTCTCCGTGAAATGTTATTAGCCCTGGGTTTTGATAGCAGGTGGGTTGAATTGATTATGTTATGTGTCACTACTGTGTCATATAATCTTCTGATTAATGGCTCTCGTAGTTCTACCATTACACCCACGCGTGGTCTCCGCCAGGGGGATCCATTGTCCCCGTATTTATTTATTATCTGTGCAGAAGGGCTGTCAATTCTATTGCAGAGAGCGCAAGATAGTGGATTATTACATGGATGCAGGGTTGCTAGAGGGGCACCTCCGATCTCTCACTTATTTTTTGCAGATGATAGCCTACTGTTCTTCAGAGCGAATACGCAGGAAGCATCTGAAATTAGAAATTGTTTGTTACTATATGAGAGTTTCTCTGGCCAAAAGATAAATTATCATAAATCCAGTATTTGTTATAGCAGAAATACGGGGCAGAATGATAGGGATATGGTAGCGCAAATACTAGGTGTTAACCAAGCTCCAAGTTTTGGGAAATACCTAGGACTACCCTCCTTTGTGGGCAGAAATAAAAAGGCGGCGTTTGCATATATAGAAGATAAAATAAGGCAGAGAATTGGGTCCTGGAATAAGAGGTTGTTAACCCAGGCTGGGAAGGAGATCTTATTAAAAAGTGTGGCCCAGGCAATGCCAACTTTTTCAATGAGTGTCTTCCTACTACCTATATCTACTTGTACAGCTATTGAGCGGGTTGTGAATCGGTACTGGTGGGGGTCAGGAACCGAGCGGGGCATACACTGGAAAGCCTGGGATAGATTGTGTGTCCCAAAGAAATATGGAGGCATGGGATTTAAAGACTTAAGGGCATTTAATTTGGCAATGTTGGGAAAACAGGCATGGAGATTGCTCACTAACCCAGACTCATTGGTAGCCAGGGTTTATAAGGCCAGGTATTACCCAAAGGATACTTTCCTAGAGGCAACTATAGGAAATAATCCAAGTTTCTGCTGGCGGAGCATTATGGCAGCTAAAGATTTAATATGTGGAGGTGTACGAAAGCGAATTGGGAACGGGGAATCTACCTTGATATGGGAACACCCTTGGTTACAGGATGAGATTGATCCTATGATTCATACGGAAATGCCACAACACCTGTCTGGAGCCAAAGTGGTAGGATTAATTGATCAGGATACAAAAACATGGGACCCGCACATACTAGCTGATATTTTCCAACCAGATGATATACCTAGAATTCAGAAAATACCGGTTGCCCCTGAGTATGAAGATATATGGTATTGGTATGATGATCCTAACGGTTATTATTCAGTCAAAAGTGGGTATAGACGAATAGTTGGAAACTATGAGAACAATTCTAATGGGATTTTTAGTGAATGGCTTACCCTATGGAAACTAAAAATCCCACCCAAGTGGAAGACATTCTTATGGAGGGCTATTTGTGATATCCTCCCTACTACCAATAATTTGCTTATAAAGAGAGTGGAGATTAACCCGATGTGTGCCATGTGTGGAAGAATGAATGAGGATACCATGCATGCATTAGTTTTGTGTGACTATGCACACTCCATATGGGCTAAATCCAACCTTCCAATCCCCATTATTATGACAAATGTTTTCCATGAATGGTTTAGTGCAATCTTGAATGTTCTAGACTTTGATGGAATTATTTATGCAGCTGCAATACTTTATCATTTATGGAGGGCGCGAAATGGTGCAGTGTGGGATGCCTGCCTACCAACGCCAACCAAGCTATTATTGACTGCAACGTCCACGATGAAGGCGTGGAAAATGGTTCACCACCGTGCGCCACAGCCGGAACGGGGCCAAGGAACCGCCGCTACTGCCCGTACCGCCGCTGCTGCCTATACCGCCGCTACTGCCCGTACTGCCGACCAGCCTCCGCTGCCGCCTACTGCTGGACCGACTGCCGCTTTTCCACCGCCGCTGCTGCCCGTACTGCCGGACCCGCACCATGGTGTATCACCATCACCGGTAAAATGCTACATGGACGCCAACTACCACCACGGAACGAATGCCGCTGCTGTTGGGGCGATCCTCCTCGACGCCAACGGCCATTATTTGTCGGCTTTCACCGCCCCATTGATTGGATGCCACTCCCCGCTATCGGCTGAGGCTATTGCATGCAAAGAAGTCTTGTCATGGCTCAAGAGGCGGGATGAATTATCTATACAAGTATTCACGAATTGCCAAGTGCTACAGTCCTATCTATCGGGACCATCAATAACACCACGGTCATACCTGGGCTATGCTATCGACAACTGCAGAGCTCATATATCTACTTTTTCGTATTGCTCAATTATTTACATTCCTAGATTACAAAATTCATTAGCTCATACTCTAGCTTCTACAGCTTTCACGTTTGATACTGCTATGTACTGGGACAATGTCCCTCCAGACTCTATTTTACCACTTCTATAAATACAACCTCCAGGTTGACCTTCAAAAAAAAAAGTTTATTATCAACATTTTATATATTATGAACTTAGAATATGGTTAGAATTACTTGACATGATATATTTATAGTTACCAGATTATGTACTTATAGATTTAAATTTATGCATCTATAATAAGGGTGTGTTTAGTTGATGGGTTTAGAAACAAGGAATGCGAATGAAAGTTATAGACATTGTTTGGTTGATAATTTTTTAAAACATAGGATTTGATTGCCCTATAATTACAAAATCCCTTACCTAATTTAAATCATGTATCATTCCATTAATTTAGCCTTATCCATCTTCATTTCATCGCCTCTTCATTTTGCTGGCTTCTCACTCATCTCTCCTCACTTCACTAATTGCATCACTGCATTGCCTATTCATTTCATTGCCACTATTAAGATCAATTGCCTTGATTTTCGTTTTGTATTTTAAAACTTTTTTGTTCCGATTATAGGGCCATACTTCGTACATCAATATTAGTAAAATCATTCCAATTCCACTTTACCACCAAACATGTAAAATACTTTTACCAAAACTCATTCCAATTACTAAGTATTTAATTCATATTCTGATTCCGATTCCCATGTTCGAAGTAAACACACTCTAAATAAATTATGTACTTACTAATTACTACAAAGGTAAGTGTTGATCAAACAGAATGAATGAATAAAAAATAAACTTAGCACACATTTAAACAAAACACTATCGTTTTGGATCATCATCCATAGTGTAAGGTGGATCGGATAGACCCTAGCCCACCATATAATTTGAGAAAATAATAGTTTGGTTTTTATTTAACCATTTTTACCAAGTCGAAAATTTAACTCTAAAACCAAATAAATATCTAAAGTTCAAAATTATATAATACCCAATAATGGTGATTAGGTAATGGAATATTGAGCATACAATATACAAACATAAATGTGCAATCCAACTATTAGTTTAGTCTTTTAGTTAAGATAGAACACATGTTTCAATTTGAATCAGGTGAATAGTTTACATGTTGCATGAAGCTCATCAAAAGTAACCGGCTCACACACGTGAAGGTCATGTTGACCGTAATATATATATATATATATATATATATATATATATATATATATATATATATATATATATATATATATAGGGAAGGGATCAGGTGCATTTGTGGCTTCTCGTGCGGTTGTGCAGTAGATTAATGTGCGTGAGTTATATACTTAATGTGCGTGAGTGTGTAATGTTAATGTGCATGAGTTTTGTACTTAATGTGCCTGGGTATTGTGCTTAATGTGCGTGAAGTTTGTGCTTAATGTGCGTGACTTAGTTCAAAATTACGAGCTCAGAAGGAAGCAGAACGGAAAGAGAAGGTGGGTGAAGCTTTTCTGATTGTGTGTGAATGGATTAATATATGTAAACGCACATATGGCTGTTATGATTTTATGTTAAAAACAAGACAAAATCCATTCCTCCACCACTTCGAAACAAAAAACAAGAAGAAAATGCAGCAGTGGATGTGCATAATTTTCACAGCAGTGGATGAAGAACACACTCACGCATATTAAGCACACAACTCACGCATCTTAGGCACACGACTCACACACCTTAAGTACAAAACTCACGCACATTAACATTACACACACACGCAAATTAAGTACAAATCTCAGGCACATTAAGCACAATACTCATGCACATTGAGTACAAATCTCACGCACATTAATCAACCGCACAACCGCACGGGAAGCATTCAACTGCACGGGAACCTTACACTATATATATATATATATATATATATATATATATATATATATATATATATATATATATATATATATATATATATATATATAGAAGAGCGCTCATATGCGGCGGGGTCTTACGGTGCGGCGGTGCGGTCAAATTCCAGAATACACCAACAGTGTTAACAATATGCACCAACAGTGTAATAAAAACACACCCCAATGAAATGTAATAAAACATCACAAAATACACCACAGACTCAAAAAAACACACCATATAACTCACCACCCCCAATGGTGTATTTCCGAACAGTGTATGGTGTTTTTACTCACACCTAATGGTGTGTGTTTGGTGATGCAGGGCTCTGTTTACTCTGTTTTGTGTGGTGTATTTCCTAACGTTGATGGTGCATATTTAGTGAACTATTGGTGTTGCCGCACCGTAAGAAATAACCGCACCGTAAGACACTGCCGCACCTGAACCCGCCTCTATATATATATATATATATATATATATATATATATATATATATATATATAGTGGCGGATCCAGAAAAAATTGTCAGTGGGGGCAAAACATTATAGTTTGAAAAACAATGAAACACTTAAGAAATATAGTCATAAAATTATTGGATATAGACAAAAAATAAAACACATTAAAACTTTATAAAAATATTCATAACAAAATATGAAACATAATTAATTTAATAAAATAATTCAAATAAAAAACACATTATAAATTATACATCGTGTCAACACATTATAAAGAAACACTTATGTTGAAAGTAAGTGATTTAATGAAGCAATTAAAGAAACCATTATGTTGAGCCATAATGAAACTGTTTATAGTGGCGGATCCAGAAAAAATTGTCAGTGGGGGCAAAACATTATAGTTTGAAAAACAATGAAACACTTAAGAAATATAGTCATAAAATTATTGGATATAGACAAAAAATAAAACACATTAAAACTTTATAAAAATATTCATAACAAAATATGAAACATAATTAATTTAATAAAATAATTCAAATAAAAAACACATTATAAATTATACATCGTGTCAACACGTTATAAAGAAACACTTATGTTGAAAGTAAGTGATTTAATGAAGCAATTAAAGAAACCCATATGTTGAGCCATAATGAAACAGAAACAGTTAGGAAAGGGATGAGATTAGTGTTGAGAGAGGGAAGGACTCGAACCACAGACGTTTCCCAAGCCCAGAAACGCCTTTGCCAACTCGTCCAACTTAACTATTGGTTACCTTTATCAGTTTTTAAATATTTATATGTAAAACATGTACTATATATACATATATACATACAAAGGCTATATATGGGGTGGGGTGGGGTGAGTGGGGGCAGCTGCCCCCATGCTAAATCCGCCCATGTATATATATATATATATATATATATATATATATATATATATATATATATATATATAAACATAGATGTGCAATCCAACTATAAGTTAGATTTTTAGTTGAGATAGAACACGTGCTTCAATTAGAACTAGGAAAATAGTATGGTTCGATCCATTTCAAAGGAATCAATGTGACAAATTATATCGTGGACCCCCGGGTCTAACTTGTATTGTGAATCCTGATTCAAAATGACATTTAGATTATGTCATAATGCAAGGTGAACCTTGGTCTATGGTATAACAATTGGATCAATGTTTGGTAAGCTTGGATGATGTAGTTGGGTTGGAATTGGGAATGAGGGTTTTACTGGAAGAGTAGAATGTGAGGGCAAGCCTAGTGGAGCAACCTCATGAGGGCATGGCAAGGTTGAGAAGGTGCGTTTTATATAGTTATTAATAAGTGAACAAACTTGAAACTTATAACTTGCGAATGTCTTGTTTTCATCCACCACCTTACCTTAATTTCCTGACTATCTCATATCTTGTCCTGCAAACCTGAGTGAAGATGTGCATGTCAGGATGAGGGTCGCGCCCAGCAGGCCCAAGTGAAACTGCATACGAACCGCCTATTATGCCTTACGGGCACCGTACTAGAGATGTGCGCTGCCTACTTTGCCCTGCAGGTTCGATACTTTTTTTTTTTACTCCTTTCTCTTTTTTTTTTTCTCCTGGGCTGCCTATCCTATCTTGTAGGCCCAACCATAATCGTTTTTTTTTTCTCTTGGGCCGCCTACCTTGCGTTGCAGGCCCAGCACTAAAAATGAAAGGGGGTGAAGAGTAGTTAGAAAATAATTAAATTTTTTTTATTACCTTCTCGAGCTGCTTGTGAATCCAGTCACACTTTTTTTCTTAGGTCTCCTAGTGTGCTTTTCGAGTCCAGGGTACAAAATAAAGTTGAAAATTGTTTTATTACTTCTTCGGGCTACCTACCTAGTCTGCAAACCCATTTTGGTGCTATTGTTTATTGTAGCTTTCAACTCGCATGAGGACCACTTATCATGTATGCAGGTCCATTACCGCGTCCATTTTAATTTTTTGGTAACTTGCAAGCCCAACAAAAAATATATGTTAATATTTTTCTTACCTCCCGAATGGCTTGCAAACCCACCAAGGTGCTGCTATTTTGTCCAAGGCCGCTACTCGGCCTATGGGCCCTTAATGGTTGGATATATTTGATACTCTCATTAATGAGTCCTCGTGAACGAGTTTGGACGCTAACAATGACGGGTTTGAAATTACTAATTTATCCCTGTACTTAACCCCTTTTGACAGACTATTTAACGGAGGACAATATTGAGCAATAACACAAAAGTTTGGGACTATTTTATGACACCAAAGTCGTTTAGGACAAAATTGAGAAAAACCACAATAGTCGAGTACAATTTTAGGTATTAACTCATTTGAAATTACTAAATTATACATGTACTTAACACCCTTTTAACGGATTATCTAACAGAGGATAATATCGAGCAATAACACAAAAGTCTGGAACTACTTTATGACACCAAAATCGTTTAGGACAAAATTGAGAAAAACCACTATAGTCGAGAATAATTTTGGATATTGTAAGATATATTAAATATAATATAATATATCTATAATATATATTAAATATAATATATCTATATATTATATTTATATATATTGAGAAGAGAGAGAGAGAGAGAGGAATAGATAAGTGATTTAATTGATGATTTAAAATGCTTGAATACAAATCAAATTCCAACTAGCAGAGATTGAAAAAGGCTTGAACCGAGCTCGTGTGCGCTGGCCTTGCGGGCTAAGTTATGCCAAGATTCGGTATCATTTTTCCAACACGCCACTGGAGGATATGTTGTGGTCTTCTCGTGGTCTCGACATGTGGCCTTGTGGCCGAAACTACACATGGTCTCGGCCTTGGGCCGAAACTAGTGTAGTCTCGGCCAGTGACCGAACCTGGAAGTTTCGGCCTACACGAACCTGTGCAGTCTGTGACCGTTGGGTGTTCAATTCTACTGTTACGGAATTAATTCTTTGAATTAATTCCAACCTTAAATTTTGAATTGAAACCCATGGTAATGGTTGCTGTTACCAAGTGTAGTGGGGGTGCCCTTAAGTGCCTAATTAAAAGCTATTTAAGTCCTCCACCCCTATAAAAAGAGGAGTTGAGCAGTAAAGTTTTAAAACACATAGAAAATCTGAACACGAAAGTTCATCTTTTAGCCTCAAACCTCTCTGCTTCTACTCCTTCTTTAGCCTACTGTGTTCATAGTCATTGTCTTGCTCGCCGGATTCCTTGTTTGAGTGCTCAAACATTGAATCACTAGCAAGTTTTATCCTGGGAAGCCTATGCCACAACGCTCCTAGCACCTTGGGAGGTGGCAAATAAGGTTTTAAGGAAAGAGTGCTCACTTGACTCTTGCAAAAACCCAACACCAAACACTAGCCAATTTTTCTCCATCTTTCCTTCCCTATTCTTTCCAGAAAAAATAATAATCTTATTTTTAATTATTATTTGTGCTTTCTACCAACGGTTCCTACACTAAATGTAGCCATCACTTAGTAGTATTATCATGTGTTCAAAAATCTTATATTATCTATGAAATTGTTATATGTTTTTATTTATTTATGAATATGTGAGATTCTAAAAAATAATGAAAGATCTATTTATTTTTGTCAATTTTTTACTAAAATTAATTTTACTAAACTTATATTAAATAATGAGAGATAATTTATAATATAAAATTTTACATAATATAAAATTTTTTCAATCTTTAATATAATATATCTATAAGATATATATTAAATATAATATATCTATATATTATATTTATATATATTGAGAAGAGAGAGGGAGAGGAATAAATAAGTAATTCAATTGATGATTAATGAATGAACAATAGTAACCTATTTATACTAAAGGATAACCACTAATAAAGCTAAAGATTAGGAGTAATGCCCCATGTAAAGCTACAATTAAAGCCACAATCCATGTAGTGACACTATGCATAACCCACCTACTGCATCCATGCATTATTCATAACAAACTAATTTAATACTTGGTTTAACAATTACTAATAATAATAATAATAATAATAATAATATTATTATTATTATTATTATTATTATTATTATTATAACATTGCCTCCTTTAAACCAAGTTGGATATATTGGTCATCCCAATTTCCTTCTTCAATTTAAGAAATGTCTCTGTCTTCAACGGCTTCGTAAAGATATCTGCAACTTGACATTCACTTGAACAATACTCAATGTTGATTTGCTTTTCAGCAACCAACTCTCGGATTTTGTGATACTTGATATCAATATGTTTGCTGCGACCATGAAAGACTGGATTTTTGGACAACGAAATTACTGATTTGTTGTCACAAAAAATAGTTGTAGGTGCTTCCTGCTCATGTTATAGGAACTCCAAAATTCTCCTCAACCAAACTGCTTGAGTAGCACAGTTTGCTGCTGCAATATATTCTGCTTCTGCGGTTGAAAGTGCTACAATCTGCTGCTTCTTTGAAGACCAAGAAAATATGACTGAACCAAGATAGAAGGCATATCCTGATGTGCTTTTTCTGGTCTCAACATCTCCAGCCCAATCACTGTCTGTATACCCAACAAGCTTCACAGCTTCATTTGTAGAGTAAAAAATTCCATCACTACTCATACCTTTGACATATCTCAGAATTCGCTTTGTTGCAGCCCAATGTGATTCTTTTGGTTCCTCCATGAATCTGCTAAGTATCCCAACTCCAAAGGAAATGTCTGGCCTTGTTGCCACCAGATACCTCAGACTTCCAATTAAACTTTTATAAGCTGTAACATTCACATTCTTACCACACTCATCTTTGGACACCTTTAACTTTTCAGCTAACGGCGTTGAAACTGGTTTGGATTTTTCCATTTTGAACTTCTTCAAAATATCAGCAGCATACTTCTTCTGTGAAATAAAGATTCCACCATCCATCTGAATAACCTCAAGGCCAAGAAAGTAAGCCATAAGGCCCATATCAATCATTTCAAACCTCTTAATGAGTGCCTCCCTGAATTCTGAGATTAGCTTCAAGTTGTTTCTAGTAAAAACCAGATCATCAACATACAGACAAATTATCACAATATCACCAGAATCCGTGCATTTGACATACAAAGTGTGCTCATGAGGACATCTCATAAAACCACTTTTAACAAAATATGAGTCAGTGCAACCATACCACGCCCTAGGCGCTTGCTTTAAGCCACATAAGGCTTTTCTCAACCTGTACACTTTATGTTCCTCCCCTTTCTTCATAAATCCTGCAGGTTGCTCAACATATATTTCTTCTTCAAGGAAACCATTCAAAAAAGCAGACTTGACATCCATTTGATGCAATTTCCAATCATTTTGAGCAGTAAGAGAAATAACCATACGAACTGTATCAAGTCTACTTACAGGAGCAAAAACCTCAAAATAATCAATACTTGGTTTCTGTTTGTAACCCTTTGCTACTAACCGTGCCTTAAAACGGTCAATTTCTCCATTTGACTTGTATTTTGTTTTGTAAACCCACTTCACTCCAATTGGCTTCTTTCCAGGAGGTAAATCTGTTAACTCCCAGGTACCATTCTTTTCAATGGCACGTATCTCCTCATCCATCGCCTTAAGCCAATGAGTTTCTGTAGCAGCCTCCTCAAAAGATAAAGGATCACAATCTGCAAAGAGAGCAAATTGAACAATCTCTTCAGCAGAGGGTCATTATCATGACCCAAAACATAATCTTGCAAGCGAGCTGGTAAGAGGCGCTTGCGCTGAGATCGTCGAACTGATGACTCTGGCTGTGAAGGAGACTGGACATTATCTGGAATCGGTTGCTCATCAATAATATTTTCAACAAGAATAACAACTGAATTTTCATCTTTAGCTCACCGATCCCAGGCACCATATTCATCAAAAGTGACATCACGACTTATAACAACCTTTTTAGTTTCAGGATTGTATAGTTTATAAGCTTTGGAATTGTCATTATAACCAATGAATATTCACTTCTCACCTTTATCATCTAACTTCTTTCTCAACGGATCTGGCACATGTGCATATGCGAAACATCCAAAAACCTTGAGATATTTGATAGAGGGTTTTCTCCCACTCCATGCTTCTTCGGGTGTCTTATCATGGACACTTTTAGTTGGACACCTATTCAACACATAGACAGCACAAGCAACAGCTTCTGCCCAAAAAGGCTTAGGCAGATTCTTGGATTTCAACATGCACCTTACCATATCCATTATAGACCTATTCTTCCTCTCTGCCACTCCATTTTGTTGTGGAGTGTATCTAGCTGTCATTTGGTGCTGAATACCCTTTTCTTTCAGAAAATTATCACAAGCAATATATTCTGTACATCTATCAGTTCTCAAGATTTTAATTTCATAACCACTCTGCTGTTCAACAAAAGCCTTAAATTGTTTGAAAACATCACATGCTTCAGACTTTTGCTTCAGAAAATAAACCCATGTTTTCCTACTGAAATCATCAATGAAAGTAATAAAGTACTTACAACCTCCATGTGAGAGAACCTCCAACGAACACAGGTCTGAGTGAACAATCTCCAACTGTTTGTAGCTCTCCTTGACTTGCCCACGGGAAAGGGATCTCTATGCTTCTTCCCAATCACACAAATCTCATAGATACGATCAGGGACATTCACAACAGGTAAATCAGAAACAAGTTCCTTTCTCGCAAGATATTTTAACCCAGAGAAATGAAAATGCCCAACCCGCATATGCCATAACCAACTATCATCGCAAACTTCAGAATTAAAGCAAGCAAGGAGAGTATGCTTAATTTTCAAAGGAAATAGTCGATTTCGGGACATATTTACCTTTGCAATCAAGACTCCCTTAGCATCTGCAATGGTACAACACCCCTGAGCAATATGTATCTTATATCCTTTTTTTGACAACTGACCCATACTCAACAAATTTTGGTGTAGTTCAGGAACATAGAACACATCGGATATAAAATTGTGAGTACCATCCTTCAACTGAATAGAGATTTTACCTTTTCCCAAAATTGGCACTTTTGACTTATTGCCAAATGTCACTTCAGACCGGACTGATTCATCCAGTTCAGAAAACAATTCTTTCTTCCCACACATATGGTTACTACACTCAGTATCCAAGAACCATATGTTCTTATCTGCAGAAAAACTATTGCTGGCCAAAAGTAATGTTTCAGAACTCTCACCATAATTTTCAGCAGTGTTTTCAGAAATGTTTGCTTGGTTTCCACGATTGTCCTCATTATATCAGCAATCTGCAATCTTGTGTCCATACTTGCCACAATTGTAGCAATGAAATGGAAATTTACCTTGTTTGGTATTACCTCCACCTCTTCCTTGGTTGGAGTTACCACGTCCTCCTCCTTGGTTGAAGTTACCACGACCTCTTCCACTGGAACCTCCTCTTCCTCTTCCACGACCTCTACCAGATCCTCCACCTCTTTGATTAGTGCTAGTCACATTAAGGGTGACTTGGCTCTTCAAAGCTTCTTCAGCCAGTGGTTCCGATTTTGACGCAATTCTATCAATATGACTTTCTACCATACATTTAAGCTCTGCAATTGATAAGAGCTCAGTTTTGTGTGACTCTGTGATCGAAGCCACCACATGGTCATACTTCATCGGCATAGTTCGAAGAACTTTCTCAACCACTGCACCATCTTCAATTGTATCTCCGTATAACCTCATCTTATTCACCATATCAATAAGACGAGTGAAATACATATCTACTGTTTCTGTAGAGGTCATCTCACAATTATCGTACAAACTTCTCAACGACTACAACTTAGACTTCTGCGCTCGATCAACTCCTTTGTGTGACACCTTTAAGATGTCCCAAGCTTGTTTTGCTGTTTGAGCACGAGCTAATTGCCCAAAAATGGAATAATGAACACCTTGGTGAATCTGACCCAAGGCCAATTTATCTCGCCATATAGCTCCTGCTTTAGCTCCTTCTTGTAGACCGGGATCAACAAAGCTCCAAAGATTTTGAGCTTGCAAATGTGTGGACATCATAATTTGCCAATAATTGTAATCGAGTTTCCTGTCCAATTTGGGACCCGACCATACAATATTGAAATTTGTATTCATATTTCACTACGGGAAATATTTCAGGGTTGAAAGGTTGACTGGCTATGATACCAAATGTAAGATATATTAAATATAATATATTTAATATAATATATATTAAATATAATATAGTATATCTATAATATATATTAAATATAATATACTATATATTATATTTATATATATTGAGAAGAGAGAGAAAGAGAGGAATAGATAAGTGATTTAATTGATGATTTAAAATGCTTGAATACAAAGACTATTTATACTAAACAACAAAACTAACAAAGCATAAATTTAGGGAAGTAAAGCTCCCCATGTACCACATAGCTTTCATGTAATGCTGCCACATTCCCATTACACAACTCCACTAACTGCTCCTTATTCTCATTTACTTGGTTTAATAATAATTATAATATTATTATTATTATAACAGGTATTAACTCATTTTATTATTTATATTTCTTTTTAAAATAATTCAAGTAATTGACTTTAATTACAATTAAAATGGATACACTTCATATCAGATTTTTCAATTTTCACACGCCTAAATTTAACTCTTTTCATGTATTCCGACAATGAATCATCCTATGCTTCAACTTTTTTAACAAAATAAGAACATGTGATTCATGAACTATAAACTGTAAACGTATTAACTCTTTTGTCACTAGATGAATTGTTAAATGACTCCATCAATTCTGTGCTTGACCTAAATGTAGCCATCACTTAGTAGTATTATCATGTGTTCAAAAATCTTATATTATCTATGAAATTGTTATATGTTTTTATTTATTTATGAATATGTGAGATTCTAAAAAATAATGAAAGATCTATATATTTTTGTCAATTTTTTACTAAAATTAATTTTACTAAACTTATATTAAATAATGAGAGATAATTTATAATAGGGAAAATTGCACTTTTTCCCCCTGAGTTATATACTTATAGCACTTTTTCCCCCTGAATTATTTAAGTGGTTATTTTCCCTCCTGAAATGATAAATGGACATATTTATCCTTAAAATAAATATTTAAAATAAATATTTCATTTATTTTTCTTCTCCAACAAATTATTACTATAATTTGGTTCAAACCAAACAGATACTATAACACAAAACCAAAATATTTCAACAATTTATAATCAAAATGCAATATTTAGAGTTTATTAAAATCGCGAATTGGAATGGTCGGTTCATGTTCCGAACTGAAAAAATAAAATACATTTATTGTTGAATTTAGACTATTTTAAAATAAAAAATAAAATTTTAAAATAAAGGCAGTTCAAAATCGCGAACCGGATCTGGAACCGTCGGTTCACGGTTCATGATCCAGTTTTTTTTATTCTTAAATTTATTTAATAAATTGAAATCTAAATATTGGGTTCTAGATCTGAATTATAACCGAAAACTTTTAATTCGATTGCTATAGTGTATGGTTCAGTTCAAACCGAACCGTGGTATTCGCTACATAAACACAATAATTTGTTGGTGAAGTAAAATAAATAAAATGTTTACTTTAAGGGTAGAAGTGTCAATTTAATATATTAGAGAAAAAAATACCACTTTTAAAATAATTGAGGGGGCTAATGTACTTACATAAATAATTGAAGGGGAAAAAGTGCTATAAATATATAACATAGGGGGAAAAAGTGTCATTTTTCCTTTATAATATAAAATTTTACAATATACTCCGTAATAATTTGAATCAAACACACTGATGCCTCGTTGAGTCGTTGAGAATCTGGGAGTTTTATTTTATTTTTTTTTATTTTTTTTTATTTTTTTTTTAAGTAGATAAGAGCTGAAGTGGTCTATATGAAGCCTAAAAATCCCTACTCTATAGCCTATGTGTACTTATCTCAATTCCAACCACAATTTATTGAGGAAACTTACAACTTGGTGATTGAATTTCTTGGATGTGAGCACCCACATGCATTCCGTTTTATGTTTTTTTTTTTTTTTAATTATTTTATTTGATTTTTTTTCGTCCATAAATAATAATAATAATAATAATAATAATAATAATAATAATAATAATAACAATAATAATAATAATATCCACAATTAATAAATAAAATCTATGTATTAATTTTTATTCTTATAAAAATCATATAATACAGAAAATCGTGCTCAGTTTGTTTGTTTTTGCTTTTTTTTTTTTGTTTTTGTTTTTGTTTTTGTTTTTTGTTTTTTTGTTTTTGTTTTTTGTTTTTTGTTTTGTTTTTTTTTTTTTTTTTTTGTTTTGTTGTTTTTTTTTTTTTTTGTTTTTTTGCTTTAATGTTCAAAATCATGAGTTTTAACGTTTAATATATTAATTCTTATAAAATATAATCAATATAACAATTAGAATAGTTAGACTTATATTAGTTATATAATGTATATGGTATAACTGTAAAGTAAGAGAAAAACTCAAATGTGTATTTACATATTTAATTTCATGATTATTAATTGGTAGAAATTTCAAATAAAACAACCTGAATATTAAAAAGAAAGAATCAAATAAGTTCCATTAGTCAATGGAGATATTGGATGCATATCTGAGGAAAATTTCATCAAAATCTTTAAACCACACAAGTGGATTAGTAAGATCGTATGCAATGATTTCAATCGAGCAAGCACTACTGGAAATTATGGAATTTCCGACCACTTGAAAGTGATCTTGAATCAAATTGATAGCAAAAAGTGGTTGGAAATAGCAACAAAGGTTTTTCCGGATACCAAAAGTGGTCGGAACAAGACTTTCAACTTGATTTAAGATCACTTTCAGGTGGTCGGAAATTCCATAATTTCCAGTAGTGAAGTATTGATAAGAATTAAATCCATGACTTTTACTCTGCTCACTTAATTACTTCTTTTCGTGTGAAGTAATTTTTTGTTTTTAATATATTTGTTGGGAGTGAAAGTAAATTGTTAGTCGTAAATATAGATGGTTTTATGTAGAGTTTACTACATAAATTTCCTCTCTCTATTCATTCACTTTTATTCCCTAATATATAGCAATTGATAATAAGTTATGTTTATCCTTTGCGTTTCAATTTCAAATTTTTGTTTAAAGAGAAAGAAAAAAAATTGAGAGTACACTACTGGAAATTATGAAATTTCCGACCACTTGAAAGTGATATTGGATCAAATTGATACCAAAAAGTGGTCGGAAATAGCAACAAAGGTTTTTTCCGGATACCAAAAGTGGTCGGAACAAGACTTTCAACTTGATTTAAGATCACTTTCAGGTGGTCGAAAATTCCATAATTTCCAGTATTGGTAGAAGCAATATTTTCTTTTTAGGAAAAATTACATTTTTCATCCTTAAGTTATAGGATAATTATAGAATTCATACTTAAATGTTAGTCACTTAGTACGTCGTGCTCACTTTTCGTCATTTTATTAACTTTTTGTACTCACTTTTCATCTTTATATTAAGTTTATACTAACGTTGCAAATTCCGTCCCTAATATTTTGTTAGTAAAGGAACAAAAACTATAACGCCAGTAATAGTTTAATTGTTTAAAGACAAAAAAGTAAGCATAATCAATAATTAAGAATGAATTTCTACAATTATCATATAACTTAGAGCCGGAAAATACATTTTTCTCTTCTTTTTACATATGGGTATTGGCTTGGAGAATAAAGGGTATCTACTTGACGTGGGTGGGGGCAATAATGGAATCTACGTAAGCAACGACGTCGGACGGAGGCATGAAATGTCAAAGATCAAAAGTTGATGAGCAGCCTAATTAACAATCCAGTGGGGGCCGTCCTCCTTCCCCTTTCCTGCACAAAGCTTCATCACCACGCTTCCATTAAAACCATTTGCATGTCTAACTCGCACTTGACAAAATTTTAGGTCCATCATGCGGTCTATAGAGCCGTGTGCATTATGAATAAAATGTACATTTTTAGTATATTTAAAGTATATTATATATGTATTGAATATACATTATTTAATAATATACAAAATAATGTATATTCAATACTCAAATAATATACTTTCAAATAATGTAAATTCAGTAGATAAATAATACGGAGTATAATTTTAGTATATTAAAAATATGCATTTTATTCATAGTCCATACATTTGAGAAATTTATATCATGAACCAGGATCCACATAGCATTATGGACCATAAATTGAAACAACAATATTCAGACTTCATACTTGTAAGGTACAAAATTTCGTAACACAAAACATAAAAAGATCATAACACAAAACACATAGTATAACATTATGGACCCAGCTGGATTGAAAAGACTAGGTACAGAATTCATACTCGTAAGGTACATAACTTCATAATACAAAGACAAAAAATCATAACACAAGACACATACACAAGTTATATATTTACTTATTTTTCAAATCTGATTTAAGTTTCACAACACAAGACACAGAAATTCATAACATATATAAGACACATTACTAATTTGTTCCAGATACAAAATTCACACTAATAAGGTACAGAATTTTATAACGCAAAGTACAAAAAGTCATAATACAAAACACACACATGAACCACGGCCCATAGTATAATGTGAATCCTGGTCCATGATATAATGATTGATACATTTGTATCAATCGTTATGTTGTGCAACCGTGTGCACCACGGTTGCGAATGACGCCGTTTCACTATGGTGGAGTAATGGTGCCGTTAGTGGCACCGTTTAACTCCACCAATCAATTTTTTTTTTCTTACCATTGTCAAGTGAGGTCTACTTCTTCTTCAGGTATTATGCATTTATATAGTTCACTAATTCTGAATTTATAGTTCATTAATTCTGAATATATAGTTCATTCATTCTGAATACACAGACGCAGCGAACTGTCATAAGCCAAAACAGAGTATCAGTAACCGGTGTGGATATATAGTTCACTAATTCTGGATGTATAGTTCATTAATTTTGGATATATAGTTCACTAATTCTTGATATATAGTTCATTAATTCTGGATATATAATTAACTAATTCTGAATTTATAGTTCATTAATTCTGAATATATAGTTCATTCATTCTGAATAACAGACACAGCGAACTGCCATAAGCCAAAATAGAGTACCAGTAACCGGTGTGGATATATAATTTATTAATTCTGGATATATAGTTTAAATTATGCACAGCATAACGTCATTAACGGCAATCGAAAGTAATTTTTTTTTAATCGGATGGCGTCGTTTTTAATCAAAACAACGCCCTTTTGCAATCGTGACACCTTTTTGCAACCGTGTACACTTGCACGACATAATTTACGCATTTGTATCATGTGTGGAGCATGTTACATGGAATAAATTCTTTAATGCCGCGCTTCTTTTAATTTCTGTATGCAAACTCCTGACTAGGCAGGCAGGATATTTTTACGTTATCCGCACAGGTTTACCTCAATGGTTTAGTGGGTAGTATTTGGAGTAAGAGATCAAGGTTTGAATCTCAGCGACGACAGTGTGGAAATTATTTCCAAAGTGGGTAGACTCCTTGTGCACACCGATAGCTTACCTTTTTGGGGTAAGGATATTTTTGCGTTTAAATAATGTACGTTCCCAAAAAAAATAAAAAAAATGTACGTACTTGTGCATTCAACCATTCACCAAATCTTTTTTTTTTCTTTTTTTGATATATCCAGTGTTTCCACCGTCACAGTGACTAATCCTTTCCTTTATAGCAAAGTTATAAACTGCTACATGCAATGTTGTAAAATAACAAAGATAGACACATTGAATTGCGTTTACTAGGTAACAATTATACTCCGTATTTGATTTTTCTTGATTATTAAAAAAAAAAATGTATCTTACCAAAAGAACATTTGGGTATGATATTGTTGTTGTTGAGCATATAATGTATAAAGAAATTTAATTATCAACTTAAATTTTTAGTTGAGACAGAGCCCATACTTTAATTTGAGACTAGAATCAACTTAATTACTTAATGCCAGAGATCTCTTTTTCCTCGACCATAAGATGAAGATACCCCTATCTATGCTTACCGCATTGGAGAGTTTGATTGAGGGAGAATAATTTGAGAGTCTTCTTCATAGTAGAACTCAAATTTTAATATTTCCACAATCACATAATAACATTTCAATTGTCCCATAATAGCATTTCAACATTATTAATTAGTTTATAGAATAAATTACATGTGTATATATATATATAGAGTTGCACTCGGGTGCGAACGGCTCGCCCAGGCGCGAAATAGGAATGGATTCTGTTCGTCCACGTGTCCAGATCTAATGGATGAGAAACACTGACTTTTTTAAAAAAATGCGGTGGCATTTTCGTAAATAATTGAACATCGAAGTGCAAGTAAAATGTATTACAAGTGCATGTAAAATGTATTATAGGTGCAAGTAAAAATTTACACTGAGCATCAATACTTAGTTGCACTTATAGTTCTAAGTAGTTGCACCTATAGTTCTAAGTAGTTGCACACATAGGTATAAGTAGTTGCATCTAAGTGTATGAATGTTTGCGAGTGGTTTTCAGGAGTATTACTACCCGCTGAACTCAGATCAATGAATGTTAACAAGACAAAATTACATGCACTTATAGGTGAAAGTAGGTGCACATATAGTTATAAGTAGTTGCACCTATAGTTATAAGCACACCCAGGTGCATGAATGGTTGCGGAAAGTGAATGCTAACAAGGCAAAATTACATGCACTTATAGGTGAAAATAGGTGCACTTATAAGAGATTTTACTTGCACTTCGATGTTCAATTATTTGCGAAAATGCCACCGCGTTTTTTTTTTTAAGTTATTAGATCTGGACACGTGTCACGCGCTGATTCGTTCGCATTTCCTTCCTGGACACTTATTCGCACCTGAGTGCGTCCCTATATATATATATATATATATATATATATATATATATATATTTATTTATTTATTTAAAAAAAAAGAAGCATTTATAACATTTATTAGGTATTATTATTGACATTAGTATTTCTAACCACATTATATTTGCGTGATAGACCAAAATTGTTCAATTGTTCAATTTCTAGAAGCCATGAATCCCAAATTATTGCCATCCATGCATATCACTTTTTCTCATTGTTATCTTCAATTCCCTTCTCCCTCCCCCTCTTTGACTTTTTTTTTTTTTTTTTTTTTTTTGCCACAAACTAATCCAATAATTTTATTTATTGTAATTAATTATAGAAAATTATGCATGTCAAATCACCTAAAGTGAAATATAAATTTTTATTACATGAGGGAGGGGTGTGTGCAAGATTTTAGTAGAATGTGACTCCATGACCATGGTTAAATAACTTAGGGAGGAGGAGGAATCAAGAAATCTTCATCTAAACCTCGTTTTGGTCTGCATGAGGGAGATGAAAAAGACTTGGGATATAAATGTGAGACATATTTTAAGTCAACAAAACAAAATTTATGACTTGTAAATTAAAAATGACGATACAACATGGTGAAAGACAAGTGTCCAGGATAATTCTTTGGTGAGGCCTCGTCATGTGTTAGAAGATAATTACACGAGAATCACTTGACTGATAAAAATTTCACCGTAATGATAGCTTTAGCAACTTGCATTCTACTTCCCTTTCTAGCTACCACTATAAATAAATAAATAAATAAATAAATAATATAAGTAGTGCTATGCTAATAATAAATTTATTTTTGCATACACTTTCAATATTCCACCATATATAACATGATGAAGTCATGAACTTAGAGTTGTGACGAGTATTACGTAAAGATGCATGCTCCTTAACATGATTTTTTTTTTTTTTTATTACTACTGACTCTATTACAATATAGTATCTGTTTATATTTCTCAACCTATTGAAGCACAACGAATTGAATCAGTACCATCATCCCAACTAAGGCCCAAACTCATGACCTCCCATTTGAAAAAGGCATTTTGTGCTACTAGACCACAAGGTCATTGGCCCTTAACATGAACTTAACACACAACATGAATAAAAAAATTGTCTATTTTTTTAAAAAAATGTTCAAATGGTCAAAACAATTTTATTTTGATCAATGTTATAGAAATAGTAAAATTTTGTTTGAATTGTAATTTCTAAAATAAGTGATATTTAATGTACAATTTATTAATATGAGACATAAACTTGCAAACGCCTTTATGGTTTTGTGTGATAATTTGTAATTTAAATAAGAATAAAAAATAATCATTTGGTTTTAATTACTTTTAATAGTTAAAATTTCATTAAATAAAAAATTATGTTTATTATATATTCTTGTTGATTGATTGAATTATTTCTACATTTAGTTGAAATATAATTGAAAAGACTAATTCTCTATTTGTTAAAAAATATTTTTGGGATAAATAAATTGTTTATAAATTATGTCATTTCAAACATGATAAAATATTTTTATATATTAAAGAGATATATAATAATTAAACGTCCCACCATTAGCCATCTATCAGTCATGGTTTGGCATATATGTGAAAATAGATCAATAGGATTGTGACGAATTAACACAAATCTATTTAAACTAAACATGATTGAACATTTGGTTGTGATAAATTTAGCATGTAGCTAGTATAATATAATAGCATATGATCGGTATTTTGCAGCATAATATAATTTGATTATAGGTACGTGTGTTATTATGATAGTATAAATATTTTGATTTAACTTTTTTTTTTTCAAATTATTCATGTATTGAACAGTTTATTGTTGGGCATATATATATCGAACATGATTTCTTATGTAACGTTACATAAAAAATGACTTTTTATGTAATGTTACATCGAAGATGACTTTTTATCTAACGTCTGTGTATATAACTAATTAAAATGACAAATGTGAAAAAGAAATTAAAATAGTTAGTTGAGAAAAATTAATCTAAAATATGATTGGCATTGGGAAAGGCCCCTACCTATTTGTCCTCGTACTGATGACATACGAGCTTGTTTGTTGTCCGTCTTATCGAACATTATTTGTGCCCTACAACAATTTCAAAATTGGCATTTTGTTAATCGGATCGGATGACAACATTAGATGAGACAATGACTAGATTGGATGGGAGTTGGTAGTTAATTAATTAATAAGAAAGGCATTACCATTAAATATATACTATTAGAGAATGTGCTATATTATTATTATTTTAGGTACTATTCGAGTGGTTAATTGCCTCTTGAAGGGGTAACTAAATTACGTTCAGGAATGATAGCCCTACGAAGCATTCAAAGGTTATTTTCCAATTTTTTTCCCTTCTTTATATACTAAAAAAAAAAAATGTTATATATCTCAGACCGTTATGTACTTATGTTTGCTGATTAATGTTTCGATGTAGTTTGCGGACTTTCCTTTCGGGGGAATTGAAGGGACAATTTTATTAGAAGGGTATGATGTTTTATTGTACTAAGAAATTGCAAACTACAATAAAATGGGCATATAAAGTAATTTTAAAAAAAAAATCAGATGTAGAAAGATAATTAAAATTTACTTATAGAGTATGGATGAGATAACATCAGTCTCTTTTCGAATTTGTGATTTGAGAATACATCTATCTTAAAACCTATCGGGGAGTACTTTGTGGATATATGATCTCATCATATTGACTCCATAAGAATGTAGAATGATACTTAAGGAGAGACTAATGTGGCGTTTGGTTGGGACTTTAGTACCTTACAATGTGTGCATTACCATATTTATTTGCCTACTTTTGTTATCCGATCCTAGTATTGGATTCAAATCATTTAGGGTGTGTTTGGTTCATGGGTTTACACACTAGGAATGGAAATCAAAATCATAGTTAGTGTTTGGTTGACAACTTTTTAAAATACAATTATGAAATTTGATTACCCCTTCAATTAAAAATCTCATTCCCTAATTAAAAATGGATGGTTATCATTTCATCTTATTGGTAATCTAATTTTTAAGTTTGGATTAGTACTTTTAGATTTTTGTTTTGATTTTTTTTTTGTTCATATCGATGCTTTGGATGTCATTATATTAGGATCAATTACCTTGATTTTTTATTTTTGTATTTTTAAAACATTTAGGGTGTGTTTGGTTCGCACATGGGAATCGGAATCAAAATGGATATCAAATACTTGGTATTGGTAATGGATTTTGGTGAAAATATTTAACATTTTTGGTAGTAGGGTGGAACAAGAATGGTTATTAATAGTAGTGCTTGGGAATGAATAAGGGAATGAAACCCTTATTTTATTTGGGTATGAGTTTTTCAATTGATGAGGTATTCGAAACTCATAGTAGTGTTCTAAAAACCTATTAACCAGACAATAACAATCACTTTCATACTCATTCCTATGGGCAAAACCCATCAACCAAACACATCCCATTATAGAGTCATACACAACCAAACGTCAATATTGGTAAGCATTCCAATTCCACACTAGCTACTACCAAGCATGCAAAATACTTTCACCAAAACCCATTACTATTACCAAGTATTTGATTCTCATTTCGATTCTGATTTCGGTTTGCGAACCCTTAGTAATTACAAAACTCATTACCGTTTTACACCCATACTTTTGAACAATGACATAAAATAAAATAAATAAATAAATTATTGTCCAAGCATTAAATGAATTAATACATACATACATACATTTATATATATATATATATATATATATATATATATAATTTGATTCCAATTCATATTTAATACCAAACAAAGTGGCTCATTCTTATAAAACTGGTTACAATTACCAAGTATTTAATTTGATTCTCATTATCATTCCGATTTCAATGTTTGAACTAAACGCGCCATAAACTTCTACTCTTGAATTAACTTTTGTAGTGAAATTAGGGTATTGACTTGATTATCATATCATTTATCATTTTATTTGAACCAAATGCACCCTAAACTTCCACTCTTAAATTGACTTTTATAGTGAAATTAGGATATTGACTTGATTATCATATCATTTATCATTTTATCATTTTATTTGAACCAAACACACCCTAAACTTCACTGTTGAATTGATTTTTGTAGTGAAATTAAAGTATTGACCTGATCATTTATCATTTTACTTGACACAATCCTGATCGACCAGCTTCATGCCCTTATTACATGGAATGGAAGTTCGATTTTGAATTAGATCTCAAATTGAAAATCTTTGTTTTTTTTTTTTTTTGGGTGCCCACTTGTTTTATTTTGGTTGATACATTTTTTACTTTTTTTCTTTTGAAACCTTTAATAGATGAGTTTGCTGTTTATGATTGATTCTGATATAGTTACAGTTTTAATATTTACACATTATTATACGAGTTCATTATCTAATTTACAAAAGATCAATACATAAACGAAATATGAAATATCAAAAACTTAGTCGTAATATTTATTAAAGGTTTAATGCAAAGTGTTCACAAGTTTAATATATACATGCATAGTTGCATACTATTTACAAATTCAATATGAAGTAGCTGTTAAAATGCAATAAAAAATTGAGAATGTTTTTTCTTTTTCAATAATAAAGAAAAAAATTAGATATAGAAAAATATGATACTTTTACTACATGAGCAGGGACAAAGTTGAAAATATTGTTAAATAGGAAAAAAAATAATACATATTTTAAAACGCAATAAAAATAAATATGAAGTATAATTAATTAGAGGCAAGCACTTTGTGCTTAGATGACAAATAGTGACTTTTTTTATATGAGAGGTCATGAAATCAAATCTTAATGGGGGCAATGTTAACTCATTGTGCAGATGAATAGAAACTACAATGTAATATATAGTCAGTAGTACTCAAATAAATGAGAAAATTACCGATTTGGTCCCTCGACTATGAGGATTTCACCAATTTGGTCTTCGACTACCAAAATTACTCAATTTGGTCCTCGACTATGACATTTTTACCTGATTTGGTCCTACGTGTTATTTGCAGGTCAAACCTAAAGAGAAATTTTGGAATTTTAAAAAGGTATCTTCCTTCTTCTTTATTAAATCTAAGTCGTTTGTTTTATATAGATAGGTTATTTGTTTTCGATAGCAGTCGCAACTTCAATATGCAACCAAAGTGCCGTGAATCATCTTCATCTACCTATAATAATCGAATGATGTTCAAAAATTTGCTGCCTTGTACCAACATCATTTTCATCCAGCTATAAGCATCTCCATTTTCGAACATCATTCGATTCTTATAGTTGGATGAAGATGATTCACTGCACTTTGGTTGCATATTGAAGTTGCGACTGCTATCGAAAACAAATAACTTATCTATATAAAACAAACGACTTATATTTAGGGAAAAAGAAGGAAGATACTTAGCTTTTTTTAAATCCCAAAATTACCTTTTAGGTTTGACCGGCAAATAACATTTAGGACCAAATCAGGTAAAAATGTCATAGTCGGAGACCAAATTGAGTAATTTTGATAATCGAAGACCAAATTAGTAAAATCCTCATAGTCGAGGGATCAAATCGGTAATTTTCTCTCAAATAAATAAACAAAATTATTCAATTAATAAAACAGATTATAACGCATTATTTGCACCATTGCTCTCCTCCCCCGACATCAGTGTGTTATGAGTTATTATTGTCGACTGTCGAGTCATGTATTTTGTCATGCCATATTAACATGTCATATATCTTGCCACATCATTCTTGTCCATTGCATGCACATCATCGTTGCCAAGACTAGCAGGGCTCATACTATAATTTGGGCCTAACTAGTAGCTAGAGCTAGGTAATGAGTAGCAATTGTAATACTATGGATGAGGTCCAATTTACATGGTGGACCTTCATTCAAAAATTATATATCTGCATTTAATTTATTATGTGTATTTAATTAATAAATTATATAATTTAAAAAAATTAATAAATTATATGTCTATAAATAAATTAATAACATATAATTTACTAACTATAATGTGTATGTAAATAAATTGAAAGCACATAATTTGGTAATTACAAACACATATTATGTACCTTAGCGTTAACATATTATACATATTATGAGTTTGTAGTTAACATATTATTGTGTCTTTAATTTATTTATCGACATATAATCAATTAATGCAGACACATAATATGTTAACTATAGGCATACCATTTGCTTTCCCAAATCTTATAGTAAAAAAATGTCTATTTCATTTGAGTTGCTAAGCTACAGAATTGAGAGAGAGAGAGAGGGAAAAAAAAAGGTTAAATGAGGGACGGAACGAATAAGGATTGAGTGGAGGTGAAGAAGATTCTAAAATTAACCAATAGACAAAGCCGCAGACGTTGGCGGGCTTTATATATAGATGGAGGGAGTTATGAGGGTTCTCCAAGAGTGTAAGAATCAGGTAGGCCATTAGAGCTGTGTGAATTTGCTTCTTTCTTTCTTTCTTTTGCTTTCTTCCCCCTTCTGTATGATCCCCGCTTCTTGAGATCCCTTTCTGTCATCGTCTGTCTTTCAAAATCCTAAACAATTTAAGATTTCTAAAAGGGTTTCCTTGTTTTTTTATTGATTTTCGGAAATCTTTATTAAAGAGTGATCTTTTTGAAAGCCAGGTGGTTCAGAATAGAGATCCAGGTTTTGGTTTTTCTTTTTCTTTGATCAGAACAACCAGGAGGTCTATTTTTATATCCTTTCTGGTCGGTTTTGGTTCTTGGTTTTCTTCTTTACTTGTACTCGGATCGGTGTGTGTAAGTTATATTTTCTGCTTTAATTTTCACTGCAGTTAGTTTTTGTGTGTTAATATCTGTTTGGAAGCCATGGCAGCAGCTATAGATGTATACAGTAGCAGCAGTCCTGTATTTGCAGATCCCTTTAGTGAAGAACTCATGCTAGCACTTCAACCTTTTATGAATTATGCTTCTTCTTCTTCTTCTTCTTCTTCTTCTTCTTCTTCTTCTTCTTCTTCTTCTTCTTATTACTCTCTTGAGTCTTGTTTCACCGCAGAGCCCAATGTGTTTCCTGGTTCCGTTCCAATTCCTTCCGCAAACCGAGCATTTTCCGATGGGTTTGCGAGTGTGGGTTTTGAACAATCAGGTCCGATTGGGCTGAACGGCCTTTCTCCATCTCATATTCTTGAAATCCAAACTCAAATTGAACTCCAACATCAACAGCAGAAAGAGGCTTTAGCTGCTCTGTCATCATCTTCTTCCCCTGTTTTTACTCTGTTTCAGAATCAGCAGAAATCCCCCCCTTTGGGAACGAAACCAGTCCCGATGAAGCAGAAGCCGGGGAAGCTTTACCGGGGGGTGAGACAGCGGCATTGGGGGAAATGGGTAGCCGAAATCCGGCTGCCGAAGAACAGAACCAGGCTCTGGCTAGGAACCTTCGACACGGCGGAAGAAGCCGCCATGGCTCACGATAAGGCGGCTTACAAGCTGAGAGGAGAGAATGCGAGGCTGAATTTCCCACACTTTCTCAGCCACGACCACGGCGTCGAAGGGTTCAAGCCGCTGCACTCCTCGGTTGTCGCAAAGCTGGAAGCCATTTGCCAGAGCTTGACTCATAATAATGACAACTCCAAGTCCCATGAACAACAGAGGAATTCCGAGGAGCCCTGTTTTGGCTCCGGCGCTGCCGAGAATGCTGTGAACGTTAAAACAGAGTCCTCCGGTGTCGGAGCGGCATCTTCGCCGGAATCTGAGATCACGTTCTTGGAATGGGAGAATATCATCCTGGACAAGTATCCGTCAGCGGAGATTGATTGGGCAGCCCTGTGATTCGCCGGAATCTGCAATTTGATTTTAGACATGCGCAGATAGAGATCAATCAACTCAAATCCAACTTGTATAATAATAATTACTCCGTATAATAATTATTATGAAGGGAAAATGACACTTTTTTCCCCTGAGTTATATACTTATAGTATTTTTTCCCCCTCAATTATTTAAGTGGCTCTTTTCCCCCCTAAAATGTTAAATGGACATATTTACCCTTAAAATAAATATTTAAAATAAATATTTCATTTATTTTTCTTCTCCAACAAATTATTACTATAATTTGGTTCAAACCAAACAGATACTATAGCAACCAAACCAAAATATTTCAATTACAATTTAGAATCAAAACGCGATATTTAGAGTTTATTAAAATCGCAAATCGAAATGGTCGGTTCATGTTCCGAACTGAAAAAATAAAATACATTTATTGTTGAATTTAGACTATTTTAAAATAAAATTTAAAATAAAGACGGTTCAAAATCGCGAACCGGATCCGGAACCGCCGGTTCACGGTTCATGATCCAGTTTTTTTGGTTCATAAATTTAATAAATTGAAATCTAAATATTGGATTCTAGATCTGAATCATATCCGAAAACTTTTAATTCGATTGCTATAGTGTCCGGTTCAGTTCGAACCGAACCGTGGTCATTGCTACATATACACAATAATTTGTTGGAGAAATAAAATAAATAAAATGTTTACTTTAAGGGTAGAAATGTCAATTTAATATATCAAGGGGGAAAAACCACCACTTTTAAAATAATTGAGGGGGTTAATGTGCTTACATAAATAATTGATAGGGAAAAAGTGCTATAAGTATATAACTTAGGGGGAAAAAGTGCCATTTTCCCTATTATGAATAATAATGTAGTATTAGAGCATGCATGTCATATGTTATATGTAGTCTTGTAATATAATGTACTTCCTTCTTGGTCAGGCTACTGTTTTTCCTAGGCATGATCAAAGGAAGATTTTGTAATTTTGCTTTTGTACCTCTTCTTCCAAAAATTGAACGTCCAACTCTAAAGGTCCCTCACACTTGGACTGATAGAATATTTGGCATGATTTGTATCACGATGACTCAATAGTTTACAGACAAGACATTTAGGAGGATCTTTTCTTGGTTTTGTACCTCTGATCCATGTTTTGGAAGCTACACACTACTACCCTAAACCTTGGACTATACCATTGAAAAAGCTACAAATAGATAAACAACTAGTTTAACTGATTAACCAATCGTTTTAATAATTTACTTCTCCCGCAATGGCAAGATTAGGTCATACAAACACATCCCACGAAAGTAACATCTAAGAGACCTTAGAGGCTAAGATAGAATCTTATTGAAATGAGTTTGTTCCATTTTTTGTCTACGGTTATTATATCGTTTTCACATTTGGTCACTGATTATTAATGTTTTGCACATTTAGTCTCAAAACTTTTAAAACCTTGCCATATTTGGTTTTCTGACCTAATTTATGGTCTTGGTGACCATTTTTTTTTTTAATTTTTTTAGTTTAAAAATGTTGTAAAAAATGACAATTTTGTAATTTAAGATTAGTCACTTGATTACCATGCACTCATGTTCAACAACATAGATATACAAATTTGATCACCCGTGACCAGAAATAAGGCCAGAGGATAGCAAGGTTTTAAAAGTCGTGGAATCAAATATTAAAAAAATAATAGTTGGGGACCAAATATAGAAATGATCTAATAGTCATAGGACCAAAAGTGAAAAAAAATCACTATTGAAAAACTAAAAACTCCAAGGTCATGAAGACAATATTTCATTTTAATAATTATTATTATAGCATTATCAAAATTAAGCATAGTTTTATGATGTGAATAAGTGAATTAATGTATGGTATATTTTTCTAGGGACCATAATAAGTCTTTAGGAATACACAGAATCCTCTGGGTAATAGCGCAGTTTCTGTCCATTCATGCAAAAGACAACTTTCATAATTCATACAGCCGAAAGGAAAGTGGCTGTGTACGTAAATCCCATTCTCCTTCACACTCGCATCAAAAAATTAGTCTTCTCAAATCACCACGTTGTCTAGGGAGAATAATATAATTAGGTAACATTAGTAAAAGATTATTTGAGCAAGTTGCACATAGAATTTCGTTCCTTATCATGAGGAATCCATACACACACACAAATATATATATATATATATATATATATATATATATATATATATATATAGGGAAGGGTTCAGGTGCGAGATGACTTCCCGTGCGGTTGACGCACCTTAAGAACACAACCCACACACACCTAAAGTTTGATGCCGACGTACCTTAAGTACACAAATCACACACTTTAAGCACACAAATCATGCACCTTAAGAACACAAACACGCACCTAAGGTTTTAAAATGGCGCACTTTAAATTTCAATAACTTACGCACCTTAAGCATACAAATCACGCACCTTAAGAAGGAAAACAACGGACCTTAAGAAGGAAAACCACGCACCTTAAGGAAGGAAAACCTCGCACCTTAACAACCGCACAACCACACCTGAGAAGGTCAACCGCGCGGGAACCATATATATATATATATATATATATATATATATATATATATATATATATATATATATATATATATATATATATATATGGGTGAAGTTTGGGAATAATGATACGGGATCGTGTCTTATTACCTGCGTCAGTGTGGGAGCAACTTCTCAAAGTAATTGAGGGGGACTCCTTATGCACAGTAAACAAATATCTAATCTCTGTGTTCAATTGAGTTACCATGATTTACATCCTCTCAAGTGTTCTGTCGGATTGGGACGTGGGGCTCTTGAGGTTTGGGAACAATATATAATCAGCGTTACGTTGGTGTTGAAGGAGTGGTCTTTTCAAAGAGCATTAAATTAAATTATGTAAGAGATGCCAAAAAGCAGTGCGAGTGGAATGGCATAAGAGGGCAGGAGGCAACATCGTCGTCTTCTTCTTCTTCTAAAAGTATTATTATTCTTTGGGGGTGAAGAAAGGTCAAGAAACAACACCCTTTACATGCTTCCATAGGATGCCATGGAATTTGCTTTATAGATTCCTCCTGGGTGTACAAGTGTCAAGAATCCTAAAAAGATTCTTCTGCCACTCGCCTAAGTTCCTCTACACCGCATTTCAACTAACCAACACTTTCATGTCACTCGACTCCTGCGGCAGGTCACACGTTGATACTTGATATTAAGATGATGTTCGCAATAACAATACAAACTTGTAACTTTTGAGTATGACAATTATTTTTCACTCATTTAACTATTTTTTTCGATCAATGTTGATTTTTGAATTTTTGTAGTTTTGTTCTTGTAAATAAATGAGATCCTATCAAAAATATAAGTGCATGCAATCTTTAAAATCAAGCATAAGAATCCTAGCTATTAAAACTATTTCCAAAATCGAAACAAACAGAAACATTAAAAAAAACATCTAAAAACTTGCAATGGGGCAAATCGATTGACCCGCATTGACACCCTATGTATGCACCAAAAATAATAATAAAATTGTTTTTAGTTTGATTTGACCTAAAAATGACTGATCTCTCTCTCTTTCTTTTTTTTTTTTTTTTTTTTTTTTTTTTTTTTTTTTTTTTTTTAAAGAAAAAAAAAGGTTTGTATGTTAAAAATTCAGTGTACTATTTATTATTTATCTATTCAAATTAGTACCTCATATTGATTAAAGAGTTAATACCTAAAATGGTCCCTCGATTATGTCATAATTATCAATTTGGTCCTCAACTATCATTCTTACCCAATTAAGTCCTCAACTATGTAACTTTTACTCAATTAAGTCCTCAACTATACAATTCTTACCCAATTTAGTCCTCAACTATACAATTCTTACCCAATTTAGTCCTCTGTATTAATTTGACTGTTTGTTGACTGTCAAAAGTCGGGATAAAATTATAATTTTACAAGATTTCTCCTTCCTCTCCATTTAGCAGCGCCAAACCATGCAGCAATACACTCCGATCAGATTTTGATCGTCAAAAAATCGTTGAAAATCAAATTCATGGGCTATCCGATGTATAACCACTACTTCGATACTGACAGGTTTAGAACCCAACCGGAGCTTATTGCTACATGGTTTGGCGCTGCTAAATGAGGAGGAAGGAGAAAACTTGTAAAATTACAACTTTATTTCCACTTTTGACAGTCAACAAACAGTCAAATTGACAAAGGACTAAATTGGGTAAAAATTGTATAGTTGAGGACTTAATTGGGTAAGAATGATAGTCGAGGACTAAATTAGTAATTACGACATAGTCGATGGACTATTTTGGGTATTAACTCTTGATTAAATCCGTATGGACTGATCGATTGGGTGTTATCCCAACACTTAGCACTATGTTTGTTTGAATGTTTTTACAATATTTTAAGGATGTAGAAAGCAATAATTAAATTGAATGATATCTTAAATAGGTACTCAATTTATTTTAAGTTGAAGGATCAAATAGTTAGGTTATCTACTACTTACAAATGCTCAATTAATTTATTGGTCTAAAATAAGAGTTAATTTGATACATAAATTTTCTAAAATTCTTACATTTACTAATTTTATCAGGTTCCATCAAGTTGCCAATGGATATAAATTAAGCTGACATGAAAATTTAATTATAAAAAAAAAATAAAATTGTTGACATGAAATGTATTAAGGCTATAAATTAAAACCAAGCAAACCATATTAATATGTTTTTCATCTTCGACTTCTTTCTTCAGTTTTGTCTTCTCAAATCCATCTTCGACTTCTTTCTCAACTTCATCATCTCAAAATTGTATCAGCTTCGCTCGTCTTCTTGGTTTGAAATGTCTTCTTCTTTGGCGTCATCAGGTGCACAAAACAACTTAAAGTGTGAGCATGCGATGTACTGTATGTCATTGTGGATTTAAAGCCCCAATTTGCAGAACTCACATTTCTGGGAAGAAATTTTTTTGTTGTCAAAGATGGAATGTGTGAATATGTATATTGTTTTTATATTGGTATAATTTTTAGAATGAGAACAAAATAAGAATGATGCATTTGTAATAGAAGTTCTTGTTTTAGTCATCTCAGGTGGAATTGGAGTGATGCTACACCACCAAAAGTGAAAAATCTAATTTCCGGTGGATTGAAGCAATTCCACCGAAATATGAAATTATATTATAATTAGTGAAATTGGAGGCACCGAAAAGTGAAATATCAACTTTTTAATAGGTTAAAGCCATGTCAAGAAAAATATTATTTTGTTAGATGTCATGTAAAAAATAATAATAACCACATCAGTTTAATCGGATGTCATATCATCAAAACCGGATAGAACTTGAAAAAATGATAAATGCAAAAATTTTAGAAAGTTTATGTATCAAATTAGCTTTTATTTTAGATCAATGAGTTAATTAAGTACATACTTGTGAGTAGTAATAAGCATATTTGACCCTTCTGCTTTATTTTACAATCATGGAAGACAAAAAGTTGGGGCATGTTTTACATACGTTTGAACCCAAACTCTATAAGATCCTCATTGTTCTTTGTCCTAAAAATTAGTAGACCAGAGATGATAATTAAATTATAAATGTGCATTAACTAGCTCACAACAAGTCAAATTTATACTTTTTTTTTTTTTGATAAGATTTGAACTGTGTATCATATAGCTGCTAGTAAAGAAAATAGTTAATACCAGTTGGGGTCTTCCGAGTATAGTAACATTATCACGTTTAGTCTTAAACTTTCAATTTAACTACTCATAATCCTTCAACTTTCAAATTTAATCAGATGTGGTCTTTCCGTTAGTTTAAGTAAGCGCAAAGTTAAGACCAGGGCTGATTAAAATTTTAAAAGTTAAAAGGACCATGAATGATTAACTTGGAAGTTGAAGGACAAGGGTAGTTAACTTTAAAAGTTCAAAGATCACAATGAGTTAAATTGAAAGTTTAGAGTAAACGTAGCAACGTCATTATATTCGGAATACCCCAGTTGATATTAACTCTAAAGAAAAATTTATAAACATTATTTTAGGTGGATTTACTAGTTAGCTAAGTTTTCTGCCTTTCCAGTTAATTCCACTAGGACAAGACATGATAAAGTTTCGAAAACTCAAGTTATCATCAACGTCACTTTCATCTCCCCACTAAGATAAGTGCATTCTTGGGATGAGAATATAAGATTGGAAGGAAGAGGGAGTAGTGTAATGCATTTCACATTACACATTATGAGAAATTCTCACAAATACTACTTTATCATCATTAAGGTCTAATTTGTTCTAACGTCCCATGCAATGTCAAGAATTTTTTTTTTCTTTTAAATTTGAGATGTTGAAAAAATTATTATTATAACACACTCAAAAACTATATGCACGGACATTAAACTACGAAAACCTATGTCTACGTCACACACATTTTTTTTTTTTTTTTTTAATTATATTGTTTCCTTTTTGAAGTGACAGAGTTATATAAGTGTTTGTTTCCCAATATACAATGATTAACACTATAAAACTATGCATTTTAATGTACGACGAATCCAACATAAGTCAAAACACTTATCATAATTGAAAATTGAAGGGACTGGATTTACTTTTTGCTGGTTCGAACAAATGTGTTAGGTTGCCTAGTGTAAATGAACTACTTTATTTAGTTCAAACCAATCAAGTTTACCTCAATCACCATGGAAGAAGAGGATGATCTTATCTTCCTTGTTATTGCTTTTCCTCATGTTGGTTAGAGATGACTTGTTCTTCTTCTTTGGTGATTTGCAATAAGAAGATTTGTGATCTATCTTTCCATAGTTTAAACATTTTCATGAAACTTGTTATTGGAAACACTATCTTTAGAATTAAATTTTTGTCTATCTTTTTTTTGGTGTTATTAGAGTTTTTGTTGTGCTCCATTACGTTAGCCTTAGCGCCACTATAGATGAGATTTTTTCTATCACTTTTCATGTTGTCCTCCTCAATTTTAAGTCATAGGATCAACTATTCCTAATTACGGTGTTCGCCCCTCCCCTGCGACAGCGTTGAGCTCTGGTTCCCCTATCGGCGAAGGTTGAATTGGGGACATTGTTTTCTTCTAGTTTCCTGCTCCATGCTTCTAGTCTTATATTCTAATATGAAATTTCCCGCTACGAAGAATGGAATTTCTGGACTTGAAGGATGGAACCGAAAGTCGAAGACTTGAAATTTTATCTAGTCTTCGTGATGTGAGCCTAATTGTACATGTTTCTAGTATTGGTTTGAATCTATTTGTTGAGTTTAAGTTCAATGAAAATGTTACTTTAACTGCCCCTATTCCCTTGTTTTCTTATTAAAAATTGGTTGTACACTTGTTTTGAATATTTTACGGTGTTTGTTAGTGTTTTGGAACTACTGTAGGTCAATCGCAAAAACAAGAAAAGTTCTAGGACGAGTTGGGAGCCGAAATGGACTAGAGGATGCTAACACAGGAGATTCGACGCGTCGAGCCCATGGCTTCGACGCGTCCAAAAGTTACAGTAGGTTCGCGGTTTGAGTCCAGAAGACTCGACGCATTGAGAAGTGCCAGCCGTGAGCTCCAAGAATCGACGTCCGTTTTGATGCGTCAAGTCTCCGACTCGATGCGTTAAACATTTCCAATAAGGTCCGGAAGGTTGGGCGCCCCGGCTCGACGCGTCGAGAGGTCAACTCGGCAGCTTTCAAATTTCACGCAAAAATTTCCTATTTCGTTCCCAGCTTGGTTCCCACTAAAAAGCCCATCTTCCCTCAACCCTAAAGGACGAGATGCTGTGTTTTGGAGACAAGAAAGAGGGGAATCAAGAGCTACAAATTGTCTTGGGAAGGAAGAAAAAAAGTTAGGGAGATTTGGGAGAATCACTTGGTTTATTTTTTTTTTTTTTTTTTACTTTCTTTGATTCCTTGCAAACTCTTTATTATTGCTATGAATTCTATATTAGCCATGTGTGGCTAAGTTTCTTAGAGATTCTTGGGTGAAAGTGTTTATGAACCTATGTGTCTGTGTTCTCGGATTCTTTAATATATTAATATTTAGGTTTTATGCTTGTGTTGCAATTGTGATTTCATATTTGTTGATGCAAGTAATTAGTGGTCATAGTTACTCGTTTCATAGCTTTCTTTATGTTATAACGGGAGTTAGGCATAATTTAGGGTATACACAGTTGCACTTAACTATAACACCTTGAGAGAGTGAATATTGGTTAAGGAGTTTAATTCTTGATTATTGCACATCGGAAGATGGTAGTAGTTATTTGAAATTTATGATGAATGCTTGTTCTTATATTGTCGAGTGTTTATATCACGGGAGTGAATATTCACTTGTTTTCGGTTAGAGATTACGGGAGTAACTCTTTCAAATGTTTGGGGGTCGTTTACTTCATTCTTCTGTTTTTCCATTTCCAGTTTTCCATTTCTCCAGTTTTTCTTCTCCATTTCTCCATTTTTCTTCTCTATTTCTCCAATTTTTCATTTTTCCAGTTTTCTAATTTTCATTCGCTATTTCTCCATTTTTTCATTTTTCTAATAATAATAATAATAATAATACACCAATAAAAATCTTACACTAAATAATTTACAACCGATTACAAAACAACATACCCAATAATAACATATATACAAATACAAAAGTGAATTTTTTTAAGTAATAAGCATATATTTTTTATAAAAATAAATATTATTATCTGTAAAGGTATAAGAAATCTATATTCGAATTTTGTAATTGCAGCTAAAAATACAAAAGTGAAGAAATCATTGCAATAAAAATTATAGAAAAATTAATAATAATAATAATAATAATAATAATAATAATAAGAAAGAATTCGGAAAAAAAAGGAGGACGAAGGGAAGAAAGAAAGGGGGAATAATAATAATAATAATAATAATAATAATAATAATAATAATAATAATAATAATAATAATAATAATAATAATAATAATAATAATAATAATCAGAAAGAATTTGAAAAAAAAAAAAAAGAAAGGAGGGGAAAAACGAAGATAAGAAAGAAAGTGGGAATAATAATAATAATAATAATAATAATAATAATAATAATAATAATAATAATAATAATAATAATTAGAAAGAATTTGAAAAAAAAAAAAGAAAGGAGGGGAAAAACGAAGGTAAGAAAGAAAGTGAGAATAATAATAATAATAATAATAATAATAATAATATATTATTATTATTATTATTATTATTATTATTATTATTATTATTATTATTATTATTATTATTATTATTAAAAAAGAAGAAAGAATTCGAAAGAAATAAAAAAAAAAAAAGAGGGGAAAAAACGAAGGGAAGAAAGAAAGAAGCTGTGAAAATGAAACAAACGCAGGCAAGATTCAATCACAGGACCTCACGCCCAAATTCCACTGTTCACCCGTGTGTTCCATTCCTCCATTTGGAGAATAGTTATTTTCCTTTCTCCAAATTTCTATTAGAATTGGAAGAATGGAGATGAGATTGGATTTGGAAGAATAAATTTAGTAAACAAGTTCTCCAATTTTCATTTTTCCACTTCTTCAATTCTCCAATTTTCTGGAAAATTCTCTATTTTTCCAAGTTGGTAAACAACCCCTTGCATTCTCAAGAATCTCATTCTCTCTCTATTGTTTTCACAAACCTGCTACTTTGCTTTCTTTTTTTTTTTTTTTTTTTTTTTTTTTTTTTTTTAAATTATTTTAATCAACCCTCCATGTCTTTCGTTATGATTAGCTTCATAAGAATATATTAATAGCTAGTACTTAATATGCCCTACTTCCCTGTGGATCGATAACTCGTTACTCCGAGTAATTATTTGTTTGAGAAATATACTGCAACCACTTCGACACTAGCATGGCTCCATGTTCTTAACTTCTTATTGAACCTTATCATTCATAATTTGTTTAGTTGGTGAAGTTTCCATGTTCTTATTGAACCTTAGTTATATAAGCTATGTTTGTGAATGTTGATCTAACTTCTATGCGGCTTATTTTTTTTGAAGGTCAATCTTGCGATTGTATTAATGAATCAAAGTCGAAATAGCGTCAGGTGGGATAGCATCCCAGTACATAACTTGATCCTGTGTAAATGCTAACGTAGCTAAAGTATGCGCATGTAAATTAACCTGTCTAGAGATGTAATCCAAAGTAATACGATTAAATAAAGACATAAACGTTCTGCATTGGTCAATTGTGACCCCAACGTACGAATGGATCGGCGTGTGATGGCGTCGAATAATCGTAGCCAATTCCATGCAATCCGTGAGTAAACTTACTGATGTGTTGCTTCGTTCAAGTAGCCAGGATAGTGCTTCCTTGTATGCCTGGGCCTTCGCCATAAGTGGTGAAAAACAAACCGGTAACTTGCCATTCCTTGCTGCCACAAAAGAGCCATCTGGCGCTATTATTATCATGTCGTACGTAGCCTCGCCCGTGTCGTGCCTGAAACCCGCATCTACATAACACCGTAGACTGCCCTCCCCTGAACCGTTTAAGTGCTCCGATGCTGCTGCCGGCTCGGTTCGGCGGACATGGGCAGCGCCGTATGCCTGTAGTGCTACAGTGGCTGCTCTGGCTAATTGGGCAGGTCGCATCATTGATCCCTTCCAGACAGCTGAATTCCGAGTTCTCCAAATATAATATAATATTGCTACCATTAACCGGGTCTGCTCCTCTGTTAAGACCGCCATAGCCCCTTTTAGCCATGTTGTAAAAGAGTCTGCAATAATATTAATAACAGGCAATTGTGTTATATTCCAAACAAGTCTAGAATGTTCACAAAGTACTAAAGCATGTAACACATCTTCATGATCTAAACCACACATTGGGCATGTTGGTTCCACCTCCACCCTTTTAAATATCAAGTTTAGGGTTGTTGGCAAAATGTCACATATGGCTCTCCACAAGAAAGTTTTCCACTTGGGGGGACTTTTATTTTCCACATTGCAACCCATTTATCAAAATCTGCTGGATTATTCTCATAATCACCCACAATATGCCTATAGGCATTCTTTACTGTATATATCCCCTTGGGGTCACTCATCCAATACCATGAGTCCTCATACTCAGGACTCACAGGGATCATATTTATTCGCTCCACATCTTCAGGAATAAATAAGTCAGACAAAATATGTGGATCCCAGGTATGAGTCTGTAAATCAATTAATCCTGCAACTCGCGCTTCTCTCAATTGCTGTGGCATTTCTGTTTGAATCAATGGGCTAGGATTATCTCGTAACCACGGATGTCCCCATATTAAAGTTGTCTGCCCATTCCCAATTCTCCTTCGCACCCCTGAGACTACCATTGCATGAGCTGCCATTATACTTCTCCAACAGTAACTTGGGCAATTACCAATAGTTGCATCTGTAAAACTGGTTGTGGGATAATACCTTGCCTTATAAACTTTAGCCACAAGTGATCCTGGGTCCGTTAAAAAATGCCATGCCTGTTTACCCAGCATAGCTAGATTAAAAGCCCTTAGTTCTTTAAAACCCATACCACCATACTTCTTTGGTATGCACAACCTGTCCCATGCCTTCCAATGTATTCCCCTTTCTCTTCCATTCCCCCACCAATATTTATTCATAGTTCGCTCAATTGACTGACAAACTGTCCCAGGTAACAGGAAAACACTCATTGAATAGGTAGGCATAGATTGCGCTACACTTTTCAATAACACTTCCTTACCAGCCTGAGAAAGTAACTTTTTACTCCACGAGCCAATTCGTTGCCTGATCTTTTCCTCCACATACGAAAAAACAGCTCTGTTATTTCTCCCTACAAAGGAAGGTAGGCCCAAATATTTTCCAAAATTGGGTGCTTGCACCACCCCCAGACAATCCGCTATCTGCATCCAGTCAGCCTCCTGGGTATTTCTGCTAAAACATATATTAGATTTATTATAATTCACCACCTGGCCTGACAATTTCTCATACCTTTCAAGGCACTGCCTTATAACTCCCGTCTCCTGGATATTTGCTTTAAAAAATAGGAGACTATCATCTGCAAAAAATAGGTGCGATACAGGTGGCGCTCCCCTTGCAACTCTGCACCCATGTATTGAGCCTGCCAACTGTTCATACTGTAATATCATCCAGAGAGCCTCTGCACAAATAATAAATAAATACGGGGAGAGAGGGTCTCCCTGCCTGAGTCCCCTGGTTGGTTTTACATGCCCCCCTGCTATACCATTGACCATTACAGTATAATTAACAGTCGTTACACACAGCATAATGAGCTTTATCCACTTCTCACTAAAACCCATAACAGTCAGCATTTTTTCAAGAAAATTCCACTCCATTCTGTCATAGGCTTTTGACATATCTAACTTCAAAGCACTCCACCCCACTCTACCACACTGCTTTCTCTTCAGATAATGCCCCACCTCTGCTGCTACTAGAATGTTGTCAGTGATTAGCCTTCCCGGGATAAAAGCACTCTGGGATTCTGATATTAATCCTCCCATTAGTGTTTTCATCCTATTTGCTATCATCTTGGCCATAACTCTGTAAATGACATTACTTAACGCAATCGACCTTAAATCTGCAACTGTCTCAGGCATCTCTTTCTTCGGTATCAAAACAATGTTAGTATCATTCAATCCCTCAGGGAATACACAGGAATTCAAAGCATTCGTTATAAAGCCAGATACATCTCCTCCCACTATCTCCCAAAACTGCTGGTAAAAACCCGGGTTTAAACCATCCGGACCCGGTGCCTTATCCGGATACATTGCAAAGAGAGCCTCTTTAACCTCATTATTTTCAAAAGGGCGGTCAAGCATCACATTCTGTTCTAACGTTACTCGTGGGGCTAGGACCCCAAAAAGTGGATCATCACAACTCAATCCACTAGAGGCAAAAATATTGTCAAAGTAATTTTGTATAGCTGCATGCATATCATCCCCCTCCACCCAATTACCAGCATTACATTTAATACTAGAAATAAAATTCTTTTTCCTACGTGCAGAGGCATACCTGTGATAAAATTTTGTATTCGCATCAGCCCCGCGTAGCCAGTGCTGCTTAGCTCGCTGCCTCCAGAACACATCCTCCTAGGCCTCGATTCGTTTCAGGGAATTCTCAATCTGTTGGTACTCAGCTAGCGCTACCAAATCTCGCCTATTTTGTATGGCATCCTGTCTCTGCTGTAGTTGGTTAATTCGTTTCCCGAATTTATGAAACTGGTCTCCCCCCTACCGCATTAATTTTTCTCCACACAACTGCTGGCAATGCAGCAATCCCTCCGTCTTCCCCTCCTGCCAGGCCGTTTCTACTACCTCTTTGCACCCCTCATCTAATAGCCAAGCCATTTCAAACCTGAATCCCCGCGGCCCCCTTCCCCTCGACATGCAGATCGCATTAATACTGAGGAAAAGGATCGAGTGGTCCGAGGCCCGGGTTCGAATATTCTCCAACCATGCATTCTCATTGAGCAGACCCCAATCATTCGTTATTAAAGCCTTATCCAACCTTTTCTCTATCCAATTCGGCGTCCCCTTTCCCTTCTGCCACGTAAACTGGTGGCCTCTCATTGGCATTTGCATCAAACCACAGTCATCCACAGCATCTCCGAAACCCCGTAACAGACTGTTAGGATACGGATTTCCCCCCTTCTTCTCATGCTGATATAGCAGATTATTAAAATCTCCTATCACCACCCAGGGCAATAAGGATCTAGTCTTCAGAGTACCAAGCAAATCCCATGTCTCCTCCCGCCTACCACGCTCGGGGATACCATAGATACATGTCATGCGCCATAACTTATTAAACAAGCTTACTTCCACATCAATATGACTCTGCGAGTAAGTTAAAAGCCTCACCGTATTATTCTTCTTCCATAAAAGCGCCATTCCTCCACTCAAACCATCGTTATCAACATAAAACAAACCTTCATACCCAAGCGTAACCCGGATCCGTTCTGCATGTATCCGTGGTACCTTGGTCTCCATCAAGAACACAAAATCCGGCTTCTTACTGGACGCTAGGCCCACAATCTGTCGAACTGTGCGTGGATTGCCCAAGCCACGACAGTTCCAGCTCAAAGTACTCATGATGATGGGCGGGGCTGAACACCAGCTCCCGCCATGGACAAGTTTTTTGAAACAGCCGCAATTGTTACCTCATCGTTTCCACTATCTTCTCCCACCCTCCGTCCCATGCCTACGACGCTTTGCCGTAGCCACCACCACCTCATCATCAGACATACTCGTGGGTGTGACACCCCCACTTCCCTGTCCCCCATCTACCACACGTAGCTTGACTCCCAGTGGTCGTAGTTTCCCGCCAACCGGAACAAGCCAGCTATCCCCAACCGCTCTAGGAGCGCTCCGGGATCCACCAGCTCGCATATCCGGGCCGTACAGGTACCTTTCCACCGGAATTGTAGCCTCCCTAGCGTGTATCCAGAAAGTATGCAAGTGACCCATACAACCACAAAAGTAGCAAAACTTATGCAGCCGTTCATATCTAAAATTTACCCATGCTGTAGTCCCATCTCTCTTCATCAACCTCATCCTTCTTCTAAGTGGCTTACCAACCGAGAGTGACACCCGAATACGGTGAAACGTTAGCCATGGCGCCCCTTCAAATCGGTCATCATGTTTAACAAAAGAGCCCAAAAAATTCCCTGCCTGTTCCAGAATTGCATGCGACGTGTATCCCTTTGGCATATCATGCAACTGTACCCACATGTCAATCATATCCAACTCTACATCCACATGATTTACCCCATCCAACACCTCTCGACACACAAGAGCATTATTCTCAAAAGCCCAGGGTCCCCCATTCAGCACGTATTCCATATCCGTCTTATGGAAAAACACAAATAAGAACAAACCCCTTTGAATCTCCGTTACCTGTACTCCACGTACCGGTTGCCAAACAGACGCCAGAACCTGCCTCATAAAGTCTAGTTTTATCATCTTCTGCGTCAAAAACCGCCCGACAATCCTCCAAGTCTCCTCCTCCTCCTCCCCATCACCCTCTACCACCGCATCCCCACCTTCCGGCATAAACACCGCCCCCTCCTCCTCCATCAACGCCATCTCCGCCCATCTATCCGTCAACTCCGCCACACCCCCCACTACCCCTTGCTGGCGTGTAATTCCCCCCTCCCCCCTCCCATGCTGATCCATACTTCCTCTATTCCCTCCTCTACCCATACTGCCGACATCCCCTCCATTCAAACTGCCCACGCCACCCCCATGCACACCGCCTAGACCACCTGCCAACTGCCCTCCCCCACGCCTTAAGCCACTGCCACGTTCCCCCCTCCCTCCACCTTCTCGTAATTCTTCTGTCGGCTGGGACCTTCCATTCGCACCAAAATCCCTTACTTCTTGCGCCCAGCCAGCAGTTCGCCTATCCTCCATGTTCCGACGCAAATCAACACCTTTCGACAAACCCCTATCACGCGTTTGTTCCATCTCAGCCAGCCTCTCATCACGTTGGTTGACCTCGCCATCCATAACAACATCATCGGCCATCTCTCAGGGAGGAAAAGAACAAAATTTGTCTGAAAACCTAGGAAAACCCTAGTAGGTCTGCAAAAACCCTAGAGAGAATCTAGAGAGCCTATGCGGCTTATTGATTAACTTGTTTCATTGAACTTGTTGATTGAATTTGAAAGTTCATTAATCAATTGTTAAATTGTTAATAATTATTGTTTTAACTTGGGATTTTTGTTTTGCAAATATTAACTATACAAATTGATGATTCTTTCATCTTGTCAACAAAACACTACAATATAATGTTTACAAGTGAGCCAATTGAAGAGTCGATTGGGCAAAAGAAGAAACGCTCAAGCACTACACTTCCACTAAAACTAATTGCTCCAAGTCTGAGGTATGGACTCACTTTACAAGGTTAGAGAACAACAAGAATAAGTGTACATGTAATTATTATGGTAAAAAATTTAAGTGTCCAACAACTAGTGGCACTAGTGATCTAACAACCCATAATCAAAGATGTACTGTATTTAAGAAACATCCTGAGAGTGAAACTAAAAAAACTCTAACACTAGATGTGTGAGAATAATAATTAATTCTGAGAAGAATATTGATATTGAATAGCTTAGCTACGCAAATTACATGAAGGAGCTATTTATATGGATATAAATAGTCCTAGTTAGATAAGGAGTGATAAAAGGGATATTTATAATAATACAGAGAGAGGGAGAATGGATTCTAGTGTGATTAGAATACAGAGTCACTACAAGAATGAAGACATTTAGTAACAAATCTTTGTGACACTTCGTAATTTAGTCACAAACAATATCCTTTTTGTGACCAAAAAAATAATTCGACACTATTGTGTGGGATAATTGTGATAACTTTTTTCTGTCACTAATAATATGGTAATTGTGATAAATAAGTATTTATTACGAATAAGTTGTCACTATTACTAGAATAATAGTGTCGTAACATACGTTGTCACTATTTGTTGTCACTAAATGTATGTGCATTTTGGCGGCATTATAATTATGGCGGGAACGAATGTAATTGTGATAAAATATAATGTGGACACAAATTTTTGTATTTTTTGTGACAAATAGTTGTTGGTCACTCTTGTTTATAATATTTGTGATAACTTTATTTGTCAATAAAAATACAATTGGTTAGTACCATTAGAAATGAGAAACAATTGTGAGAAAAAAATATTGTTGTCACTAATATTGTCATTTTTTTTTTGATGAAATTGTTCCAAATATTTGTGACGCTCTATAATTCCGTAACAAAGTTTACTAAATTGTGATAATAATTGTATTGATTTCAAGTTTTGTCACTAATTTATGATAATTGTGATGAGTAATTAATTGTTACAATTTTTGTAACACCCTCAATTTTCAGCATAATTTAAAACCATTAAAGCTTATGAAATAAAGGCAAAGTTATCATTAATACCCAAAACAGAGCGGAAGCTAAACATTAGTGTTGGGGTGCTATGCCACATCTAAGCTAGAGAACCTAGACACACAGGCTAAAACTAACTAAACAAAGCATAATCCATAATCATTATCCGAATACAAGCATAGCTCACAGGTCGTCTAACTAAGTTAATACTAACTAGGTCAGGAACCGCAACTCCTTCTAGCATGCTCTCGATCAACTAATCAGTACCTGAAAAACATACGGTATCACAATCGTTAGCGAATAATGCTAAGCAACCCACTCCCACCCATTGAGTACCATACATATAGATATAAGAAATCATTTTGAGACTTGGGAATACATAATATAGTCCTAAACAACTATAGCTTCAAAACCAGGAATAAGACTCAAGACACACCAACCGACTTGCCACAACAAGACACGTAAATACACAAGCAAGCAAGCTACAAGACAAGATAACATTACGACTCAACAAATCAAGAGTACACAACAAGACATGTCCATGTTCCAACCTTATACCAAGTTCCAAACTTTACGCCTCTCCAACCTTATAACAGTTCCAACCTGTACCTCGAGGCCACCCTACACACCACATCCTTATCCCTCCGGAGCATGTGTGACACCCCGGAAATTCATTCCCTAAAACCCGAATTAATTCCTTAATTAATTCCTTGTGGCTTTACAATTCTTATCCTAATTTCCCTTTGAAATTAGTTGAGAGACCTAGTTTGACCAAATCCCTTACTCTTTTAATTTGGTCAATGAGTACCTTGTGCTTTAACCCTTGTACCCTAGATTTTGTCTTTCTCCTAACAAGTTTTGGGAGGAAGGGGCCCTTTTGGTCATTTCACACAATGCTAGCATTAAAACCCTACCCTAACCAAGGAACCCAAATCATTTTTCAGGATTCCCCTTCTCTCTACATCTCTTTCTTGCTCCCTATTCCTCCTTCTCTCTAGGAAATCCTAGAGTTGATCTTCATAAGTTCTTCAAGAAATCCCAAGCCAAGATTCCAACTTTCTAACACTACAAGGCTAGGAATGGTAAGATCTGTCATTCCTTACCTTTTCCTTACAAGATTCCTCCATCTTTTCTCTAAATCTTTCTTCTACCTTGTGGGTTTTGGGAGTTTGTAGAAGATCTAGTGGTAGGTGAAGTGCTAGGTTGATCTAGAGGAGCTTTGGTCTTGCTTTGAGGTTGAAGAAGGTGTTTTTGGTCTACAAGAGGTAACCCATGCTACACAAAACCTATTTTCACTTGATAAGAATGATTATTGGCTTCTATGTGATATTCTTGATGTGTTTGAGTGATTGATGCATGATCTTGTGATAATGCATTTTTAGAGCTTGTATTTAGGGTTCTTAAATGCTTTTATTTGAGCTATTCATAGGTTCAAGTCATATCTTTGTTGTGTGGAAGATTTGGGGTCATTTGGACTTGAACTTGGCCTTGAAAGTGAATTTTCGCGAATGCTGATTTTTGGGCCCTGATGTACCCCGCGGGTACTACCACGGGTGGAGCCCTACCCGTGGCCCCACCCGCGGGGAACATATGTGGAGATTGCGGGGATTTGTTCCCCGTGATCCTTTCTTCTTGGTATTTGATGTTTTGACCTCCCGTTGTTGAATTTTTGAGCTTTTGCGAGTCTTCTTGATGTTTCGTATGTCTAGAACGATGTGTTAGGAATCCATGTTAGGATTTGGCGTCTTGAATCATGCTAAGGGTCCAACCTTGTGATTCGTTGGGCTAATATGAGTCTTGAAGGTTCGATGGAACCATTTTGGTTACCCGTTTGTTATGCATGCTAGTTTTGGTGTTATTAATGCTAGTATGTATTGTTTGTCCCTTTTCTATTAAGGATTGGCAACTCGTGTTGCCAACCATGTTGATATTGGATTGAGGTCCATTGTTTTTGTTGAGTATCGTTTCATGTCCTTCATTGAAACCCCTTGCTTAAATCCCTTGTTGTGATCCTGTGTGTATGATTATTCATTGGTTAAGCTATTGTTGAGCTTATCCTCTGTTGTACACACTTTGTGTGGAATCTAGGTGTTGTTGTATTTCTAGATTCCGTGTGTATTGACTCTTGTTGAGATGATGGATTGATGTGATGAGATGATTGAGCTGGTAAAGTGGACAGTGTGGGGACTTATGTGTGATTGCATCCGGTAGTGGGTTTAAAGCTCTGGATTGCCATTTGGATACTTTACTTGTGGGAAACTTGGAAACACATTCCAGTTGCCAGAGATGGTAGCTAACCCGTTGAGCTTGGAATCTCAATAGAGGGTGTATACACTTAAAGTTGCTAGCTCTGCTTCCATTGAGCTACGGTCCTTGTCATTGCGATGACACTATGCATGTGATCCGCGTCGTTGCGATGACTACGTGATACATGATTAGTGATTTGGAGCCCTCCACACTGATCCACTAGGAATCGAGCCGTGGTGCTGACTCCACGGTATATGACTTGGTGTGATGGTGTCCTATGTGGACTTGGAACTCGTTATGGTGTGAATCTGGCCTTCCATTGCTTAAGAGCATGTCTATTGTGAATCCTTCGTTGTGTGTCGCATGTTGTACCTTGTTGTTGAGCTTGTTGCTTGTGGTTCTATTGTTTTGTTGAGTATGTTGGTCTTTGACCTTTGTTGTGAGTGATTGATGAGTCTATTGATGTTTCTCTCTCTCGGCTTTAAAATGATATATACTGTATTCTCAGTTTCAAATGGTTTTGATTATATCTATGTATATTATGATACTTAACGCGTGTTGATGGGTTACCAACATTATTCGCTGACCAGGTGTTATCCCCTTATCTTTTATAGGTTGAGTAGCTTTGGAGAGCGCGCTTGTGGCCTATAGATAGATTAGATCTCTTCCTTTATTAGTTGTTGAGGCCTGTGAGCCTAAGAAGTTGAATTGTTAGACTACTTTAGTTGTAGTATGTGCCTGTGCACCTATGTTTGATATAAGTGTGGCATAGCACCTCCGTGTTTAGACGTTGCTTATGTTGCTTAATGATTAATGTTTAGCTTTGTCTCTTGTTTAAGCTTTTAAAATTTGTTGAAAATCGGGGGTGTTACAACATGTTCCCCGCCTACATGACCTCCTACACAACCGCCGAACTCATAGCATCTGTGATGCCTTTAAATCACACACCGGTACCGCAGTACCATCACACACAAGCACGCGCAGTGCATCAACCACCAATCATATCTTTTCCGCCAGTCACATATCTTTTCTTTTCACCATGGACAACACACACAAGCAAGACTCGACAATGACTTCATAAGGGGATAAACGGGGAAGGGTGCATCATGCACATTGACTCTCCACAACAAGCCCACAAGGCACATAAAGAGCACTATAGACCATACTCTGACACCACACGATACGAGTGATGCGTAGTATATTTGCAAACAAATAATACCCGGAGTATCGGGTAATCGATCCACAGGGAAGTGGTTGTATCAAGCACTAGTTACTAATTTATTCTTCAAAGCTAATCCAAACAATTGACTTGGATGATTGATTGCATAAAATAAATAAAATAAAGCAGAGATTCAGGGTTTTGAAAACAATGGAGAGAGACTGAGATTCCTGGGATTCAAGTGTTTATTCCCCTAGTGCCTAACCTAATGTAATATTAAATCTGGGTTCATACGAGTGTGAGGATGCAAAGTGGTATAGAGCTACTCTCGTAGTCACTAACACTGGTGAATATCTACTCTCGTGCGATAATCACCCAATAAAACAAAAACAAGCATCATAAATTCCTAACTACTACCATCCCTCGAACTGGCAATAATCAAGAATTAAATCTCCCTAATAAATTACCCTTTCCCAATATGCATAGGTGCAATTGTGTGTGCCCTAATTTATTCCTAACTCTCGTTCAGACATGAATATGGCTATGAAGCAAGTAATTCGGGCCCTAAACTACTAGCAACAAGAATGATAAACACAATTGCAACACAAGTATTAAACCTAAATAATAATATATTAAAGAAACTAAGAGCTCATGCACATAGGTTCATAAACACTTTTACCCAATAATCTCTAAAGATTTTAGCCAAGCATGACTAAATTAGAAAAAATAAATAAATAATTACAAATCATCAAAAGAGTACAAGAATGAACCAAACAATTCTCTCGAATCTCCCTAGTCTTCTTCTTGCTTTTCATGATAACTTGTGGCTCTTGATTTCTCCCTGTCTTGTCTCCATAGATCTCTGAATCCGTACTATGGTTGAGGAAGGTGAGATTTTATAGCTAGAAGCCCAGAAGCAATTCTGATTGAAATAGGAATTCTGTGCAAAATTGGACTGAAATTGTATCTAGACCGAAATTGGAATTTTATTATTTAAATATGGATTTTCCGCTCCTTATTTTTGATTTGGAAATTATTGTAACCTTTAATTTTAGTCTTGGGAATTGCGCAAATTATATCGTGCACCGCGGTGCATGATCGATCATGCACCGCGCATCAAAACGACGTCGTTTTTTTTTTAATGAAAAGAAATAGAATCTTCGCAAAAAATAACTCTGTTTTTCAGTTTCATTTTGTATACACTACAGTTTCAGTTCAACACAACTACAGTTTCATTTCGATATAACTACAGTTTCAATCAATATTTATACACTCGAATATGTGAAAATGTTATTTAATCTTATTTTATATACACTATAGTTTCATTAAAACCCAACTACATGATCATTTCAATATAATTACAACTTCATTGTACAATATACACTCATGTGAAATATTATTCAGTTTCATTTTATATATACTGTAGTTTCATTTCACCACAACTACAGTATCATTTTGATATAACTGTAGTTTCATTTGATAATATAAAAATAATACATGAGACTGTGTCGGTTTAGACACACCGTAGTGTCACTCCGTTATAACTGTAGAAACGGCACTGTTTTGATGCGCGGTGCATTATCGATTATGCACCGCGGTGCATGATATAACGACTGTGGGAATTGTGCCAATAAATTTGTAGATGAATCTTTGAATTTTTAATTTAGCACGCCGCCTCTTTTCCTTTGATTTGCAGATTGCGCTGAGTCATTGTTCGACGCATCGAGCAATGGCTCGCCGCGTCGAACGCGACTTCCTCCAAAATAAATGCTACGGCATTTTTTCGACGCGTTGTGTCTCTTGGGCTCCAATTTGACCATATTTGGCTTCAAACTCGCACTAGAACTTCCCTTGCTCATAAAATTGACCTACAATGGTTCAAAAACACTAACAAACACCGTAAAATCTTCAAAACAAGTGTGAACCATAACTAGATAATAAAATAAAGGATTATGCAATTAAATTACCAAAATCATGACCCTAAGCCTAACAAATAAGATAAATCAAAACTAAAAATGTGTACAATTAGGCTTACATCAATGAGTATGGGCCACATGCAAAGACATAACTCACAATTAACGTTACGGTACTTAAGACATCATACAAGACCCAAAAACATCAAGACACCTCGGGGCACGGGTTCGACCCACGGAGAATGAACAACCCCGCGCCGGCCCGTACCAGAGGGTGGTACGGCGGGTGAAACACAACCCGCCGCCGCCATCGGAACCACCATGTTCCAGCGGGTGGCCGTCCACCCGCCCGTCCCCCGGCTGGAACATTCCACCGGTTCTGGCGGGTGGTCAGGTGGGGGTTCGCCCCCCCCCCCCCCCCCCCAACCGACTACCCGCTGGAACACCCCATCTTGGCATTTTTCCCAACCCAGGAATTTCACAATTTTACTCAAAATCAAGTCCCAACATGCCCCAAACACATATCAACAACAATAGGGGCTTGAACACATAGAATAAACCTAGGACTAACACAATTGAACCCTAAACACAAGCTCTACACATGCCAAGACTCAAGGATAAACATTTAATCGTTCAAGAACCTCAAGAACGTAAAGAAACCATCATATAAAACCCTAAAGACAAGTTCTAAACCTTGAATAACACCCGAACATCCATAAACCCACCCAAGAACGCCAAGAACATCACGAACAACAAGATTCACAATATAAATCCTAAGGACAAGCTCTAAACATAATTAAATACAAGAACATGCAAACAACCACACAAGGTCATGAAGAATATCAAGAATCCACATCACAAATCCTAAAGACAAGCTCTATCAAGGCATAATCACAAAACCACACATACAATCATTCAAAGGAGCCAATCAATAAAAGATAGCAAGTAAAATACGTTTTGTAAGACATGGGTTACCTGGTAGCTTTAATTAAACTTCTCACAACTTCTAGGATCTTTCCTCAAGGTCATTTTTCTATCAATCTTTCCTAGGCTTGGTGACAGGGATTCTCTTGTCTGAATTCTGAGAGAGGATTTCGAGTAATGGAGAGGAAAATGGTTCTAAAGCATTCTAATTCCTTTTATATAGATTTAGGAATCCTAATCAGGGTCTAATTAATAATGGACCTTCTTTCCTTATTCTAACAGGCTTGGGGTTTTATTTAAGGGTAAAGGTCCACGATCCTCCGTGGACCATATCAATTAATTTAGGAAATTCTGACTAAATTAAATTCTTTTTAACTATTCTTTAACGAAATTAATGAAATAATTAATCCGAATTTAAAGGGCGTAACATGGGGTGTTACACTATTCCCCCCTAACAAAAAGCTTCGTCCTCGAAGCTTAGGTTCACGAGGTTGACTAAAGCCGGGCGTCGGACTAAAACAACTTACCTAGCCCTAAGTCTGAGTATGCAATCTAATGGATAACTAAACTACCTGGAGTGAACAAGTCAGGGTAGCGTCCCCTCATTGCGTCTTCCAGTTCCCAAGTTGCCTCCTCGGTCCCGTGGTTGGATCATAGGACTTTTACCATCCTTACCGACTTCCTACGGGTTTCCCTTGTCTTGGTATCTAAGATCCTAACAGGTCTTTCCTCATAGATTAAAGTCTCATCCAAACATACTACTTCAGGTTGAAGGACATGAGTAGCATCGTGCACGTATTTCTTTAGTTGAGACACATGGAAGACATTGTGCACGCGTTCTAATTCGGCATGCAATGCTAAGCGGTATGCCATATTTTCCACCCTTTCCAAGACCTCATATGGGCCAATAAACCAAGGGCTTAACTTTCCCTTTTTCGCAAATCTCATCACTCTCCGGGTGGGGGAAATTTTTAACCAAGCCTTTTCTCCTACTTGGAATTCAGCTGGTCTCCTCCCCAAATCAGCATAAGACATTTGGCGATCTTGGGCCGTTTTCATCCTTCCCTGAATATACTTGATCTTCTCGATTGTGTCTTGCAAGTACTGAGGTCCTAAAGTCACAGGGTTAACCGTATCTTCCCAACATAAAGGGCTCCTACACTTTGGGCCATATAAGGCTTCATAGGGTGCCATACGTATACTCGCATGATAGCTATTATTGTATGAGAATTTGATTAAATCTAGGTGCTCCTCCCACGATCCCTAAAAGTCCAACATGCAAGCCCTTAGAATATCTTCAAGGGTTTGGATTGTTCTTTCTGTTTGGCCATCGGTTGTGGGGTGAAATTCGATGCTTAGTTTTAGTCTTATCCCCATTGCTAATTGTAGGGATTTTCAAAACTGAGATAGGAACTTTGAGTCCCTGTCCGAAACAATATCTCGTGGAACCCCATGATATTTCACCACTTGGCTTATGTAGGCCTTGGCTAACTAGTTCATTGTCCAAGTCTCCTTCATGGCAATGAATCGCGCTATCTTGGTCAACCGATCCACGATTACCCATATCTTGTCTTTACCCGTCCGTGTCACGGGTAAGCCTCCTACGAAGTCCATAGAGATGAAATCCCACTTCTCTTGCGGTATTTCTAGTGGTTGCACTAGTCCCTTGGGTTTACATCTTTCAGCTTTCACCTTTTGGCAGTTCAGGCATTTGCTCACAAAGTTCGCCACCTCCCCCTTCATGTTAGGCCACCAAAATTGTTTCTTTACATCCTTGTACAGTTTATCACCTCTGGGGTGCACTGAGTATGGTGAACTGTGCCCTTCTTCCAGGATTTGTTTCTTTAGGTGTTCGCACGTCGTGAGCACACACCATCGTCCTTTATAACGAAGGCTGCCATCGTCAAACAACTCGAATGACCCATTTTTCCCTCCCGTCGTGATGAGCCTTATTTTATTTAATTTGGTGTCTTGCAGCTGTCCGTTCTTAATCTCATCAAACAATGTGGGCAGGATCCTCATGTTAAGTAATTGAATTTCCTTGCCCACTTGTCCCTGTTCCACCACTTCCAGGCCCATTCTCTGGAATTCCTTACGCAGCTCATCCGCCAATACCCATGTGGTGTTAAGGGAATGACTCGTTTTTCTACTTAGTGCATCCCCCGCCACGTTAGCTTTTCCCTCGTGGTATTGGATGTCCAAATCGTATCTTTAATGAGTTCTAACCACTGCCTCTGTCGCATATTTAGATCCTTTTGAGTGAAGATGTACTTTTGGCTCTTGTGGTCAGTGTAAATTTTGCATTGTACCCCATACAAGTAGTGCCTCCAAAATTTCAAAGCAAAGAGCACGACTGCCAATTCCAAGTCGTGGGTGGGGTAATTCTCTTCATGGGTTTTGAGTTGTCAGGATGCATACGCGATCACGTTACCGTTTTGCATTAGTACGCATCCAAAGCCTTCCTTTGATGCATCACTGTAGACTTCGAACCCTCCTAACCCGGATGACAGTGCCAATACGGGTGTCGTGGTCAATCTTTCCATCAATTCTTGGAAAGCCAAGTTACAATCCGTGTCCCACTAGAAGGGAATTTATTTTTTCATGAGCCTCATCATGGGTTGGGCTACTTCTGCGAAATCGGGCACAAACCTGCTGTAGTACCCTGCCAGCCCGAGGAAACTTCTCACTTCCGCAGTTGTCATTGGGGTTGGCCAACCCTTAACTGCCTGGATCTTTGCCAGATCCACCATGATTCCTTTCTTGGTCACTACGTGGCCTAAGAATGTCACACTGTCTTTCCAGAATTCACACTTGGAGAGTTTGGCATACAATTGTTTCTCCCTTAGCATTTGCAGCACTGTCTGGAGGTGTTGCTCATGTTCTTCATGATTCCGGGAGTAGACCAAGATAGCGTCAATGAACACAATCACGAAATCATCTAGATAGGGGCGAAACACGCGATTCATGAGGTCCATGAACACAGCGGGAGCGTTAGTCAACCCGAAAGGAATTATGGTGAACTCATAGTGGTCGTATCGGGTTCGGAAAGCCGTTTTTGGAATGTCCTGGTCGGCTACCTTTACTTGGTGGTACCCGGACCTTAAGTCAATTTTTGAAAACACGCCCGCTCCCTTGAGTTGGTCGAATAAATCATCGATTAGAGGAAGGGGTTACTTGTTCTTTACTGTGACTTGATTTAACTCTCTATAGTCGATACACGGTCGCATGCTTCCATCCTTCTTCTTCATGAATAGCAATGGGGCTTCCCACAGTGAAGTACTAGGGTGGATGTAGCCTTTATCTAACAAGTCTTGTAATTGTGCTTTTAATTCTTGCATCTCTTTTTGTGCTAGTTTGAAAGGGGATTTTGATATAGGGGCGATGCCCGGTATCAGGTCCACTGTGAAGTCCACTTCCCTGGGTGGAGGCATACCGGGGATCTCTTCGGGAAAGACATCCGCGAATTCATGCACTACAGCAATTGATTGTTGTTCATCATCCTTGGCATCCAGGTCTTCCACGGTGCACAGGAAGGCCTCACTTCCCTTAGATAAGTATTTCCTCATCTTTATCATGGATACTAATTTAATTCCTGGGTTTTTGACTGAGCCGCGATAGGATACTCGTTTCCCCTTTGGCCCTTTCAGAATTATTTTCTGTTCGTCACACAAGATTTGGGCTTTGAATTGTCCCAGCCAATCCATCCCCAAGATCACTTGCATACCGTCTAGTCCAAACTGGATTAAGTCACTATGGAATTCCAACCCCCCTATGGTGATCATAACAGTCTTGAACATGCGGTCACATTTCAACACCTTTCCGGATGCTACCTTGACCCTTAACTGCACGCTAGTGCTTGCTGTTAACCCAAGTCTTGCTGCAAACTCGGCTGCTATGAACGAGTTGGTGGCTCCCGAGTCAAATAACATGAGGACGGGCACGGAATGCACAAGGAATGTTCTAAGCCACCACATCACTGTCTTTGATTCGGGCTTTACTCATAGCAAGAATCCTTCCCTGGACAATTATGGTTCCGTCCCTCGAGGCTTGAACCATTGATATGCCTCGATTCTGAGATGGAATAATTCTAGCTACCTTTGGTTTGTTTAGAGGGGTCACTATGTTTCCCTCGACCTTTCTCTTAATTTATTCGGAAAATCCCCGAGGTGTGTGTTGTATTTGATAGAGCTCGGCTGCCTTGGCGTAGGCTTTGTTGAGAGTTCTGGGTTTGCTCACGTTTAAGGCCTTTCTTGCCTCAAAGTTGAGTCCCGCAACGAATTTCTCTACCTTGATCACCTCTGTAGGGACCAGTACGTGAGTGAAGCCAGTTCCATGAATCTCTTGTGGTATTCTACCACCGTGGCGAATCCCTGTTGTAAGTGAAAAAACTCTTTGACATGGCTGCCCTTACGTGTGTGGGGTAAAAGCGTTCTCACAATTTGGTCTTTAGGGCTTCCTAGTTGAAACCCGATTCTTGCTTACAGGCCGGCCCTCATGGATCCACCATAAGTCGCCCTCGTGCCCAAAGTAGAAGGCTGCCAGCTTGACTTGACGCTCCTCTGGGCAACCTATTACTCCAAAGATCTTATCCCACGTCCGGATCCATTCCTTGAGTATTGTGGGATCTTCTTCTCCAGCGAAGATAAGGGGGCGATGGTTTGACACCTGGTGAGCTACATCGTGGTTTCCGTTTGGTGGAGGACGGTCGTTGTTGTGAGGGAGGTTGTCACTCAGTGCCTGGGCGATCTGAGTTAACTGATGCAAGTTCTGAGCCAACTGTTCGTTAGTCGGCGTTTTAGGGGTCCTTGCATGGTCTCTTGGTGGTGTCATCCTAGATTCTACAGGGTTAACATTGGTTATAGATGTGGGTTAGGAGCAGGCACCATTACCTGGCGTCTTAATTACAGGAATAAAAGCTAAACAGAAAGCAAGTATAGGAAAGTTTTAACAGAAAACGATAAATAAACTCACAAGCTCACCGCGCGTCCTACAGTTTCCTTATCCTAAGTACTTAAACACCTACAGATTCAAGCCTAACATCTTAAAGTCTTATCCTAGAGGCATTTGTCCTAGGGTCGAACTTAGGCTCTGATACCAACTGTAACACCCCCAATTTTCAGCATAATTAAAAACCATTAAAGCTTACGAAATAAAGGCAAAGCTATCATTAATACCCAAAACATAGCGGAAGCTAAACATTAGTGTTGGGGTGCTATGCCACATCTAAACTAGAGAACCTAGATGCACAGGCTAAAACTGACTAAACAAAGCATAGTTCATAATCATTATCCGAATACAAGCATGGCTCACAGGCCGTCTAACTAAGCTAATACTGACTAGGCCAGGAACCGCAGCTCTTTCTAGCACGTTCTCGGTCAACTAATCAGTACTTGAAAAACATGCGGTATCACAACCGTTAGCGAATAATGCTAAGTAACCCACTCCCACCCGTTGAGTACCATACATATAGATATAAGAAATCATTTTGAGACTTGAAATACATAATATAGTCCTAAACGACTCTAGCTTCGAAACCAGAAATAAGACTCAAGACACACCAAGCGACTTGCCACAACAAGACACATAAAGACACAAGTAAGCAAGCTACAAGACAAGACAACATTACGACTCAACAAATCAAGAGTACACAACAAGACATGTCTATGTTCCAACCTTATACCAAGTTCCAACCTTTACGCCTCTCCAACCTTATAACAGTTCCAACTTGTACTTCCAGGCCACCATACACACCACATCCTTATCCCTCCGGAGCACCGCATGTTCCCCGCCTACATGACCTCCTACATAACCGCCGAACTCATAGCATCCGCGATGCCTTTAAATCACACACGTAGTACCATCACACACAAGCACGCGATGCATCAACCACCATTCATATCTTTTCCGCCAATCACATATCTTTTTTTTTTCACCATGGACAACAGACACAAGCAAGAATCGACAATTACTTCATAAGGGGATAATCGAGGAAGGGCGCATCATGCACATTGACTCTCCACAACAAGCCCACAAGGCACATATATACCACTATAGACCATACTCTAACACCACACGATACGAGTATGGGCCATATGCAAAGACACGACTCACAATTCACGTTACGGTACTTAAAACATCATACTAGACCCAAAAACATCAAAGAAGACACCTCGGGGCACGGGGTTCAACCCTCGGAGACTGAACGACCCTGCGCAAGCCCGTACCAACGGGTGGACACCCCCCACCGGCGGAACCACCATGTTCCAGCGGGTGGTCCAGAGGGTGGCCGTCCACTCGCCCGTCCCCCCGCTGGAACATTCCACTGGTTCCGTCGGGTGGTCAGGTGGGGTTTCGTCCCCCCCACCGACTACCCGCTGGAACACCCCATCTTGGCATTTTTCCCAACCTAGGAATTTCACAATTTTACCCAAAATCAAGTCCCAACATGCCCCAAACACATATCAACAACAATAGGGACTTGAACATATAGAATAAACCAAGGACTAACACAATTAAACCCTAAATACAAGCTCTACACATGCCAGGACTCAAGGATAAACATTTAATCGTTCAAGAACATCAAGAATCTCAAGAACATAAAGAAACCATCATATAAAACCCTAAAGACAAGTTCTAAACCTTGAATAACACCCGAACATGCATAAACCCACCCAAGAACGCCAAGAACATCACAAACAACAAGATTCAGAATATAAATCCTAAGGGCAAGCTCTAAACATAATTAAATACAAGAACATGCAAACAACCACACAAGATCATCAAGAATATCAAGAATCCACATAAAAAACAAGCTCTATCAAGGCATAATCACAAAACCACACATACAATCATTCAAAGGAGCCAATCAATAAAAGATAGCAAGGAAAATAGGTTTTGTGAGACTTGGGTTACCTGGTAGCTTTAATTAAACTTCTCACAACTTCTAGGATCTTTCCTCAAGGTCCTTTTTCTATCAATCTTTCCTAGGCTTGGTGACGGGGATTCTCCTGTCTGAATTCTGAGAGAGGATTTCGAGTAATGGAGAGGGAAAGGGTTCTAAAGCTTTCTAATTTCTTTTATATAGATTTAGGAGTCCTAATTACGGTCTAATTAAAAATGGGCATTCTTTCCTTATTCTAGCAGGCTTGGGGTTTTATTTAAGGGTAAGGGTCCACGATTCTCCGTGGACCATATCAATTAATTTAGAAAATCCTGACTGAATTAAATTCTTTTTAACTATTCTTTAACGGAATTAATTAAATAATTAATCCGAATTTAAAGGGTGTAACACGAGGTGTTACATACTTTGTCACTATAATTAAATAGATTAATATTGTGTGAAGTTATGTTATAATCATGTTTGCCACTAAAATTGCATTCAATTAAGTTGGTGTCAAGTAATTTGGTGTGAACTAAGTATTAAATATTGTGGTAACTTAAAATGCAAGTAGTTAGTGCCTCTTAAAATGAATGTAATTGTGAAAATACATTTTATAATAACTCATTTTTACACGTTCTTATGTGACAGATAAGTTCACTATCACTGATTTTAATAATTTGTCATATCAATTTTTTTAGAAATAAAAATGTATATGTTTAGTACCAAAAATATATTTCAAAATTTTTTTTTATTAAAATTAACAATTCAAACTCAAAATATTAAAAAGTAAAGATTTCAAAAGTATGAAAATTCATATAATATTCAATCATCATCATCACCAGCTTCCTCATCTGTAGTTGTTGGAATCTAATCATCATCATTAATAAAAGCATCTCCAACACTATCAATTTCATCTTCTTCGATACTCATATATGGTATTAATATTTGATGAGCTTACTTCAACAGTTGCAGCATTCAAATCAGGCCTATGTAATACCATAACATTATTATTGTTCTCCAAATTAGAACCTTGACTGGTAAAGTCAAAATTTTCATATTCCTGACAATATAATAAAAATTTATAATAAAAATATGGTTATGAACCAATTAATCGAATTAGTTAAAGTATAATTTAGTTTGGTTGATTATGTAACAATTTCTCAAAATAAAAATTTAATTTGTTTGATTCAAAATTAATCAAATTAATTGAATTATTACTCCTAACCACATTAGCCTATTATTTGTACATTAAGAATCACCATCTTAGTACAATTTTTGTAGAAGATGGTTGTATCAAATATATAATATAAAAAAAATTATACATAATAAAATATTGATTAATTCGACTAATTAATTGAAACAATCAAAGTATTGATTTGGTTGATTAGATAACAATTTCACCCACATAGTAATTCAATATTAAATTAATCAAATTATTGATCAAGTTAGTCTTTTTGTTATTTATGTACATTGCCAAAAAACTAATTATTTAAAGTATTAACTATAGTCAAATATTCCTTGTTGTTAGGTATTATTTCTTTAGTAATTATTTAGTAAATTTGAAAAGCAAATAATAAAAAGATAATGACGCCTTTTTATTTTATTTATTTTTTATTTTTTTTTTGAGAAAATTGGCGCCTCTTCTACTCGATTTTTATTAGAACATGTATTTCTTTATATATATATATAAAAGTATATGTATATATATATATATATATATATACATATATATATATATATATATATATATATATATATGTATGTATATATGTATATACATATATATATATATATATATATATATATATGTATATATATATGTATATATACATATATATGTATATATATATATGTATATATATATATATATACATATATACATACATATATATATATATATATATATATGTATATACATATATACATACATATATATATATATATATATATATATATATATATATATATATATATATATGTATATACATATATATATATATTTATATATGTATATATATATGTATATACATATATATATATATTTATATATATATATACATATATATATATATACATATATATATATATGTATATATATATATATACATATATATATATATATATACATATATATATATGTATATATATATATATATATACATATATATATATATATATATATATATATATATATGTATATATATATTGATGGGGTGAGGACCCCAGCCCAGGAAAGATTGGCCCAAAAAAGAGAGCCCAAGGCAGCAAAGGTGGGCTAGCATCGGGAGAAGCCCGGAGGGTACTTGGGGACCTAGCTCAGGACAGTTAAAGAAGAGCCCAGCAGGAGCTTGGGCCGAGGGCGAGGATTCGGCCAGGCCCCAAACCCAGAGGAAGACTCGGCTCAAGGAGCCGTTGAGATCATCAAAGAGACTCTTAAACAGGGAACCGTTAGAGCATTAATAGGCTGGAATTGGTCTGGCTGTTACGATCTTGGGAGAGCCGTTGGCTGACTCAGTAAAGGCGACCAACGGCTCGATACTTAATTAGCCTTGAAGTCGGCTATTAAAGGCCTTCAAGTCAGTGGGGAAGGAGCCGCTATATAAAGGCTCCTCCACTCTTGTAGAAAAGGGGGGGGGGGGATAGAAAAGAGGACCCGGAAAGGAAAGAGAAGAGATTCTAAGCAAGCACTTTCTTTCCTTTGAGACACTCATTTTATTGAAAGGTGTGTCCTCCAGCTAAAGGTTGTGTTGGACCTCCTTGGGCCCGAAAACCCAAAAACCATCACTGGCGCCGTCTGTGGGGATCGAAACTAAGAGTCGCGTGTCCTCTTGAGCGAGGCGAGCTCAGAAAAAGGCAAGAAGGATCTCAGACGAATAAGAAAAGCCCCTGACATGGCAGGAAGTGAGGAACAATCGAGCCGACACGATAACAAACTGGGGGCGGACTTGAGAAATCAATTGATTCGGAGAAACACTCGGAGCCGGGAAAACGAGACAACACCGTCACCAACACCACCGATGAACCAACAGCCGCCTCAGGTGCAGTTTACGCCTGAGCAAGTACGTGCGATTGGGCGTGCCTGCGCCGAGGCGAGCCGAGGAATAAGAGAACGATCCGTCACTCGCAATCAGCAGTCGTCTCATAGGACCGATGACCGGCAACCGAACCGCCGGTCCGAGAGCCAGCCGGTACAATCCATTCATTCTCGGTTGGGTCCGAGCGCCGAGCGACAGTCGGCAAGAGAACGAATGGGTCGGAGGGAACCCAGTCGTGCCCCGTTAGCTGCTCGCGATCGGCAAACAGCACGTGAGAAGAACCGTACCAAAAGAACCAGGACTGAAACTCGCCGTGTAGAGCAGCCCGTCCGCAGCCACGACCAACCGGCCGAGTCTGAGGTCGGTGAGAGCACGGAATCAACAGGAAACCACACCCGGGAGAGGGTCGAAGTGGCAAACTTAGTCCAAGAAGTGCGAAATCTGAAAGAACAGATGGAGGGAAAAGCCAAATCCCCAGGACGTACGTTATTAACCGCCCTACCCTTCTCAGACGAGGTCATGGCCTTCAAGATACCGGGTGATTTCAAGTTCCCGGAGCAAGCCACGTTCAATGGGACCGGCGATCCACGAGAGCATTTGCTAAGCTACCAAGCCAAGATGCAGGTCTTGGGAGTTCGGGACCCGGTCATGTGCCGCGCTTTCCTGCCCACGTTAAAAGGACCGGCACAAAGGTGGCTAGTGGCACAACCGCCAGGGTCGATTCGTAGCTTTGAAGAGCTAGCGGACCGCTTCATGAGCCACTATGCCGCTAATATCAAACCACAAAAAGACCTAACACACCTGGGCGACATTCACCAGGATGAAGGCGAGTCCTTGAAAACCTATCTGGCCCGCTGGCAGAAAGAAATCCAGTCCATCGAGGAGGTCGAGGACCAGACGGCACTCACTTTCTTCATCGAGTCCTTGCGGTCCGGTCAGCTATACCGAGATCTGCGGGACAACCGACCGGCTACCTACGCGGTAGCCATTCACATGGCAAACAAGAGGGCCAACACAGAGCAGGCTATGAAACACAAATGGCAACGTGAAGTCGGCGGATCCGCCGGCGGAAAGAGAACGCGAGCCGAAACCAAGGAAAGGCGCCCGGACATAACCCGTCGACCCGAAGTCAGGCGACCTTACGACAGGCCCGTCGTACACCCTTACCGGCCCGCTCCCGAGCGGCCGGTGCATGAGATACAAGCGGTTGCCCTGCCTCCGCCTCCGCCGATTGACGATCGCGCGACAAACGAAGAGACCGGTAAGACCTCTAAGTATTGTTGTTATCATAAATCTTATACCCACAGCACAGAAGAATGCTTTTACCTGAAGAAGATCATGGAGGGCATCATCCAGCAAGGAACCCCGCCTCCTAATCAATGGAGACGGAGGTCGGCCAATCGAGGGGACGAGGATCCCGCCGCCGCCGCCGAGAGCGGACGGGGCAAACAGTCAGCATCTGAAGAGGACGAGGCTCAGTGGCGTCAAAAGCCGGTTATCAACATGATAGTCAGCGGGCCGGAAGGTGGAGACTCGGCGAACACCGGGTCCGTACCTATTCAGACACGGAGAACGAAGAGAGTCTTCGAATTGAGAAAAATTTCTTAGAAGAAAAGAGGGAAGCCGCGAGTGCGCGAATGACTGAATACCAACAGGCGGTAAAAAGATATCGCGATCGGAGGATTCGTCCGCGAACCTTCCAAGTCGGTGATCTTGTACTACGGGATCGACAAGCCAGTCAACCCACAGAGGGGGCAAGCTTGCGATTAAGTGGGAAGGACCATACCGCATTGCCGCGGTTGTCCAGACTGGAACCTACAAATTGGAAACCATGGAGGGCAAGCCCGTGGACCGGATTTGGAACGTCATCCACCTAAAGAAGTTCTATCAATAGAAAGGGACAAAACATGTATGGGCCCAAGGGTCCTGAAAGACTTGAATAAAAAAGTACAAGTTACAGTTAACCACTCCTAGGGACTCGGCGAGAAAGAGTTAAGAAACAAGGGCCCAGACCATTAGCCGTTTCCGTGAAAAAGCCAAGAGGAGTCGCCTCGACTGAGGGACTCGGCGAGTATATAAAGAAACAATGGGGCACTGACCCTAAACCGTTTCTGAGAAAGAAAAAGCCTAAGGAGTCGCCTCGACTGAGGGACTCGGCGAGAAAGAGTTAGGAAACAAGGGCCCAGACCCTTAGCCGTTTCCGTGAAAAAGCCAAGAGGAGTCGCCTCGACTGAGGGACTCAGCGAGTATATAAAGAAACAACGGGGCACTGACCCTAAACCGTTTCTGAGAAAGAAAAAGCCTAAGGAGTCGCCTCGACTGAGGGACTCGGCGAGAAAGAGTTAGGAAACAAGGGCCCAGACCCTTAGTCGTTTCCGTGAAAAAGCCAAGAGGAGTCGCCTTGACTGAGGGACTCGGCGAGTATATAAAGAAACAACGGGGCACTGACCCTAAACCGTTTCTGAGAAAGAAAAAGCCTAAGGAGTCGCCTCGACTGAGGGACTCGGCGAGAAAGAGTTAGGAAATAAGGGCCCAGACCCTTAGCCGTTTCTGTGAAAAAGCCAAGAGGGGTCGCCTCGACTGAGGGACTCGGCGAGCATATAAAGAAACGACGGGGCACTGACCCTAAATTGTTTCTGAGAAAGAAGCCTAAGGAGTCGCCTCGACTGAGGGACTCGGCGAGAAAGAGTTAGGAAACAAGGGCCCAGACCCTTAGCCGTTTCCGTGAAAAAGCCAAGAGGGGTCGCCTCGACTGAGGGACTCGGCGAGCATATAAAGAAACGACGGGGCACTGACCCTAAATCGTTTCTGAGAAAGAAAAAGCCTAAGGAGTCGCCTCGACTGAGGGACTCGGCGAGAAAGAGTTAGGAAACAAGGGCCCAGACCCTTAGCCGTTTTCGTGAAAAAAGCCAAGAGGGGTCGCCTCGACTGAGGGACTCGGCGAGCATATAAAGAAACGACGGGGCACTGACCCTAAACCGTTTCTGAGAAAGAAAAAGCCTAAGGAGTCGCCTCGACTGAGGGACTCGGCGAAAAAGAGTTAGGAAACAAGGGCCCAGACCCTTAGCCGTTTCCGTGAAAAAGCCAAGAGTGGTCGCCTCGACTGAGGGACTTGGCGAGCATATAAAGAAACGACGGGGCACTGACCCTAAATCGTTTCTGAGAAAGAAAAAGCCTAAGGAGTCGCCTCGACTGAGGGACTCGGCGAGAAAGAGTTAGGAAATAAGGGCCCAGACCCTTAGTCGTTTCCGTGAGAGGGCCAAGAGGAGTCGCCTCGATTGAGGCACTCGGCGAGTATATAAAGAAACAACGGGGCATTGACCCTAAAACCCTAAGGAGTCACCCCGACTGAGGGACTCGGCGAAGTGTGAAGAGAAGGCAACAGGGCATTGGCTCAAGAACACTTCTCAGAGTTGGAAGGGCTCAATGTCTTAGAAATATCTCTTCGATTTCTGGAAGTCTAAAAGCGATTAAAAGAGCATCGGGTCCAGGACAAAAGTGAAGGGGAAAAAAAGGAATTTCATTAAAATTAAAAAAGCCCGAGAAGGAGGCCAGCCTTTACAAAAAAGGGGTCTATTTTGAAAACCCTAAGCTACAGGGCAGGGGGTGTCGACATCAATCCCTTCGACTTAAGCCCCTGCCGTTGGTCCAGCCGGGGGAACAGAAGAAGGGTCCTCAGCCTGAAGAGAGGACTCGGCGAGCTCAGGAGGTGTTGCCGCAGGAAGAGTCGCCGGAAGAGCTGCCGGGTCAACAGTCGCCGACGGTCCTTCAGTCGCCGGAAGAACGTCTATCACGGGCTTGAGGCCCCAGCCCTCGGGAGTGAAAGAGGAGTCGCGGACCAGCAAGGCAGAGTGGATTTCTGTCTGCGCCTCGCGAAAGCCACGGCGATAGTCACGCTCGCCCAAGTCCAGGAGGAACTCGTCACCATCCGGCGTCGACAACCACTCCTTGGCGATTTCCTTCCGGCGAGCCTCTATCGCCGCCTTCACATCCGCCCCAAAGGTGGCCGACTTCTTGTAATCCTCAACGGAAGTCGCAGCAATCGTCGCCACCTTGTCCCGCTCCTCCTCCCACTGACGGGTGACCCTCAGCATCTCGGAGTTATGCACTTCCATCGCCTTGAGGTGCTTCGCCTGCTCTTCCAGAAAGGCCTCCTCCGTCTGGCGTAACTTGAGGGCCATAGACCGCATCTCGGTCCTGAAGTTCTGCAGCCGCTTGCTCATCTCCATCTGGAAGGTGAGGTTCTGCCAAACGGCCGCAAGTCAGATAATAAAAGGAAAGAACGGATAAGAGGAATTAAGTCGGGAACGCTTACGCGGTACGACTGGCATAGCGAGGCCTCGATGATGTACTCATCCCCCAGAGCATGGGTTGCCGCCACGTCTTTAGGCAGAAGGACGTTAGCGCACCACTTGCGGACGGAGGAGGTGCCCATCTAGATTTGGGCATCCTCTTCTACCTCGTGGCTCAGCCGGATCCTTTTCGAAGTCGGCTCATCCGTTTGCTCGGCCGGCCGCTTAGAGCTTGGACTCTCGGTCTGATGAGGATGCGGCTGCCGAGTGGGCGACACAACTGGCGACGGAGTCAAATCCACCACATTACGAGGTGGTGGAGGAGTCGACCTTGGAGCCGGCGACGGCTGGGATGAAGAGGCGGCGGCAGCTCCGGTGCCACGCTGGGTCAGCCGGCGCCTCATCTTTTCGGCTCTGTCCGTCATCTCGGGAGTCGGTACGGCAGCCTCGTCGGAACTAGAGGAGTCGGAGTCGTACGGACCTGCAAAAGAAGGAAAAGTTGTAAGTGTTCCGAGTCGAAATAAAGACAAGAGCACAAGAGCAGAAGGAAAGCAAGGCAGAAATACGCTACCTACGGTGGCCGCACCCTCCGGCAGCAAGCCATGCTTGGCCATGGCCCGGACTCGGGACCAGTACTTGACAGAGTATGGTCCCAAGCTCTTCAAGAACTTACCGCCCTGGACCGCATCATTAGTGAAGACGGCGCGCCGAGAGCAAGGCTTGAAGAGAGTCGCCGGCCACAGGGTCGGAAAAGAAAAGGTAGAGAGAGCGGGTCGAACGAAGAAGAAAAGAGGTTTCCACTCTTTAATGGAGTCGGACAGCCCCTCGAAAAGCTGTCGCCCAGGACGAGCGGCGACTTGGACATAGCCAGGCGAGTGTGAGCCAACTTTGTTCACGGTGAAGAGGTACCGGAACAAGTCTAGATCTGGCTCACATCGCCACCAATGGCAGAGGTTTATGAAGCAAGTGAGGAGGCGGTGAGAGTTGGGCACTAACTGACCTGGGACCAGGTTGTAGTGCCGGAAAAAGAGAGAGAGAAACGGACAAGGAGGCACCCGGAAGCCAAAGGCGACCGAGTGCAGATGGATACCCACATAACCCTCCGGCGGGTTGTGGATGGGCCGGTCCTCGGCGGCGACGACTATGGCCGAAGGACCGAGCAGAAAACGAGCCATTTCCAGGTCCGCCGCCTTGGCACACGACGGAAGCCCGGTCGGCCTGACAATAGAATCGAACTTGCCTCGCGGCCGTTCGACGCCGTCCGGCAGAGCCGCCACCGTCGTTAAAGGAGCGGGGCTCATCGGAGTAACCGCCCCCGAAGAAGAGGGGGTCGGAGGAAGAGAAGACGTCGATGGAACGTCCGCCAGAAGTTCCATACGACGGGAATGAGAAGAAGAAGACGAAGAAGGAGAAGAAGAAGAGGGGGAAGTCGCCGCCGGGTTATCAACCGAGTAACGACGGGAAGAAGAAGAGTGCGAAGAAGAAGACATTACCTAAGTTAGATGAGATATCGGAGGAAATGCAGAGTGGCCGGAGAAGCTCGAAGTTGAGGTTGAAAGGAAAGACTGGAGAAGAGAATAGAAAGAGAGACGAAGTGGCTATTTAAAGGGGGAGGAATTCCAAACGACGGCCACGTGCCACCTTCTCGTTGGAGGAAGTGGAGGTGACGGGATGTGAAGGGACGCTGCATTTAATGCCTCAAAAGGCGGGGCGACGGTTCAGGCCTAGGGTTAGCCTGTGAACGACGCGTCTACCCTAGGCTAGGGTCGGGCGTCAGTGACCCGGCCTGCTAAGCCGGAAGCCCATCGTAGGCCATGACCCCTGGGCCCACGAGGTACGAGCTAGAAACTTCTAGAACGACCCGGTAGAACCCGGCCCATTGGATGATATAAGCCTAGTTCACGAAGAGACTCCGGTCGCGAGGTCGGCAATCAGATCCGGCGACTCCCTCGCCAAGAGGGTCTCGCCGTAGCAAGACTAGGAATCAGTCCCGCAGACCAGAGGTCGGTCGACAAAATAATAAGAAAAGGTAGGGTCGGACACAAAAGCACACAATTTATTTAATAAGTACGAAGATTACAAGGCCCAGAACTCGGCCGATGTAAGTTACAAGAGAAAAACGGGTCAAGGCTTGGCTTCTTTCTCTGTCGATGGGCGAGGGGTCGGAGGGCCTTCCAGGAAGTACTGAGAGCGGAAAGGCAACGGACTCGGCTCAGGCTCCGGCATTTCGTCCAGATACACGGCTGGCTTCCCGTCATCGATCATTTGCAAGGGCCTCTCCAGAGCGCTCGGCGACATGGCGACGCCAAAGAGGGGAGGAGCCTCCCATTTCTCTTCCACCATTGGTTCTGGATCTTCCACCACAGGCTCCATCTCTACATCGATAGGCTCCTTACACATCAGGTCCAGCATGTCTGGGGGCACCACAATGGGGTCTGAAGCCGAGTCGCCCACCAAACGACCCCCATTAGCCAGCCTCTTCTGCCTCAACTGCTCCAGTCGAGCATGCTCCTTGTTGGACCAGCGGCGATCACCATCTCTGTAAATCATAGCGCCGTTCTTTCGCAAAATGAAGAGGGTTGCGATTTGCATCAACTATGAAGGGTCCTTATATAGCCCAGTGAAGGCGAATATCTAGGCAATAATTACGGAGGAGATTATAACTGACATAACTGAGCCGGATTAAACGGATGACGCGAATCTCTGTCAGAGATGTAACACCCCGTGTTACGATCCCTAAAATCAATTAAATCATTTAATCAATTACCCAAAAGAAAGAATTAAATCACAATAACTAATTAGGAAAGGCCCACCATAGTCCACGGGCCCTTATCCCTAAACCCAATCCTTAGTTCCAAAAGAAATAGAATTAGCAAGCCTATAATATTAGTTCCTAACTAGGACTCCTAAATATATAAATAGGGGACTTAAGATGCACCTAGAACCCCCCCCCCCACCACAATAAACATTCCACCACCCCAAAGAGCTCCAAGAATTCCCTTAGAAGAAATCAAGAAAGCAAGAAAGCTTAAAGAAAGACCCTTCATAGCCAAGGAATTAATTAAGGCTAAGAGGTAACCCATGTCTCAACAAAACCTATTTTCATAGCTATGATTCCCCTCTTAGGATTTCCCCATATTATTGTGTATTGATGAATTGTGATATGGTTATTGATGATTGGTGGGATGATTCCATGGGTAATCTTGATGATGAAGGGTTCTTGATAATTATGGTGTTCTTGATGATTATATGACGTTCTTGATGATTATATGATGTTCTTGATGATTGTAGGATGTTCTTGATGTTTATGTGATATTCTTACCGAATCTTGATATTAGAAGATGAATTGTGTCCTTGTTGATTTAAAAACGATTAGAACCCTAGGTTGTATCGTATGGTGTTATTCTTGGTATATTGGGTGGGATTTCGCATGATTGGGTGTTTATTATGTTTAGAAAAGCATGATAGGTTATGTGCCATTTGTTTCTTGATTTCGATCCGTTAATTGTCTACGTGTGTTATCAATTGCGTTTGAAAATGTCTAAGCATGGTTTCGGGTTCCACAAAGGTTCCCGTGGCGTTTTTGGTGAAAAGAGTCAGTGGGGGGTAAGTGGGGGTAGGGGACCCGCCACCTACCCGCGGCCAAAAGAGGAGCTCCGGCAGCGGGCAGGCAGCTGCCCGCCGGGCACCCGCTGCCCGGAACAGTACATACCGGCGGGCAGCCGGCGGGTGAACCCCCACCCACCGGCTACCCGCTGGAAATTCCCACCCTTCGGGACCCCGGCTTCCCCGTTTGATGTTCCCCCGACCCCCGTGTTGTCCCAACAGACTCCGTCTATCGTGCCTATGTCTAGTTTGATTTTCGGGTACCGTTCGTAGGTCGTATGAGCCTTATATATTGCATGCTAGTTGAATTGGCATCCCGTTGACCTAAGTGAAAGAAGTATGAACCCCTTAGGACTATTCTTAGTATGTGAAGGATCACGCATAGGTTTTGTTATACGTTTTTCCCCCTTCCCAATGTGTTAATGTGGGTTACATGTGCTTGCTATATGTTATGTGTGCATGTTACCCCGACTTGGTTGAGATCAATCGGGCTATACGGGCAGTCGGGTGGGCTGAGAACCATACCGGCTGTTAACCAGGCTGGTAGAGACCGGTCAGGTATATAAATATTATATAGGACTAAGATCCACTATACGGGCAGTTGAATGGGTTGAGAACCATCCCAACTGTTAACCAGGCTGGTAGAGACCGGTCAGGTATATAAATATTATATAGTACAAAGGTCCACTATACGGGCAGTTGAATGGGTTGAGAACCATCCCAACTGGTAACCAGGCTGGTAAAGACCGGTCAGGTATATAAATATTATATAGAGCTGCGGCTCATCGGTGGGTTGCGATCGACCCCTCCGTGCTGTGAGACGGGGCAGGGTGCTGCGGGGTCGTGTCAGAGCTATATGCGCTGACCCTCATGTATGGGCATGCGATTGGTCCTGTGGCGCCAACAAAGTGTGCTATGTGATGGAGTATGGATGAGTTGTTGTTATGAGTATCTTTGGGATAAGACTATGGGATTTGTACCGGGGATCGTATATGTTGGGTTATGATTATTAATTGTGCTTATCTTTCTTGC